>NC_062286.1:29925665-30228695 GCF_902655055.1 Lutra lutra
GCCATATTGTCGGATTCAGACCTGCAAACACTAGTGCCTGTTTGGTTTGTGTTTTGCTATCCCTAACCTAGGAAATCGGATACCCAAATACGGCCACCGCAGTATTACAATCACCTTAGTAGTACAAAATAGAAATATCTTACCCATAACAACAAAGTCATGGAATGTGATGTCATTAAAAAACAATGTTTCCAAGACATTTTTAATGGCATGGAATAAAAAGAAATATATTAAAAAGTTCCTACTTGCTCTGGAACGCACTCCAGTCAGCTTTGCACCTCTCCCTGTCCACTGAACTGGATCTTGTCAGAGTTGCCTGTGGCCTCTGGGCTGCCCATCTAATGGGCTTTCTCGTCCTTGGCCAAGAGCAGCCAGTGCTCTGATCCACAGTGGATCAGTCCCTCCTTCCTCACCACCCTCTTCCCTTAGCAGAGAGGTCATACACCGCCAGCCCCTCAGTCCCCCTCTGGCTATTTCTCCCCTTCCTGGCCTCTGCTGAAAATACCCAAGGCTTGCTTGGTCCTTGGACCCTTCTCCTGGTGATCTCATCCAGGGCCGCGGCTCCGATTTCCACGGAGACTGTGCCTAAAGTTAGATCTAGGCCAGGTCCTTCTATCTGAACTGCAGAGATCCCTGTTCAACTGCCGCATCGACAGCTCCACGTGGAGAGCTAACAGACTTCTCAACCCAAGCATAGCCTGGCTCCCCTGCCCCACCCACCCCAAACTCCACAAGAGGCCCCCCTTCAGCATTCATCTCCTTGGAAAGCACCACCATTCACCAAGGTGCTCACCGAGTGCATGAGTTTGCTGGGGTGCTATCACCAAGTGCCACACTGGATGGCTGGAACAACAGAAAGTCATCGTCTCAGCTCTGGAGACAGGAGTCGGAGACCAAGGGGTCAGAGCGGCTGGTTTCTTCTGAGCGGTGAGAGAATCTGTCCCACTTCTTCTCCCCTTGCTCCTGGTAGTCTCAGGCATTCCTGGCTTAGAGAAGCTGCTAGGAGAAGCTCTCTATGCCGTCACGTCTCCCCTCTCTGAGTGTCTGCGTCCAATTACCCCTTTCATAAGGTCACTGGTTATACTGGATTCGCCACCCCCCCACCCCAGTAGGACCTCTTCTTAACCGATCCCACCTCCAGTGATAATTTTCTCAAAGGGGGTCACATTCTGGGAACCTGGAACTTGGGACCTCCACAAGGGAACTAGAACAGGGTAATAATTCAACGCGTCACACCCAACTGACATATTTGAGTCTTCTCTTTATCTCATACCACACATCTAATCCATCTCAAACCCTGGGAGCCTGACCTTTTGATACATCCTGAATGTAACCATATCTCACCACCTTCCCTCAAACCCTTCCTCCAGCCACCTTGTCCCCTGCAGTCTGTGCTCACCAGGACAGCCAGGGGGATCCTGTTAGAACCAAAGGTTATTAGAACATCACCCCTCTGCTCCAAACCCTCCATAGCTTCCATCTCACCCATGCTAAGCCCTTATTTCTATGGCTGTGAGTCTCCGCCACATGTCCCTCAGCATTTCCCGGCACTCCTGGAGCGCCATACTCCCAGCACACCAGCTTCCACTGCAGGGCCCTTGCACTGGGTGCACCCCACTCAGGATGTCCTCCCCCAGACAGTACAAGCTGCCTTCCTCACGTCACATAGCCTCCCCCGTGACCAGCTGCTCCCAAGCAGCAGCCTCTGGGCCTCTCTCTAGTCCCTTCCTCTGCCTCCTATTTCTTCAAAGCACTTATCCCTACCAGACATTTCTCTATTCATTGTCTGTTCTGTTCTTCCCTCCACGGCAAGACAGACTATTTTAGTCACTACTCCTTCCCCCAAGGCCTAGAAAAAAGTCTGGCACATAGGAGATAATAATTGTTGAAAAAATGAACACATGAATAAAGGCTGGGAAGAAAAACATACCTGAATGTGAACATGATTTATTTACCTATGAGTGGTAATATTATATGTTATTAATTTTGTTTATGCCATATTATACTTTCCAGATTTTCAAAAATAACCTGTTGTTTTATAGTATGGCAAAAATTAACAATACTTTTTGGAAAAGAAATGTTAGTTCACTTAAGGGCTTGTTTAAACATGCTTAAATGTTTAAGGGCTGTAATTTCCACAATTGAAACAGTACGTGAGACAGAGCACCAAACATGAGACTTTATGGTAACTGTACTATATTGGAACTTACACTTTTTACTTTAAAACTTATTCTTAGTATACTATGATTGGGTAATAGGTCTTGTTCTATTATTAACATGTTTAATCTGTTTGAAAAGCTGACTTCTTTTATTTTCATCAACCAAATATCTTAAACAGAACTTTTTTTGAAAAATCAGAGCAATAAAAAATGAGTTTTATAAGGCCAAAACGACTGCCAACATGAGACTGGAGTATCTGAAACTTGGATTAAAATAAAGGGAAAAAAAAAAAGACTAAGAAAACTTTACTTTGATTACAGAGTATCATGTAGTAGTAAAGAACCCACCAAAGCCAGAAGGCCCAAACCAAGCCCCTCTGAGATGGTGACTAGCTGTGTATCTTTGGGTTTGTCCCCATGACCGTTTTGGCAACTCAGTTTTCCCATCTGTGAAATGGGAAAGAGAAAAAAAAAAGAGCTTTTTTTTATATTAAATTATTAAATATATTAATTTAATATATTAAATATTGATTGACTATAACCAAGCCCACTTAAAACAGCACCTGGTTCAGAGCAGCACTAAACAGGTGTCAGCTATTAATGTTCTTACCCTATGTACCAAATTCAACCCACGTGTCCCCAAAATGGCCTTCAAGGAAGCTTTTAAGAAACAGATCAGGGACGCCTGGGTGGCTCAGTTGGTTAAGCAGCTGCCTTCGGCTCAGGTCATGATCCCAGCGTCCTGGGATCGAGTCCCACATTGGGCTCCTTTCTCGTCAGGGAGCCTGCTTCTCCCTCTGCCTCTGTCTGCCTGTGCTCTCTCTGACAAATAAATAAATAAAATCTTTAAAAAAAAAAGAAACAGATCATATCTCTATCTGGGATATAATTTTATTTCTACTATTAGAACTTTACATTTACCTAAAACAAAACAGCCTTTCAGAATGGATTAAATATAAGCAACTACCTTTTTTTTTCCTTTCTCTCCCATACTTAATCATCCAGATTAAGGATGGCAACAAAGTGACAGCATCATTAGGCTAGAATATTACATAATTGTTCTCATATTTACAAACTAATTTTCTTAAGTGAATAAAGAATCATGGCTACACGAGTGACACAGAGTCTTTAAAAATTACCATACATAGGGGCGCCTGGGTGGCTCAGTGGGTTAAAGCCTCTGCCTTCGGCTCAGGTCATGATCCCAGGGTCCTGGGATTGGGTCCCACATCGGGCTCTCTGCTCGGCGGGGAGCCTGCTTCCCTCTCTCTCTCTCTCTGCCTGCCTCTCCGTCTACTTGTGATCTCTCTCTGTCAAATAAATAAATAAAATCTTTAAAAAAAAAAAATTTAAAAATCACCATTTATTTTGACAGCATTTCTTAAAGTATGTTAGGGGTTTACGTAACCAAGGAAGGGAAGACCCTGGAAGACACAGCCCAAGCCAGGCCAGAGCCTTCCCTCGCTAAAATAAAAACACTTGCAAATGTCACTGATGCCCGAGCATCATGACAGAACGCAAACATCAGACAGGCTGTGGACACGGCCCCTGATACAGAGACCATGGTAATTCAGTTCTTGTATCCTGCACAGAAGAGGTCAAGCCTCATGGTGAACTCTAAGGCCATTCCTCTAACGGAAAGAAGCTGCCCAGCAGATGTATTTGTAAATAATTAGTCCTTCTCTTACTGTGAAATGTGATAGAAGTATTTTCAGCATTGAAGCGGAAATAGAACTGTGGACTCTGAGGGTTCATCAGTAAGCAGCTGAAAGGAGCAAGCAAAAGCGCTCTTTTCAAAACCTTAATATATAAAATCAAAAATTGTTTAGAGGGCATTCTCATTTACAAAATCCTTCTGGAGAAATTAGTTTAGTGGCTCCTTTTACCCATACGGTGGGCCTGCCTTTCCATCTGCATCTAAATTGTCTTTTAACTTAAGTGATCTCTAAAGTCTCTTCCATAATCTGTCACCTCTGATCAGAAGTAAAAACTACGTCATTAGGAAACACATTTAAATAATTATTAAAAGGATTATTTTTTAGAAGTCGTCAATTTCATTTCCCTCTAAAACATTATGCAGACTTATTAAGTGAGGATAACTGGGTGTTACTCTTTCCAAATTCTTAATGCTTTTGTTTTTCAGTAAATGGTCACAGAAGTTTTTAAAGATTTAATCAAAGTAATTCTATTGTTCAAAATATTCCATATATAACCAACTTCTATTAATAGTAATTTTGTTTGCCTCTGTTTTCTTAAAGTAGAACTGCTAAAATTTTTTTTTTCTTAAAGATTTTACTTGTTTATTTGACAGAGAGAGAGATCATAAGGAGGCAGAGAGGTAGGCAGAGAGAAGAGAAAGCAGGCTCCCTGATGAGCAGAGAGCCTGATGTGGGGCTTGATCCCAGGACCCTGAGACCATGACCTGAGCCAAAGGCGGGACTTAACCCAATGACCACCCAGGTGCCCAGGAACTGCTAAATTTTCTAATCTATTCTGGAAAAACCTAATAAAGAGAAAGAAAATAAGGAAATTTTACACAACAATTCTGGAAGCAGAGATTTTAATGAAGCAAAAAATACAATCATGAATTTCTCACACCCTATTTAGCAGACATGAAGTCATTTATTCTTAAGCCACAATCTCCTAAAAATAGTGTATTCCTAGTACCCATTTTTTTGTATTTTTCTTAGATTTCTTCCCATTGCTCATCACCAGCTCCTACTGTGATCAGCAGCAGGTTTCTGCGGAGTGGGAAGGAAGAAGAAAGAGAGAAAGGACTACTGTGGTTCTTTGTGGCAGCTAGTCTCTAAAGATGACCCCGAACAATTCCACCCCTCCTTAGTGGCAAATGCCTCTCCTCTCATCAAAAGGTGGAGATTATGCTCCCCTCTCCCCCAAATCTGAGCTGGGTCTATGACTGTTCCACCAAAGAAAGGCAGAAGTACCATTCTGTGACCTCTGAACCTGAGCACTAAAAAGGCCAGGAAGCAACACTTCTTCCATCTTGGAACCCAGCCACCAGGTTATGGGGAAGCCTAAGCAACCCCCTGGGAGAGACCCGGATGGAGGAGAACTGAGATCTCCAACCAACAACCCTTTCTGAGCTCCCAACCAGCCAGCCTCCAGCATCATCTTGCCAGCCACATAAGTATTCTCTCTTGGAAGTAAAGCCACTCACAAGCCACCCAAGCTGATGTCACATGGTACAGGAATGAGGTGTCCCTCTTAAACCCTACCAGATTGCAAAATCATGGGCAAATACATGTTTGTTTTCAGCCACTAAGTAGTAGGGCAATTTGTCTTGCAACAACACATTGCAGAAATAGTCTTCCCAAAGACGATTCACCACATCCCATGCCAGGACTTCTGCTAATTCTACCACACTTGATCACCCTGTAAGAACACTTGAAACGGTGACTGCATGATCAAGTCCTCTCACCGAACACTAGCGCAGATGTGATTAATAACCTCAGGAACCCTGTGAAGCAGGGAGAAAGTGCAGCACAGACCTCTGTACCTATGTATTCTCAAGCACTGAACTGGATCAAATAAATACAAGGCCAGCTTCCTAATGAGCGTCTGACCAAGTTACCAGGCACAGAAAAAAATACTCATCTTTGATAATAATTGCCACAACCAAATACTATTTTAGCAATTTTGTTATACATAGTTTGCCATTTTATAAATAATGCAATATGCAAAAACAAAAAAATCTAACTTTGCACTTTTTTTCCTAAGATTTTATTTTTGCAAGAGAGAGAAAGGAAGTGAGCACCTGCATGAGTTGGGGGCTGGAGGGCAGAGGGAGAAGCAGACTCCCTCCTGAGCAGGGAGCATTAGATAGGGCTCCGTCCCAGGACCCTGGGATCAAGACCTGAGCCGAAGGCGGATGCCTAACTGACTGAGCCACCGGGATGCTGGAACTGTACACTTTAAGTGCGTGAATTACATGGTATATGAGTTTTATCTTGCTAGTTTGTGTAAAACAAAACCGCCATGCCCATATAAGGCAATTCCATCAACCAGCTTATAAAGCTCAAGGAATCTAGGATAACAGATAAATTGGCCCAGCTGTGGCCAAAGCTTAAGTCAGAGACTGTGAGAATAAACAGGACCTCACCCACGGATTAAAATTCCCCTACAGTCTGAGTCAGGCACCTCCAATAAGGATCTTCACCCACCAGCAGCTCAGGTCATCTTTGAACAGTCCATTTTTTGTTTTTTTAAAGATTTTATTTATTTATTTGACAGAGAGACAGAGATCACAAGTAGGCAGAGAGGCAGCAGAGAGAGAGGGGGAAGCAGGATCCCTGCCAAGCAGAAAGCCCAATGTGGGACAAGATCCCAGGACCCTGAGATCATAACCTGAGCCAAAGGCAGAGGCTTAACCCACTGAGCCACCCAGGCACCCTAAACAATCCATCTTTTTAAAAGACTTTTCATTGGGACACCTGGGTGGCACAGTCAGTTAAGCATCCTACTCAGTTTTAGCTCAGGTCATGATCTCAGGGTTGTGAGATCAAGCCCTGCATTGGGTTTCACTCTCAGCAAAAAGTCTGCTTGAGTTTCACCTCTCTCTGCCTCTGTTCATGCTCTTTCTCTCTTCCTCCAAAACGGATACATAAATCTTAAAAAAAAAAAAAAAAAAAACTTTTCCTTATATTGAATTAAAACCCATCTACCCATTGCTTCCATTCAATGACTCTGCTTTCCCCAACATTTAAAGAAGGCTCTACCAGGGGCGCCTGGGTGGCTCAGTGGGTTAAGCCGCTGCCTTCGGCTCAGGTCATGATCCCAGGTCCTGGGTTCGAGCCCCACATCGGGCTTTCTGCTCAGCAGGGAGCCTGCTTCCTCCTCTCTCTCTGCCTGCCTCTCTGCTTACTTGTGATTTCTCTCTGTCAAATAAATAAATAAAATCTTAAAAAAAAAAAAAAAAAAAGAAGGCTCTACCACACCACCTTCGGCTTCTTTCCTCCTGACACCACAGTCATTCCTGCAGCTGCTCCTCACGTGGGCATGGTCTCGAACTCCTCCATTGCCCGGCTGCCCAGCTCTGAGTACATACGGTATGTCTCAGTATCCCAAGGGGATGAGCTTTGGAGTCAGATCTCTTGGTTTAAATCTGAGTCCCAACGCCTACAGCCACATAACCTTTAGCCAGTCATTTTAGCCTTTTAAGCTTCAAGTTCAACATCTGGAAGATGGGAGATAGTAGAAAGGAGTCTCACCTTTTGGAGAGGAACCAGGATGGGACTGAGTACCTAAGATGAAAATCACATGTAGTCAGAATTACCCTTGCGTATGTATCTATCGAGGGTCGCCAACTTCTGAGCTCTCCAAATGTCTTTCTGCGTTTGAACAGGTCCCCATTTCTTCATTTACACACCATCGCTCTCCCTCAGCCAAGCCCACGCAAGTACCTCCAGCTTATTAGATGCACAAGACGTGACCACACCATGAAGGATCCCCCTCAATGTTCAGCAGTTAGCACCGTGTCTGGAACCCAAGAAGCCCACCCAAATTCTTAGCTTTTATTATTCTGCCTATTGTGATTCTATCAGGGAAGGCCAAAATCTAATCTGAGGCGTCTAAGGTGGGCAGCCCAGGGCAGCATAAGACAGACCTACAAGGGGACAGTGCTAAGGATTTTTTTTTTCCCTAATGTTATGCCCAGGACGCCTTTTTCTGTTTTTAATGATCTACTTCCATCCGTGGGCAAGATGAAGAGGGCTGGAAAACCCCCAAGAGCACCCGGGAGACGAGAGCCAGGTCCTGCCCTTCCAGGGTCGCCCCCACCTAGTGCCTATCAGCAGCTGTGCCCGCGCCCATCTGGAAGGAGTCATCCGGATTCCCAGACAGCTCGGACCCCCAGGCACGGGCACAAAAGGAGAGGGTGGTTCTGCTGATTCCACCCCGCTGAACATCAAACACATTTTCCACTCACCACCCCTCGGATGCCTGCCCTATCACCTGCACAAATGTAATTACCTTATTAACTAAAACTGTGTGTGTTCAAGACTAGCGAGGGGAGTCACCTGGGTGTACTGCTAAGAACTAAAACCAAATCTCTTCCACCACAGAGCTGAACCACTATGCAGTGAAGAAGCTTGAGGCCTGTTTTTTTAAAACTCTAACAATCATTATAGTCATTTGCCTGGTCAGACCGTTCAACAACCAAGAGGGCTTTCCCACCAGTGACTGCTCTGCCCACATGGCAGAGACCATGAGCCTGTGTCTGCCGGGCCACCGGGAGGATGGCCCTCTCTCCCAACGCACCACACCCAGCTCTGAGCCAAAGTCTGAGATGGTAAGGGGGGGGATCTCCTGGAAAAGACCATTAACAACACTCTTTCCTTTCACTACTTGTTTCAGGGGGGAGAAAATATTTGCATTCCTGATAACCTGTGTTCGGTGACACACTCTTGCCCTAGGCAAGACACACCAAGCCATAGGCAATGCAAAGCTTTGGCCAGATCCGTCACTGACCCAAGCACATCTGGCAAAGTCCGTGTGATGAGAGGCAAGGAACACCCCATGCAATGCACTTTCCTGCAGAAACCATGTAGGAGACAGCTGTCAGCTTGGAGGCCGAGCCCAGCTGACCTTAATGAGCACATTCAGGACTGAGCCATAATCCTTGCTGACACTGAGTTCTTCATTCCACTTACTGGTTACTCTTCAGCAAGACATTTCCTCTACTGGGACTAGCCAATGAGAAAATACACGTGGCCAGAGAATTAGGCCCCACCTGTATCAACATGTTTAATCTGAAGGCAGGGCCGGTAGGGTGCTCCCTGGACTGGCAGCACGTCACCTGGGATCTCACCAGAAATGCAAGTTCTCCTGCACCGCCTCAGACCTGCGGAATCCAGCGATCTGCTTTGCCAAGCACTCCAGGTGATTCTGATGCACGAAAAAACGAGAGTCCTGGTCATGTTTGAGGGTCACTTGTCTTAAGGTACCATGAGCTTGCAACTGGGGTCTCTGGGGTGACCAGCATTCTATTAGCTGCAGAGGAGCATGGTGCCAGGGGCAAAAGGCAGAGTCTGGCAATCCTGCAACAGGAGTAGGGCTGGGGTCACTCAGCACAGTAAGCACCATGGGCCAAATACAAGGCAGCTCAGAGACTGAGGTCAAGTGATAGAAAGGACTGGGGAAGGTGGGGGTCATATGGCACAGATGTGTCATAAGCCACAACTGTGGCCAACTTCAGAGTGGTCTGCATCAATGCTCATCAATCTAGGACTCACTCTCCAAATTTTTAAAAGGTTAAATCCTCCTTCAAATGCAATTTTACACTGAAGCTTAATATATGAAACAGCAAGGGGTGTCTGAGCACCCCCCTCCACCTTACATCTCCTCTCACCTCTCCCCCTCGGGCAGCCCCTGACATATTTCAGTGGATACCTGAGGGTTTCTGAGAGCAATCTGAAAGGCAGAGGCTGCTTATTAAACATACGATTCCTGAGCCCCGCCAGACCCAGCGAACTAGCAAAGCTGCGTATGGGCCCTGAGGACCTACCTGTTTCCGTTCCTCCAGGCTATCCTGAGGACCAGCTAAATAGAACCCTGGAGCAGTGCGAGTCTCTGAGGGGGTCGCTTAAGTTTTATATCAGAATCATTTGGGGAAGCGTGTTAACCCTGCCAGCTCCTGGGCCCTTCCCAAGCCCTACAGACACCGGCTCTCGGGACCCCAGGAATCTGCACTGTTAGGGTGATTCTTATGAACATCAGGGGTGAGAAATCCTGAGGCCTGAGGCCAGAGAACAGACACCATCCCTCATTTCCACACCCCACACCAAACTGTGTTGTCTATGCATCTCCCCACCCCAATCTCCTTCAATCTCTCATGCTCTTACCTGAAAATATCAAAAGAACTTATCCTTCCTCATCTCTTTGGACAGGGAGTTCTCCTGCCCAGTCCCTGGGCCTTCATCCCCAGAGCCTGGGTGTCCAGTCACATGCTGGCAGCAGGAAGGAGACACGTCTTGGAGTCCTCACTCCTGTTCAGTCTTACCCCTTAAGTCTGAGAACAGAACTGCAGACAACTAGGCACCAATGAACGGCTTTGACCAGCGGACCATGGTTTGCTCCACAAGAATCACCTGAGAAATTTTACAAACTAGATGTCTAGGTCCCACCCAACCTCACAGATTCTTCCTTAATTGCTTTGGGTGGGGGTAGGGCCTGGGTATTTTTTAAAGGCCTCTCTGGTGATGATGCACCGTCAGGGACACCTGGGTGGCTCAGGAGGTTGAGCATCTCACTCTTGGGTTTTGGCTCAGGTCATAATCTCATGAGTTGTGGGACTGAGCTCTGTGTTGGGCTCCCCACTCAGTGCTTGATGATTCTGCTTGAAGATTCTCTCCCTTTGCCCCTCCCTGCCTCAAATAAATGAATCAATCTTTTTTTTTTTTAAAATGCACCATCAAGGAAGAAAACCACCGTCTAGAGCAAGGTTTCTCAAATGTGACTATGCAGAGATTTTATCAAAATGAAGATTTTGATTCAGTTGGTGGAGTTGGAGCCTGAGGCCCTGCATGTCCAGCAGAGTCAAAGATGATACTGGCCCCTCGATCCCATTTTGAGAAGCAAGGATCCCGTGGTTCTCGAACTCTGGAATCACCTGGAGGACTTGTTAAAACAAACTCCTCGACCCACCCCTATAATTTCTAGTTCAACATGTCTAGGGTAGGGCCCCACATTTTGCATTGCTAACTAACAAGTTCTCAGGTGATGCTTATGCTGACAGCCCAGAAACCACACTTGGAGAACCATGAAGACCATGGTTTTAAATATTAGGTACATCAGAACAGTCTGAGGAACTTTCAAAAGCAGGTCACCAGGCCCAATTCACAGGGTCCTGGGAAAGAGCCCCAAAATTACAGCTCAACAAGCTTCACAAAAGGGACTGCTGTGGTCCACCAGGCCTGAGACCACACGCAGATCTAGAATTTGCCTCTTGCAAATGCAATCAACATTTCTGGAACTGACAGCCAATTTTACTGGAAATCAGTCTGAACATCCCAAACACACTTCATAATAAGATGCCACCACTGCACACTTGAGACACTTTCTCAGCAGCCACTACCAGGTCCACCGGAAGGAAAAGAGAAAAAGGCCACGGGGAACCAGAAAAGCTCCTAGTAACCACTGAGTTCCCTGGGAGCCTTTCCTCTAGGGTTGTAAACCCAATGCATGGGGTTAGAGAGGACCTGCCACAGAAGCCCTTCTTGGGAACAACATCTATACGAATAAGGTGGTATAAGGTGGTTAATCACACACGTGTTAGATTCAGAAGACTCAGGTCGGGATGCTGGCTAAACTCATGAGGCTTCCATTTCCTCATCTCAGAAATGGGGGAAAGAGTATCTCCTTTGGGTGTTGCTAAAAGAACAGGAGATAATGTCTGTAACGCACTCAGCAGAGGGCTGCTACTCGGTAAGACCACAAACACGGGATAGTTCTGACAGCAGAGACTTCGAGTCTTAGAGTTGGGAGGGACCTTGATGCTTAGTCTTCAGCCAATAAAGGAAACTCAAAGAGTAATCACGCAGCCTCCCCTGGGCACCTGTAAGAAATGCCGTACCTCCGGCCCAGCCCAGACCTTCTGGATCACAAGCCGCATTTTAACACGACCTCCGGGGGATTCCTGTGCCCACTGGTCTGAAAAGCATGGCACTACACTAACCCACTGGCTGTGGCACCGATCCATGGTCCTCGACCTTGCCCCTTTGAATTCATCTGCAGAGCTTTTAAAAAAATACTCAGGCAAGCGCTGGTTTCCCACCCTACCACCTGCAGACCCCACAGCAAGTAGGTTTTATAAGGTACACGGATAGTGATATGGATATAAAATACTAAGCATATAAAAAAAATACTCATGTAAGGTGTTACCCTCCGAGAATCTGATTCAACTAATACGGGAGGTAGCCTCAGACCTTGGATTTTTACAATCTTCCCCAGATACTCCACTAGCACGGAGTAAGCCTGCGGGCTCTGGGGTCCCGTGGGTGTGTATGATCCTGGCCCACCACTCCCTGCTGTGTCACTGTGGGCAGGTTACCCTACCAACAATCTCTCCAGCCTTACTCTCCTAACCCATAAAATCAGCATCATGACTGTACCTGTCTCATAGAGATACTAAGGATAAAATGAGATATAACCCTTGGAACACATGCAGAACTGTGCCAAGCACACGGTCAGCTCTCAGGGAATGTTACCTACTGTTAACTTGAGCAGACGGATGGATGACAGCTTCTGCCGCAGGACTGCCAAGGACAGGGAGTTCACGATTCACGTTAAGCCCTTTCCTCTGTGGGACACTTGTTAGAAAGCTCTTCTCACAGCCATGAGGGTATAGCAATGATCGTTCAGGTCGGCCCTTGGTTCTTTGCCGCAGTCCAGGTCTCGAGCCCTGCAGCTGGATGGGCCACCACACAGGCACACATACACACATTCCTCACTGAAGACCCCTGCGTCTGGGCCACCCACTTGGGAAAATAGCCCCAAGGTCCTGGCCTGGGAAGAATGGGTTACTTCAAGTGGCAGGAATTCTTAGCATCAGGCTATAGGCTCTGCCTCTAATGAGCTGTGTGACCCTGGACCAGTCACAACGCTCTGGGCTTCAGCTCCCTTTCCATTATACAAGAGGATCCCTGTGGTGGCTGCCAGTGCCACCCTTCTTGGGTTCCCTGGGGTCAAAAAGGACCAAATCGTGTTTTTACTTCATGGTCTTCTATAGAACAAAAAGGGCCGCTTTCTTCCCACTGCCCACTCCCTATGGCCGTGTGATTTACATTTCTACAGTCTCTTAGTGATTAGCCAGTAAATGAGAATTTAACAATAGGCTTTCTCTAAAAGTCTTCTAAATATAGACACATTCTCTGGGAGAGCAGAGGATTTCCTGAAGGCTTTTTCTGAGGAAACTAACAGGCCTAAATAATAGATGGTGTTTGGATTGAACTTGTGTATAGAGAGTGAGTGTGTGTGTGCGTGTGTAAAAACAATGTGACAATTGTGTTGGGTTTTCCCTGAGAACTCTTAAGACACCGGGAATCATCTGTCAGACTATCTCCGCCAAGTTTGCTTTCACTGGGTCTCTTGAATTCATTCCTTTCTCTGCTTTTAAATGAGACCCTTTTAGGTCCGGGCTCCTCGTGGGCCCACCTGGACAGAATTTCCCCACCCGTCAGCTCACCTCCAGCCTCTCAGGCCCAGCCTCTCTCTCCACCTGGAGGGCCTTCCAGATCCCCCACGGCAGCGTGCCCAACACCCGCCACAGCCGTCGGCCCACCCTCCTTCCCCCACAAAATCCTGAAGCAACTTTTCTCCCTTCTCCCTCCTGCCCAAAACGTGAAATCTGGGTCTTCCTCCTCAATCCCCGTCTGTGCCGCCTCTTTCTAACACCTTCCTTCCTTCCTAACCTGGAGCACTGCCTCGGAGGTGGATTTCCCCCTGAAAACACCCCTACACCCCCACGGCAGGGTCTGTTCCTGTCGCCCCCAGCTTCTCTAAGCCTGTCGGACTCGGAAGTCCTAACAGCTGCTGTTCCCCAAGACTCTGCTGCGTTCCAGGCAGGGTGCTGGACTCTTCACATGTCCTGCAATCCCCTTTACAATGCACACAGATCTCCATCTGGGGCTCTGCCGTTGAGGTTCTAGGACAAGACCTAGATTCAAATCCAGCTCCATGACCTTGCCATGAAATCATGGTGCTGCTGGATGGACAAGTGAGGTGAGGAATCAAGCTTCTCCTGGCTCTGGGCTTAACCTACCACTTCACACACACCCCCCCACCCCCACCTTCCCTTCCTCTCCAAGCAGCCTATAGTCTGAGCAAATGTAAATCCTCCCCTGCTTCTAGGACACAACTTCTGGTTCCCACCCCTGGGCTTCTGTTCACCCTGGTCTCTGCCTGGAAGGCCCTACTCCCAGACTCAGCCTCCAAAACACCCTACGGCTATCCCCATTCCCTCCGGATCCTGCTCTGGAGCTTGGCTAACACGCCTGAGTTTGAGATCAGTCTCTTGCCTTTGAAGCCCAGTGGCGTTGGTTCCTCTCTCATATCAGCCCAGGTGCTTTTCAGATCCATCTTACACTGGGCTGACTCGACTGGTAGGAACCAAACCATCCTTATGTTCCCACAAAGGTCTTCTACCCTAGCGCCCGCGAGGAGAGTGCTTCCCACACAACTGGTACTCGACAAATATTAGCAGATGTTTTCAGATGCTATCAAGGAGAAACAAGAGTCATAAGCTATACGTAATCATCTCACCTCTTCCAATATTTTGAAAAATTTCTTATCCACGTGAGGACTCTTTTTTATCACCTACAAGTAAAGACCAACTCTAGCAAATGGACAGAACTTATAAGCAAGCATGCTTTAATTGCACTACTGGGTATTTACCCTAAAGATACAAACGTAGTGATCCAAAGGGGCACGTGCACCCGAATGTTTACAGCAGCAATGTCTACAATAGCCAAACTATGGAAAGAACCTAGATGTCCATCAACAGATGAATAGATAAAGAAGATTGGAGATATATATATATATATATATATACACACACACACACACACACATATATATACACATACATACAATGGAATACTATGCAGCCATCAAAAGAAATGAAATCTTGCCATTTGCAACAACGTGGATAGAACTAAGGGTATTATGCTTAGCGAAATAAGTCAATCGGAGAAAGACAACTATCATAAGCTCTCCCTGATATGGGAACTAGAGATGCAATGTGGGGGGTTTGGGGGGTAGGAAAAGAATAAATGAAATAAGATGGGATCAGGAGGGAGACAAACCATAAGAGACTCTTAATCTCACAAAACAAGCTGAGGGTTGCAAGGGGGAGGAGGGTAGAGAGAGAGGGTGGTGGGTTATGGACATCAGGGAGGGTATGTGCTATGGTGAGTGCTGTGAAGTGTGTAAACCTGGCGATTCACAGACCTATACCCCTGGGGCTAATAATACATTATATGTTTATTAAAAAATTTAAAAATTATTTTTAAAAAAGCATGCTTCAGCGCCACAAAAATCAGTTTTATTTTTCACAAAGTTGTGTGTAAAATAAAAGGGGTATCAGGGAAGAATGAGCTTCTTGTCTCTAGGAGGATTCGAGTACAGGCTCACTGGCCTGCGCTGTAAGAGCCTGGAGGATGCCTGGGTTAGAACAGGGATGGGGTAGCTGAATTAGATGTCTGACTTCCTAGATCATTTCCAAATAGGAGCCTAAGCCACCCCCTTCGCCCACTGAAGATGATGAGCACGTACTGTCATGTAACAACTGAAAACAGTGTCCTGAAACCTTACCCCATGTCACTCAGCCAAGCATCAATGTCCCTTAACCCTGAATTTGTGCAATAAAAAGTCAAAGCCAGAGAGTTCATCCTCTGATCCCAAACCATTGTTGTTCTCATTTTCCTTCTACATGTAATTTTAAAACATTTTCCAGATCCATCAAAAGCCAGCTTAAAATGTAGATAATTCAGGAGGCGATTGCTTTGCAAAGTTCAATGAAGTTCAATGACACAACTCTAAGACAGATTATTCAAGCCATTAGAATCATAAAGGTTTGCCTGCAAGTAATAATGATAATGAACAATGAACCAAAAGGTAGGATTCATGCAATCCTGGACACCTGAGGTCCATTGAGAAAAATGCACGGGCTTGAGTCCTCTGTAGCTGCAGGCACTGATGTGGACAAATATTTAAAAAAGAGAAGCTAATGTAAGGTCATCTTTTATAACTATCCACAACAAGTTCTGCAACGGGAGATAAAAAGTCAAATGAGTAACAATCTCAAGCGAAAGAAAATAAACACTTTCTTCTGCCCGAGTCAAAATTTTGTCATCACACTTTCAAAAATCTGCTACAGCTATCTTTATTAACTGGGTAATCCCACTTTGAGCCAGGGGGAGTAGCCATTATAATCTCTGAAAATAAACGGTTGATCTGTGAGGGATGAACCATCACCGTGAAGAATGAACAAAGAAGGACGCTGCTTCCCGAGGCAAAGGACAGCAACCCGACGGCCTCCAACGGTCCCAGGGCGACTGACTTCTCTTACAGGCATCTGGACATGTCACCCAAAAGCCAAAAGCCTCAGCGGTCTCCTACCCAGATGAAAAGGCTGCAGAGACAGGTACAATCCTAAGACCAAAATGAGTCATAGCGTTTACTAATGAAACATAACGTGACCCACACAGCTGCTCTGCAATGCTGTGCTATGAATCAGACCAGACAACCTGGGGATGACTCCCATACACGCCTCCATTTATGCAACAGTTTATAAAACAGTCCTCAAAAGCAGTGTTCAAGGAACCTGTAAGAAAAGCATCCAAATCCATGAAAATGTGGCTAAGGACCCAGATACCAGGCTTCATGCAAGCATCTAGGGAAATAGTAAAGGATAAGATCACTCCAACCCAACTGTGTTAAGCTTTGGGAAACTTACTCTGTTTCCAAGGGACATTTTTTTAAATGGAACTCCATTAGAACTTCATAGAAAGGTTACTGAAACTGAAATCGCACTTTAAAAAAATGCATTTCTGGGGCGCCTGGGTGGCTCAGTGGGTTAAGCCTCTGCCTTCGGGTCAGGTCATGATCTCAGGGTCCTGGGATTGAGTCCCACATCAGGCTCTCTGCTCAGCGGGGAGCCTGCTTCCTCCTCTCTCTGCCTACCTTTCTGTGTACTTGTGATCTCTCTCTCTCTGTCAAATAAATAAAATCTTTAAAAAAATTTAAAAATGCATTTTTGCATACCCTATACTTGTCCCATATGATGTGATATAAATATGGATCCCTGGGTTGAAATCCAAAAACTAAACATGAGCTCTAGCAGCAGTCGGGTCCCACAGAATGCCTAGAGATCACAACACCCCATAGACACAGGAGACTTTGAGTTACCCAGCCAGACCTCTGCCAACTGCATATGAACACAATATTGGTAAGCACAATATCGGACTGACACAGCAGCTCCCAAAATGGTGATAATGCAAGCTTTACACTTGGTTATACTTATTCTTGCTTGGAAACTATCAATAGGTAACACTTAGCCTAATGCTATTTTTTCAACAATACTTCCTACATTTCCATTTTGCACTGGGCCCTGTAAATGATGTAGCTGCTTTGGTCTTGATTTGATGATTTGAACCCCTGAATCCAGTAAGGGCTGAAGCCAGCATAAACCTTAGGATCCCCAGTTACCTGCCAATAAACAGCCTCCTTTCCTTTAGCCAGTCTGTGTATCTTTCACTTAGACCAAAGGATCCTGCCTAAGATGACCTCTGGTCCATCATCTCTCCTACAGCATCCTACAGACGCCCACTGCCCTCGGGCCTGGAGGCCGCTAGGCGGGACCCTCCAATATCTACACATCCTTCCTTGTATTAGTTTCCTCTTACTGTCTAAGAAGTTATCAACGCCTTAGTACCTTCCGAGAATACACATTCATTATCTCATAGATTCCATGAGTCAGTAGTCTGGGCACAGAGTAAGTGAGTCCTCTGCTCCAGGGTCTCAAGACCCTGAATCAAGGTGTCGGCCAGGCTGCAGTCTCATCTGAGGTTGGACTGAGGAAGACTATTTCTAAGATCATTCAGGTAGTTGGCAGAATTCATTTCCTTGGTGGCCGCAGGACCAAGGGCTCCAGCTTCACCCAGCCTACCGGTGAGAGACTGCCCCCACTTTCCTGGCCCGTGGTTCTCTCCATGGCAAGCCACAAGCACAACGGGCAGCTTACTTTTTCCAAGCCAGCCAGAACACTCTCACTGGAGTCGGCCAAGAAGGAGTCCTATACAACGTAACATAACCAAGGAGGGGACATCCATCAACTTTGCCTAGAAACAGAACAGAATACTATTGACTGGAAGAGAACTGGAGGTTCTGCCCACACTCAAGGGGAGGGAATTAGACTAAAGCGTATCTGCCACAATCCTAGAGCTGTGATCATCTCAGCCTTCCACTTGGGAGCTCTGCAGAGCAGCATCCTGACTGCATTCTTAGCTCCCAGCCTTCTACACAGTAGGCACTTCAGAGTTAGTGAGGGGAAAGGTTGAGGCCAACACAAGAAATAGACTTCTGAGGACATATACAGAGAGACAAACCAGCTATAAAAGCATTAGCAGTAATTTAAAAAAAAAAAAAAAAAAAGTGTTTACCCACACTAAGACCAAAGGAGTAAGAACTAAGGATTTTTAAAATCTAGCTATTCCTCAAATGTGGGTCTTTCCAAAATGTGAATACCGTTTTCTAAGGCTGTGCTTGTCTATAGGATAAACATTTGGGTGCTTTATCAAAAGTAACACACACAAAATTTGCTCACATTGGGAATAGAAAATAAAATAATTACTTTCAACCAGGTAGAACTATTCTCACAAAAACTGATGATTTAAATAAGCCTTGCCCCCACCCCCGCTCCCCACCAAATCTTTCTACTTGGAAAGGAAATAGATATTTTTTAGACCTAATTTTTTCTCGATATTCAGGTAAAGTGTCTTTGCATTCATTTATTTTGCAGAAAGAACAAAAATACCTAATTGGCGGGGACCCCCTCTCTCTCAGCTCTTTCTACAAAGGTTCCTGGTCTCATAACAGGGAATTCCTTTCCTAAAAACACATCTAATAAAAGTGTGGATCATTGCTGAAATTCTTAACTGGGCGGTTTCCAAACATCTGATGCATTCCTTCAGCAACGTGCAGGACTGAGTCAGTGGGACCCCAAGGAATGGCGAAGCAACACCGCCTCATCCCTTCTCCATCTCAATGTCCTCATCCTCAAGAAAGCTTGGTCCCGGCCAACGCTGAGGGCATGTTCTGGATAAGAGCTCACTCTTTGTTTCACTTTTGAACTATTTTGGAAACAAGTAATGGCACCTGCTTCCAAAATAAAATGTCACATTCACTTCTGTTACTTTAACTAATGTTGTAATACCTTTCTCTTCCTTCCTGGCCTTTTATATCTTTTATTCTGGTGTACCCCCTTTAAGCCCAGCATCCTCAACCCTCAGTGTGGCTTGGTCCTTAAGTGCTTGTGAAAACCAGGCTCATGGGGTCACCCCTGAGGGCTCCAGTTTGGTAAGGCTGGGGTAGGGCCCCACACCCCGGTTTGTTACGCATCCCACGGGGGACCGCAGCGCACAAGGGGTCCAGGCACCACACCTTGATACAAGCAGCTATGACGAATACGAAGAAGTGTGATTTAAGCGTCATCCCCAGTAAAGAACAGAAATTAGCTAGAAAGTCCCAAAGGAACAAACACACATTCACTGAATGGCAAAATGGCTTCCCGGGTCCCCGCCGTGAGCACGCAGAACAGAACGTGTAGTGATGTGCACGGCTCGGATTACAAGGTGCCCATCTGAGACTGGGGAGCTGCCCCAATGCCGTGCGAAGGGTGAGAAGACAAGCTTTTAGTCCCCAAGGCCTAGAACAGAAGGGAACCAACCTCCCTGCACCTCTCCTCTGTCTACACATGATGAAAAGGAGGAGGGACTGGGTGTATCTAGAGCACTGGTTCTCAACCCAGCTGCTTTAGCGTTGCCCAGAAGGCCCGTTAAAACTCAGAGCACTGGGGGCGCCCGGGTGGCTCAGTCAGTTAAGCATCTGCTTTCCACTCAGGTCATGATCTCAAGGTCCAGGCATCGAGCCCCACATCAGGCTCCCTGCTCAGACGGGAGCCTCCTTCTCTGTCTCTGCCTCTCACCCCCGATCACGTGGTCTCACTTGTTTCTATCTGAAATAAATAAAATCTTAAAAACAAAAAAACCAAAAAACCACACACACACACACACACACACACACACACACACAGTGCTGGGCCCCATGCCTAGTTTCTGGTACAGCCTGTCCAGGACAGGGCCTGAGAATCTGCATTTCCAAGTTCCCAGGCGCTGCTGCCACCCCTGGTTTAGGGACCACACTCTAAGAACTAGCAGGTTTGTGGAGTGCCAGTCAAGCCGTCTATACTACTGGACAGAATGGGGCAATTTTACCCAACAAAGAGCCCCGAAGACTCAAAACTGAGCATTAAAAATGGTTACACAGGAAGATTGGCTGTAATATACAATCTCTCCTACAAAAGGACCTGCTTAATAACATAATCTCAGTAGCCACTGATTTAAATGAATTTCAGCTGGTCTCTCCCTCAGAAACAAACGTGACTTGTAATGCTTATTAATCAAGAAACCTTACTGAGGGTCTACTGTGCACACAAAACCACTGTGTAGGCCAACTTCCTAATGGATAAAAAGTAAAACAAAAACAGGGTCCTTGCCTTTAATTTCCTTATCATCCATATTATTTCACCTCCAATTACTAAGAAATTTTGGACTAACTTAACATAATCTTTTCACTATCACAGTTAAGAAAGAAACATAGCTCCCTTGAAAGGATTCTTGTCTTTGCTTACACCCTACTTTTGGGAGGACAAAGCAAGTCAATTGAGTGGAGAGGGCATAAAAGTGGGGATTTATTTCACAAACTGGGGGTGCCTGGGTGGCTCATTTGGTTAAGCATCTGCCTTAGGCTCAGGTCATGATCTCCAAGTCCTGGGGTGGAGTCCCTAGGCTCCCTGCTCCGTGGGAAGTCTGCTTCCCCTCTCCCTCTGCCCTTCCCCCAGCTTGTGCTCTCTCACTCACTCACTCTCTCAAATAAATAAAAACCTAAAAAAAAAAAAAAAAAAAATTTCCCAAACTGAAAACTTCTCACGGAACAGCCAGGAAAAAACTTAATAATAACATCACCGCATGTTTTGACAGCTTTTTTTGTGAGGCATTTTCATGAACCTCATTTTATTTGATATTTACTACAAAACGGGAGGTTAGCCAACAGTATTATTAACCCCATTTACAAACAAGAACAAAATCTCCCAGGGACAGTGAGCAGACTGCCCCCAAGGCCCAGCTGAGGTGGCCCCTTTGCTCCTACCCCAGGCTCGCCCCACAATTCGTCAAATTAGATGGGGCTTGGAGGGGTGCATTGAATAAAACCTCAGAACAGCATTCCAGTGTATTCCAAAAATTGTATACTCTGAATTTAACACATCTAACTGCTCTCTGAATTTGCCATGGTGGCAAATGGGATTCTTAGCTGTCGTTTTTAAAGAATTTAACATTTTTTAAAATTTAGAACCATATGCAGATCCCCACTAATTTGCCCTTGAACACAGCAGTGACCAGAGGCTTTTCTTTTCTTAACCCTCAAGCTTTCTTCCTAAATCTTGGCTGGTGACTCTGGAGAACCTTTCACCTTTCGTGTCTCCCAGAGCTCGGCAGAGGCCCGGGGCTGTCATCGGCCCAGGGGCTGCTCTGGTGATCTGGGCACAACGCAGACAAGTCAGGCTATGACGGTCACTTGTGCCACTGGCCTTCACTGTTCTATATGCAGTTTTTCTCATCCATTAAAAAAAAAAAAATCACATCAATAAAAAAAAATTGAATGAATTTTCAATTTAAAGCATTCTTTGTGCCTTCAAAGAGGTGCTGTAAAAAAACAAATCCTGTATTATGTTTTATTCCTTAACAATAAAATCCAATTGCATTTACAAGTTCCCTGTGTTATTTATGGCCTTCCACAGCCCACAAGACCTGACCGGGATATAGCTCTAGCTCCCTGATCACCTATCTCTCTGGCCCTCTCAGATAACGCAACCAACTTCACTTCTAGGTCCCTGCACAGGGCCAGAGCTATCTTCTCCCATAACTTTGTGCTAGCTGTTCTCACCTCGGAACAACTATCTCCTCTGTGAAGATCTCCCCTGTGAAGAACAGATCCCATCAGTTCGGTTGGCCCTTGTCAATCCCAGAGTGGCAACACCTTCCTCAAATTCATCTTCCCATCCATCAACCAAACTCATCTTTCCTCTGGTCCAGCAGGACCAATGGCATGGATTCAAAAACCAGCCCATCCATCTAATTTACAAAACATGACATTTTGCAAACTGTTTACGTGCATCTGTGCCAACGATATTACTCAAATGTGGTGCAGTGAGGGAGCCACAGGGAATAGGAGAGCTGGCCAAGAGCAGTATTCAGGGATCTAAAATTACAGGGAAAATCATACAACATTCATTTTACTTGGTCCCAAATCTCTATCAGATGATGTTGAGCAGAAAGATTCTAAAATTGGCAGGGAGAAAGGAAAAGTTGTCTTAAAGTTTGGGCCATGCCAGGGCAGCCTCCAGAAAGAAAGCTGGAGGAAACAGAGTAAGGTGGTATACCCTTGAAACGCTGTCATAATAAGCAGTGTCTGGCGGGCAAGGAGAAGCACAGGGGCAAAGAAATCCAAATGGAAATGATTGCCAAAAGGTGAAAGTACGCAAAGAAGAAAGGAAGGAGAATTCTCTAGACAGTGTTTCGAGGACAGTATTTAGCATACAACATCGGAGACGCTAGTTCAACTCTATTCAATTCAGTTAGGGTTAGCGTTGATGCCACAGCAAGGAACGGAGCCTGGATGCTTAATGTGACACAGAGAAAATCCCGCTCCACACTAATGGGGAGACAGACACCTCTCCCCACTGGGTCCACCTATCCCCAGAGCCAAGAAAGAGTGAAATCACAGTCCTCTGAGAGAAGGGAAGAGGGAGCCATGGTGTTCACAAGGGGACCTGAGAAACACAAAGAGGGGTGTGTAAAAGGTGGGGGTGGCCGGGAGGGGGTGCACCAGGGCAGAATGGAAACCCCGGAGAGCTTGAATACAGTTGGGCAGGAGTCCAGCTCGGCATGCACGTTTCATACATTACTTCATGTTGGTTCCCCAACAAGCCTCTGAATGGTGGTCCAGACAATTACCCTAGCAGTTCTGTTCACAGGGTAACCTAGTCTTCCCCTCTCCACCTCCCTGGTCTCACAGTGACAAGGTGTTCACATCCAGACAGGAGCCCTGTATCCTAACTCCAAAGACTGAACTTCTTTTTTTTTTCTTTTTAAAAAGTGGGATGGGAGGGAAGGAAAAGAGGGAGAGACAGAATCTTACCCAGACTCCACGCTCGAGTGGAGCCCAACATGGGATTCAATACCATGACCCTGAGATCATGATCTGAGTCCAAATCAAGAGTTGGACTCTCAACCGACTGAGTCATCCAAGTGCCCTCAAACCCTGAACTTCTAACCAATGACCTACAACGCCTTCTGGTTCAGGGTAAAAAAAATCCAGACCTGGTGAGGGGAGAAAGAGGAGGAAGGCAAAGAAAGGCAGGTATGCTAGGGAGCGGGGAGGGAACTAGTAATAGGCAGTATTCCCTTCGTTTAACCACACTGTCTTAGGCACATAGATTCCTGACATCCAAGGCACTGTGCCTACGTGAAATGTCCAATCTTTAATAAGCGAGGCAAATTAATAGGTACACATGAGCATATACAAATACATTCAGCTCTGATGGGTTTTTCCATAAGTCCCAAAACAACTAATTTGTGTCACACTAACAAATTATGTACTATTTTCTCTCCACTAACAAGACAGGAAACATCATTAGTAAAACACGCATTTAGGGCAAGATAAGACCACAGTCTCTCCCTTATCTATAAATCATGTGCTTAATGACCACATCGGGGAGTTTTTAAAAACATGACCCCATTGGGCAGCTGTTGGATGTATTATGTTCTATGTTTTTGTGTATTTAAAATATTTTATAATTAAAAATAGAATATCTAGTGGGGGGGGAACCAATGTATTTCAAAGTGCTTAAACCGTTTTGAAAAACATTTCAAGAGCACCTATGTATGTATCGTTAACAATTTTGCGTATTTTCAACTCTTACAATGATGTACATGTATTTATCAGACATTCAACTAACTAGAAAAACTGCATGAAGGAAACTTATCTGCAGCAATCTCTGTATGTACTGTTCAACACTGAGCTAAACCAGTATTCCGAGGGCTCTGGCCTTGAGGAGTTCCTAAATTATTAAGTGTTGGGCTTGGGCTTTTAAAGTTCCATACAGGGGTACCTGGGTGGCTCAGTGGGTTAAAGCCTCTGCCTTCCGCTCAGGTCATGATCCCAGGGTCCTGGGATCGAGCCCCGCATCGGGCTCTCTGCTCTGTGGAGAGCCTGCTTTCCTCCTCTCTCTCTGCCTGCCTCCCTGCCTTCTTGTGATCTCTGTCAAATAAATAAATAAAATCTTGAAAAATAAATACATAATAATAAAGTTCCATACACAGAGTTATAAATGTCCAGGAAAGGGTTCCTTCTGGATCACTGCTTCTCAAAACGCAGACTACCTTCATTAGCATCACCTGCGGGCCTGCTAAAAACCCGAGACACGGATTCCATAAAGCAGTTTAATAAACTCCTCCTGGGATCAGTTGCACATTCACATTTAGGAACCACCAATCTAGAAGTAGTAGTAGTGTAGTAATAGTAGTAGTAGTATTTTAAAGATCCGTTTATTTATTTGAGAGAGGGCAAGAGCAGAGGGAGAGACAGACAATCTGAAGCAGACTCCAAGGGGGAGCCCAGAGCCCAATACGAAGCTCCATCTCAGGACCCTGGGACCATGACCTGAGCCGAAACCAAGACTAGAACACTTAACCACTGTGCCACCCAGGCCCCCCAATCTAGAATCTTTTAAAATAAGCCACATAAAAATGGCCACAGTCATAACCAAAATCACCAGCAGCCCATTCGTTATCTCTCCCACTCCCCGGAACAGCCAGAGCTCCTGCGTTGGGGAAAACGTGGAGACAGATCCACAGTCACAGATTGGGTGGGAGGGGCCCAACTCGGCTTCTGCATCTCTCATCTTTGGGTCGTTGCTAGGGACGCCAAGTCTTTTTTTTTTAAGACTTTATTTATTTGACAGAGAGAGTGAGGGAGCACAAGCAGTGGGAGTGGGAGAGGGAGAAGCAGACTCCCCGCTGAGCAGGGTGCATGACATGGGGTTCAATCTCAGGACCCCGGGATCACTACCCGAGCCAAAGGCAGAAACTTAACTGACTGAGCCACCCAGGTGCCCCGGGACGCCAGGTTTTAAGCAGCCTATCTCTCAAGCCATGTGCACAGCATCTTTGGCCTTACTCTGTGAGCTCTTTATATCCTCCCACCCCCACCCCCTGCAAAACGTGTTGGAGTCCTGACCCCCAGTACCTTCATGTGTGACTTTATATGGACCCTATTTGGAGTCAAGAGTCTACGGAGGTAATTTAGTTAAAATGAGGTCATTAGGGGAGGCCTGGTGTCCTGATCAAAAGGGGAAACTTGACACAAAGACACACATAGAAGGAGGATGATATGGAGGAAGACAGGGAAAAGAAGGCCTTCTGCAAGTCAAGGAGGGAGGCCCGGAACAGACCCTTCCTGCATAGCCCTGAAGGGAACGAACCCTGTCCACACCCTGATTTTGGACTTCCAGTCTCCAGAACTCTGTGACAATAAAGCTCTGCTGTCCTAAGCCACCAGTGTGTAGTGCTATGTTATGGCCAGCCCTTGCAAACTCACACAGCTTGGGAACTGAACTCACCTAAGTGAATTCAGGCCATAAGAGCCAATCCGTATCGGGGCTGACAGGAGGGGCCCCAGCACTGGATGTCCACGGAGTCCAAGGCAGCAGAAAGAACCAGGCATCAGGAGCCACAATATCTGAGGTAGGGTCCGAGCAGTGCCCCCCTGCCTGGAAAGGGGGCAGTAAGTCGTACCTGCCTCTCCTACCCGCACAGGGTGTGAAGATCAAGAAAACACTCCCCGCGTGCAAGAAAGCACTTTGCAAATTGTTCCCCACCCCACCCCGCCCCCAGCAGCACCTCAGTGTTTGCTCTGATCTTGGTCAGTGTTAAGAGTGATGACACAGCCCCAGCACTCCAACTCCCCCTGTGCATCGCTGGGAAGGACTTGGAAACAAAATCTGCGTTTCAGGAAAATTCAGTTTGAGCTCCCAAACATGTTTGAGTATGTTTGGTATATCCAAGACAACAAATAACAGGGTCAGAAACGGCAAACTCCCGAGGTTGCCAAAGGTCCTTTCAACAAGTCAGGCTTCCTAAGGGCCACGGGTTCACTGAGCAGAGAAACGCTTCAATAAACCAGGCCAGGCAGGAGCAGGCGGTGTGTCCAGGCCGGCCCACGGGCTGGAGGAGGCCTTCACCAACAAGGTTTAAGTTCTATCACAACACAGAATTTATGGTTCCTCCATGTTTGTTTTAACTAGTGCTGAGAACACATATTTGACCCAGGGTGAACTTGACCTCTGGGTCTCTCTCCCTTTGCCGGGCTGTCTGTGCCACATAACAAGATTTTCCAGCCGACCCTCCCACCCCTGCTCCCGGCAGCTGCCATGGCAAAACCTCACGGCAGATCTATTGGAGAAGCAGCTGTCAATGGCCATAGCAGGCATACGAAAAATGTGCAATCGTTCTGGGCCTGACTCCCAAGCTTGGCTGACACAACGTGGAGCCAAGTGGGAAGGGAGACAGCCTGAAGAGCGCTCTCGGTCATCTGAACTCCGGCCACACTACTCCCTCCTAGAGGATGCCATCCACTGCCTCTCTCCACACCAAGGGTATACGTAGCTGTCTCCTCTGCATATAATTCCGGAACACTGCTAGGTTTGGGGGTGTGTGTGTGTGTGTTTTCCAAAGCAGTGTGGGCTGAATGCCAATGGAAAAGCAATGGAATATCGATTTTTCTGTTTCTTGCTAAGGAGAGAACAAGTCATTTGATGTGCCATGAGTTAAGTGAGTAAAAACAGACCTGTACTCCGTGCAGCTGGCTGCATTTCTCCTCTATTCATAGAACCTGGCACATGGTAAAAGCTAAGCAGATATCCGTTGAATAAATGAAAGAACCATCCATACATTTACGGAGGGTCTGCAAAGTGCCAGGCACCCGCACGGGACCCCTATTTGCCAGCTTTCCTCTTCCATCCTCTTCCCTCTGCCAACCTGGCCTCACCCTCATCTGCCTCCACTCTTTTATGTCCTCTGCTCCCAATCCAGTCTCCTTTCAAGCTGAGCCCACTGGCTGTGTCTCTCTCTAGCCCACACCTACGCCGAGGGGGGAACAAAAAAGACTGCAAGAACCACTAAGGGATAGGTTCGGTTTGAACAGAGGAAAAAAATGCAAAAATGAAGAGAGGCAAAAACAGTACCCATCAGGAATTTAACGCCCCAAGTGGAAGACAGAGTCTCTAAGCAACAAAGACCCTCCCCTAAATGTAAACTCTTTGGAAAAAGAACAAATGTGGTGCCATCACTTTTGCCCAAAACAGATGATCACTATCATCTCAGTAGTAAGACCTAAAAAGACATATCCCGCACGATATGTTCGGCTTCTAGAGGTCCACACACAAAGGATGTCTAGAAAAACAGCATTAACATGCAACTGGGCACGTCTAGAAAACGACTGGGTGGCTGGAGACCCTAAAACCACTTTTGTGGATGCACAAAGGCATTCTCTGCTGCAGTGTGGGTCTGCCTACCAGGCTCACATAGGATTTACAATGCAAGGCTCACTAAATCTGCAGTCCTCAGAAGCATTTGCCTGTGGCACATTTAAATTAAGTTTCAATCAACTAAAAACAATGGAGTCTGGCTGCAAGGGCACCTTATTTTCCTCACTGGATTAAGCAAACTGAACAACATAAACACAACCGATCTCTTACACAGAAATATTTTTGGCATCCACTGGACACGACCTATATAAACTGAAATTCTTTAGCTAATTGTCAATTATCCTCCAAATATAATGACAATTACGAGGCATCCTGGGTGGTACGTTTAAACGTGCAAACCCATTTAACGATGACGACTATCTTAAGGGGGAATTTCGTGTTTGTGTTTTAAGTACAATATAGAACACTCAGGCACAATTGTTCAATTCAGCAAAATAAGGAAGTGAGATAGGAAGAAGACCACAAATCAATTTCTTTTGCAATCCCAAGTTCACCAGCACTTCCTGAAGTAGTTACAGTCATAAAAATGGTGTCAGGATTTTTCCCATTTAATTATGTACACCTCAGGGGAGGACTCTTACCTCTTAAACAGCAAATTTCTTTATCCAAAGAAAACTAGAGACACACAAATACTCTAATACTTGGTCACTTTTAAAGTTCTATTAAAATAAATCATTCAGAACAAACTGCTTTCTTTTCTCTTGGTAATCAAAGCCAGGACAGCATGGGAGTAACTGGCTTTTTCATTTATTCTCGCCCCCCCGCCATCATTATGGAGGACTAATTGACAAATAAAAATTGTATATATTTAAGATACATGATGTTTTGATATACACGTATGCTGTGAAAGAATCACCACAATCAAGGTAATTAACATAGCTATCGCCTCATACAGTTAACGATGTTTAGAGAGTAGAACACTTTAAGATCTACAATCTGAGCAAATTTCAAGTAGGATTGCTAACGATACAGTACCGTCCATTAGATCCCCAGAACTGATTCATCTTGTGTAACTGAAACTTTGTACCCCCTGACCACAATTTCCCCTTCCCCTGACCCTAAACTACTTCAAAAAGGGATCCATATCTACATTATTTAAAAAGAAGAGAATGGGGCGCCTGGGTGGCTCAGTGGGTTAAGCCGCTGCCTTCGGCTCAGGTCATGATCTCAGAGTCCTGGGATCGAGCCCCCGCATCGGGCTCTCTACTACTCAGCAGGGAGCCTGCTTCCTCCTCTCTCTCTGCCTGCCTCTCTGCCTGCTTGTGATCTCTCTGTCAAATAAATAAATAAAATCTTTTAAAAAAAAATTAAAAAATAAAATAAAATAAAAAGAAGAGAATGATGACACCAGCTGGGGAGACACACATAGGAAAAAAAGAAAAGCAAGTAATGAGTCAGGATTTGCTTGGCTTAATCCAACAGTAACTAAGACTCTGGCTTAGTTCAGGCTTTTATACCTTTTCTCTCTCACCTGGATACCTGGAACAATCCAACAAAGAGAGCAAGGTTTTAGCACAGTCATTTCTGGATGGGAAAATATGGGGTCAGAGAGGTCGAGTGAATCCCTCAAGGCCACAAAGGATTTGAACTCACAGCCAGGGGCTTTTCTAGTAGCACAAGGCTCCAGCATGGACACAAGTTCCACAGCACGAGCAGGAACCCCAGTCGTCCCATCCAAAGGCAGAAGGGTGCTTCATCTCTCTGGTTCTCCCACATACTCAGAGCAAGTCTCCCATTGAAACATAACCACCTGGCAGGTAGATTACCTCACACTGGGCACTGGCCTACCCCAGCATCACTTTTAAAAATTATTCCTGAAATGAGTGGTGATATATGTTTCTAGCACTTGGGCTTGAATTAACTTGTCAGACTGGGCAGTATGGGAAGGCCAATTCTCTGAATGCTGAAGATCATCAAAAAAGAAAGGGATGCTGCGTTGCTTACTTAGACCCTGTGCCATCCATGGGCTAACTTCTAGGAATCGGAAAGAGACCCTAAACCAAAAGCCGTGCATATTTCTTGTAGGTACTGTTAGACTCAATCAATGCAGCCTCCTCTGGGACCATGCAGTAAGGGTTCTGACCCAGAGCATTCTGCAATTTCTTCCAGGGTCACCAGAGGGCAAACCCGGCCAAACCTAGACACAACCGTGCCCTTGTCTCCCTCTCCCAGAAAAGCAGGAAGCCATGAAGTGGTTCCTGAAGATGCGGCTGCTCTCCTTTCCAGGGTATCTTTGGATCTTCTGAGACATCTTTGGAGGCCCAAATCCTCAGACAACCTTTTCAGAAAAGGCACTTGATTGCATCATTTGCGAAGTAAATGTCTTCAAGTCTTGGTGCATCCCAATGGGCATCAAGGAAGAGAACCCACCCACTGTCTGTGAAATCCTGCTCTGTATTTTCAGTCTTTACACATCCCACTGTCATGGTGTTGTCATTGGTGGGTTATCTCCATGTTCTAGGGAAACCACATCCTATCAGGTTTTGAGCAGAAGGAGATACTGAAAGGAGGAAATTGTGTGTAATTTGACCTGCTTTCTTCGTAAATTCAAGAAAATGCTGGTGCACTATTGTCAAGTGTAATCTAAGGAGAAGTGAAAAATCATGATAGTTTAAATGCCTACAACCCTCAGCATTTCTGATCTAATGGTTTGAGTTCAATAATCAGAAGGCGGAGAGTGAGTTCATATCTGCCATTACTCCTTGATCACAGTTAAATCCTAACCCATCCAGACATTCCTTTCTACAAAATCCAGGCCATTATGCCAAAGTCCTGTTTCTTTCAAGGGGTGAAGGTATTTTTTTAACAAGCAAGTTCACCAGAATGACTGCACGAGAAATTTTGTCCAGTATTTTAAAATCCAAACTACCTTTTATTTTAAATAAATTTCAAATATTTTTAAAAATCTTAAATTTAATTTTATTTTTATTTACTTGTCACAGAGAAGAAAGAGAGCACAAGCAGGGGGCGGGCAGCAGGCAGAGGGAGTGGCGAGCAGAAGGAGAAGCAGGCTCCCCACTGAGAAAGGAGCCCAACGTGGGACTCCATCCCCGGATCCTGGGATCATGACCTGAGCTGAAGGCAGACACTCAACCAACTGAACCACCCAGGTGTCCCGAGATATTTAAAATATTAAAACAGTATTTTAAAATCCAAATGATATATAAGACAAATTGCTAAATCCTAGTTGCTAAATACCAACAATCACCTAAATTTTGGATTCCAGTCCACAATGTTTATGGCTCAAGCTCCATGCAGAGAACACCTAAGAATGCTAAACTTTGAGTGGAAGATTTTTAAATTTCTAATTAGCAACAGACAGAGTCAACTTACCCAGCAGAGCCTCAAAATGTGTTTTCACTGAATCCTTAACTTTACACTGATCAGGAAAATGTTTTCTGGTGTTCTCAAACCTATATGCCCCAACAATACATTTTTCTAAAACACTGCTACAATGTGTATTAATTGGAGAAGCACAGAAGGAAACCCTACTTGTCAAAGTGGTCACCTCGTGGGAAACACTCAAGTCTCAAGGATGGAGGATTCTCATTGCTGTTTTCAGAAAGCTTTAAAAACTGCTGATATTTTATTCCAGAGCTCAGCCACCTACTACCCATTTCCCTCCTGCCATCAACTTGCAGTTTCTCATTCATCCATATCCAGGTTTGAGTTTACTGTACTGGTTTGGTGTATGGCACATTCTCCACTGGGAAATTTTTCCTAGCTCCTGATCCGCCGGTATGACTGTGATTAATACTCAGTTGAGGACAAGGGAACCCTGAAACCATGGCCCAGTTCTGTACAATACATTGCCACACTGGTACCATCATTATTGTGACCCAACCTTCATGGGTGGTGATGAAGGCTGCAGGTAATGGGGTACACACTGCATTGCTGATGTTAATTTCTCCAGGACAGCGTTAGCCCCTTCATGTGACCCCGGTGGAATCCTCCACCCCCCATGTGGACAGCCGCACTCTGCCCACCGTGCAGGGCCACACTGAAGAGGGAAACTTACGTTTGGTGCACCTCTGGGAGCCAGGGGCCTTACTCCAGCCATGGCAGCACTGCCCTCCACAGACATTGACCCTAAAACAAAGCAAGACCTCTGAGTCCAACAGTAGCAACGTTCTCTTCCAGAGAATCCAAGCTTCTAGGGGTTCCTGCAAGCCAGCCTCCTCCTTCCACATTCCTCTACCTTTCAGAGAGTCCTAAGCCACACTGAGGATGCCCAAGTGGGGAGTGCCCAAGGGTCCCCAGGGAGAAGGGTAAAGACCATGCATCACGGGAAGACAGGAGAACCAAAACGCCTGCATAACACAGGAGGGAAGAACAAGATCCACAAAAATTATTTTCTTAACCCCCAATATAGAGCCAAGTGCCTTTTGTACATTATCTCACCCACAGTTGAAACTCAATCTGAGTTTGAGAGAGAAGCGTCCACACGGGTGAGATCACCATCAATGCCTGGAACTAGCCATGAAGAAAAGAACCAAATGGGCAAAAAAAAAAAAAAAAAAAAAAAAAAAAAAAAAAAAAAAAAAAAGCTCTCCCCCATACCCTGGACCTGTGATTAATGGAGAGGGGGGCAGGAAGGATGTTTATCCGCGCCCAGTAACAGAAACTTTCCAACCGAAATTTCTGTCAGTGCGGAGACACCCCCGCCCGGGGAAAGCAGACCCCACAGGTGCACGGAAGCTCAAGCCCACGATTTCTAGGACGCTGAAAAGCTTCAGGCCACCGAACAGGGGCTGATCTTTACAGCCAGCCCTCCCAGGACGTTTTTTGTTTCACTAACTAGAAAAAAATGTAAAACTGAGTTGCAAAGTTTAATTGATGCTGAGGGAGTGAGTTGTAGTGACTTCATATGTCCGCCCATCTTCTAGGAGCAGTTAGGTTCGCGCACAGGAGGTTACGCCCCAGGCAGAAATGCCTTTTGTGTTTACCCGCAGCTGAGAAACAATGCCCTCGGAGCTCGTCCTCCAAGTCCCTGGGCTTCCCACACCCGGCTCCTCGCGCGGCGCGGGCGGGCGGGGAAGGAGAAGGCAGCCCCACCGCGCACGCCGCCCGCGGCCGCCGCCGGCTCCCAGGGGCCCCGACCCCGCGGGTCCGGGCGCGGGCCGCGCGCGCCGCGGAGGGAGGGTGTGGGCTTACCCCTGCAGCTGCTGCTTCTGCTGAACCTGCAGCCTCGAGCCCCCGCCGCTCTGGCTCTCCGGCGGCACTTTGGAGCGCACGACTTGCCTGCCTTGTTTGGCGAACGCGGCGGCCGCCGGGTGACCGCCGGGCTTGGGGTGGAGCTGCCCGCCGGGGGCCCCGGGCCGCGCCGGCTCCGGCGGCGGTGGCGGCGGCCGGAGCCCCTGCAGGGCCGCGCCGCCGGGCTGGCTCGTGCGTCGCGTCCGCTCCGCAGGGGCCCCCGGGGAGGCGCGGCTGGGGGCGCCGGCGCCGGCAGAGCCGCGGCTGTACCTGGCGTCGAGCGCGACGTTGAAGGTCCGCGGGCGCGGGGGCCCGCCTAGGGGTAAGGCGCCCGCCGGCAGGCCGGGGCCCGGGCGCACCACGTACGTGATCCTCCGCACCCGGCCGTGCGCCGACGACGCGAGCAGCCCTGCCCAGAGCAGCAGCCCCCACCTGAGCCAGGGCCCCGCCATCGCGGGCCCGAGCCGGCGGCCCCGGCGCCCGCCCCCAGCCGTGCGGCTAGCCCGGTGCGGCCGCCCGCGCGCGCTCCGGCTGCCCGAGAGCCCGGGAGGCGGGACGAGGAGAACTCGGTTGCTGGAGAGGAAGTTCTGCGGGCGCCCGAGCGGCCCCAGACCCCAGCCGAAAGCGGCGGGGAGGAGGGGGCGGGCGTGGGGGTGGGGTGGGGAGCGGAGCCCGGGAGGGGAGGGGAGGGGCGAGGCGAGCGGGCTGCGCAAGGTGAGGGTCCGCTCGCGCTGTGGCGGGTGCAGAGGGGCGCCGCGCCGGGTCGGGGGCAGAGCGGGCGAGGGCGGGCGTGAGCGCGCGGGACGCTCGGAGGCAGCCGCGGCTGCAAAGTCTTTAAAAAGTTGCTCTCGCCGTGGAAGCGAGTGTCAGATCCGAACAGCCAATCTCCGGCAGACGTGACGTCAGGCAGTAAATCCTAATTGGGGAAAGCGTGAGATGAGCCCGAGAACGCGCCGCCACCCTCCACATCCACATAGATTGTAACTGTGGGGCGGCAAAGCAGAGGTCCCCGGTCCCGTGTCCCGGGGAAGGACAAAGGATTCGGCAGAGCCACTGACCGGTCCTTTCCTGCTGGAAACCCCACAGGATTCATTTCGTATGGCTTGGAAGGCATTTTCTCACCCGTGTTTGCTCGGATACATGCGAGGTGTTGGATTAAAATACCAGATCGGACCCTAGAAACAACTGCTCCGAAGGCGCCGAGCTGTTCATGGGAAAGCGTTTAGATGGTTCTCTTTGAGATCGTAAACCCCGCGTGACTGTCTCGGTCTGCGGCTTCTGGTACCCTACTCCGGGCTCGGCGTGGAACGACCGTGCGGGGTGGGCAGCAGGGGGCGCCCGCGTGGACTGGGAAAACCGCGGCTGGCGTCAGTCAACCCCAAAAGCAATCCTGCTTTTGGTGAAAAGGCCTTTAGAATAGGAATACAGACTTTGGGATCCATGACAACCCCAAGCCATTTAGTATTTTTTAAAAAGGTGAGCTCAGTTTCTTGGACCCCCATCTGAAAGGGAAGGATCACTCACTGCCGATGACCCAAAAGGGAACATTAAGGGAAATGCAGAATGTTCCAGGGACAGTCCCTGGATTTCATCGTGCTCTCTGGGGAAAACGGTGAAATAATGATACACTCTAGCGTTTGAACTTAAAACAGTGTCTCCAGCAGAATGTACAATTTTATTATATGAATGCACTAGAAAACCCATAGGCATAGCAGCCTAGTTTTTTAAAACTAAAAATGAGACATCTTTTCCAAGGCTTTGGTTGTTCTTGTTCATATTTATTTGCTGGTAATCTTGTTCTGTTGTCTGTTGGCATTGGCTCATAGACAATTGGTAGCAGGTGATGATGGTTTAAAAAAAATTAATGGAAAATAATGTAAAGTCGAAGATAATTCATTAATCTCTTTTTTCTGTACATTGGAGAAAGACCTCCAATATTTGATTCGGCAGAGGAGGGCCTCAGTGCATCTGCTTGAGCTCCAGTTTCACGTGAGAACACGAGAGAGCCACTGCCATAGATTAAATAGCACTGCGCTGGAGGGAAAGATGACAGTTCAGTCCTAACACTGTGGCTAATTAGCCAAAAGACCACAGGCAGTCCACCTCTCATCCCTGAACCTCCCCTTCCTCCTCCATTACAGAAAAGTTGGATTAAAAGTACTTTCCAGCACTAACGGTCTGTGGCTCTAAGAACATCCGGGGTCCCTATGGACAGGATCATGAGGTCATTCAAGGTCAGTCTCTGAGCCAAGCCAAAGAGAACTAGCTGAGAAGATTGAGGAAGGAGGGTGGGTAGAAACTGCCTCCTAGCCTTGAGTTCTGTAAAAAGACACAATAGGAGCTAGTAAATATCCACCCAGTAACCACTGAGGCAAGCACAGAGGCTGACCCTCTCTGCACATACACAGAATCCCAAGGCATAACCCCTTTGTCGGAGAAACTTCCTATCTGGTTAGGGAGACAAGATGTAAATAAATGAAAGCTTAAAAATAAGGATAATAAGTAACAACTGAATTAAGCGACACTTTGAGATAATCATAATAAAAGCTTCATAAAACAGGACCTGATTTGTATGAGGCCAGTGTCACGGTACTACCCATTATTCTTTTTTATCTCATGGAAAATTCACAATATAGAAGGAAAATATTTCCTACCTGCAATTCAAATCAGCCTACAGAGATTTTACCTCTCAAGTAGGGATTATACAGCAGCAGTCGAAACGCATGGGAGGAAGAGTTGTCTAGAAGCAAAGTCCATTCTGAAGCAGCAGGACAGAAGAGGAGAGGTGTCAGGCAGGGAAATCTCTGGAAACAGTGAAGGACAGCATCACCAGAGGACCAGATTTTAGTCTGCTGTGCCGGGTACACTCTTCTTGGGGGCCACTCACAGAACCCACACAGATGTACCAGTTTCAGTCAGTAAGAGGCGGCTGCCTTGTGGAGGGCAGAGCCTGGAGGAAGCCACACTCTGGGCTCTGTCACTGCGACAGAGGGCCTCGAGGTCAACCTGAGGCTTCACATTTGGGGATAGCAATGACCATAACCATGCCACATGGCTCTGCAGAAAAATGTTCCCCACCATCAAAAAAGATACAATGCAGGTTTCCTTTCTCTTGACCCAAAGCAATAAACAGGTGGGTATTCAACGGACCTTCAGCCTGATTACAAACTGTTTTATGACAGAGTTGGATATATCATAGATCGACTCTGAAACGTAACCACACAAAGAATCTTCAGTGTGACCGTCAGTCTCATCCCTAAAGGATCCACATATGGGTCGGTATACGTGTGTGTATACACAACTATTAATCTGGTAATAAGTAAGCAGCCCCAATCTAGTCAGAAAACACTAGCAAAGTCACAGTTTTCCACATCAGTCTCTTGCTATCTACATAACTAGGAAGATGATCCTAGAAAAATATGCTGTTACCCATATGAAATGGTTACTCATCTAAACACTCAACTCACTATTATTCTGAAAGTGAAAGCCCAGTTCCTGTCAGGCATGGGGACCAGCCTTTGCCAATTCTAGACCCAGTTTAATGCCATGGTTTTTGGACCCACGCCCCCTAGGTTTCAAGGTCCGTTTATATTGGCAGTATCCAACTTCCTGGTTCAAAAAAAAAAAAAGTCTTTAAAGATCTCATAAAGTTTCTTGGGCTTTAGATGGTCTTTACAAAACAATACTCAGACGAGCTAAGTGTAAATGAATCAGAAAAGAGGATTATGTTTCCCATAAACCTCATGGGTTTGAGGATTAGGGGAAGAAAGGAAGGCTGGCAAATGCCTAACGCTTTAAAGCACTTTGAAACCATTAGTCAAACTCACAATGCAGTCAGGTTCCCTCATCCTTACACTTTATGAGTTTTGTAATTGAAAATTTTTTCCTACATTTAGGATCAACTACAAATCAAGTTTAGTGGCTGCCTGTGATCAGCAGTGCTTCTGCCTAAGTTTTCTCCCAGCCTAGGACTTCCCAGAGCCCCTTTGAGTCCTCTTCTCATTTCATCAAAAAGTTCTTTAAAAAAGAAAAGGAAAGAGACCAACAGGAAGTCCGTTGCTCGCAGACAAAAGGCAGAGAAAGAAGGAGGCAGAGACTGGGGACCGGAAAAGTGAAGGAGCCCAGGAAACAGGAGAGAAAGAGCATGAAGACAGAAAGGGGGCGGTGTACGAGGGTGTAGGAGGGAGGAGCAGAGGAGGGCAGAGGAAAGGATGGTGAGGAATGAACGGGGGAATGGAGTAGGAATCAATGAATGGGGAAGGGGATACACAGAGGAGTGGGAGGAGGCAAAAAGGAAAAACTTACCACTGAAGTGTAAGTAGCCAAGAATTATACCCAGAACCTGGGGGTTAATTTTCTCAGGCTCTTCACTAGGATCCTGGCAGTGGAACGTTTGCCAGTTCTGACCTGAGCATCAGCTTGTCCAGGTTTGGGCTGGAAGTAAACCTGCGACCCTAGAAGGGGCTAGCAGGCTCCAGCTGCCCGGCTGCCCACCTCCACATGAGGCAGGAGGGTCCCGAAACCTGAAACGCTCCCACCCCAGCAGGTAGCCAAGGACCCCAGCTTCCACTCAGATGCCCACAACTGGGTTCTTCCTTTGCTGTCTACCTTGTTCTTTCAACCATTCCATCCAAAAGCAGGAGTGAGGGAGATGAGACATGTGTGATCTCCACATTTCACTCAGCTTCCAGGAAAAGCCACATGAAGCTTTACAAATGAAGAAAGACAGCAGAGCTTCATCTGATGAAGATATCAGTGTGTCAGCCAGCTGTGTGAGCAACACGGAGACGGGCCTGATTCGCAGAGAAAGATGAGCCGCCCCTGGAATTGAGCAACAAGTGGAATCGAGGTTTATCCCAGTGTTTCCCTTCCCTGCAAAGTTTCAGGTTTGAAATTTAAACATCTTCAGTTGTCACTCAATAAACATTTATTGAACCACCCTGGGGCCCTGAGCTAGCCTAGGTAGACCCTTCCAGCAAAACCAAACCAGACTTCCATTTCAGAGGGAGACGTGAAAATAATGCCTAGTTGGACTATAGCCCAGAGATGCCCCGGGGCCAGTGAGTGCCTTTGTGCCTGACGGTGGCAATACAGACCCTGTCCTCATGGAGTAGGCAGTCGAATGGGGTTCATCAGGCCCAAGACAAATCATTACAGGGGTGGTGAGTACTGCTAAAGTACCGTCAGAGCGAGAAATGAAACCCATAAGAGGAAACGAGGTCAGGGTCATGGGCTGCCTTCCTATAAATTTAGAAGAGCCAGTCAATAAAGGTAAACTCACTGAAAGTACAGTTTTGTGTGCACTAAATCATTCTAATTATTCTGGTCCCCTTCTCACCTGCCTTTATAAAATTAAGGTTGAGTATCACACAATGACAGCTTCGGAAGACAACAAGACGCCTCTCTTCCTGCTAACTAAAAACTGTCTATTCATTTAGCTCTCATGGAAGTTTTTCTTAGCCATTTATTCAGAGCTTTTGAACATAAAACATGAAGCTGCATAATAATGAAACAGGTATCAATACAATTGTACACTGGTCATTCACAACCCCCAGTCCTCACTGGGCCACTGGCAGGTCAACATTCAAGGGAGCACAACTGAATTATATTCTTCATCTCAAGGTGTTTGAATCTTGGAAAACACTCATGTGTACGCTGACTGCGGCCCCTCGCCAAAGCAATCTACGAAATGCTTGCCTCTGATCTGAGACTGGATCCCAAATGCTTGCATCGTACTCTGGTATCTCAGTTTTAAACACTCCTTTGACCTCCCATTCCGTCAAGGAACTTTCCTGGTTTCCCAGCTTAAACTTACATTTCAAGATGCCCAGACACCTGCAAGGTTGGTGGAGGGCCAGGTGGGCAAACAAAGTAAGGCTCTCTTCGCTCAGATACAACTATTTATAAACTGTGATCCAAATTTTTTTTAATGTTTATTCTTCCTATTTTTTTTTAAGATTTTTTTTTTATTTTTTTGACAGAGAGACAGGCAGAGAAAGAGAGAGGAAGCAGGCTCCCCGCTGAGCAGAGAGCCCAATGCAGGACTCCATCCCAGGACCCCTGAGATCATGACCTGAGCCAAAGGCAGAGACTTAACCCACTGAGCTGCCCAGGTGCCCACTGTGATCCAATTTTAAAAGGAACCCTCCTGCTGTACATCAGCTTCAGTGCTTCCCACGTTGCTGAGTCGCTGGAATTGCTTCTCAATTTAAATTTCGGGGCATTAGTAATTGTTATGTCTCTTGCCCTATTTAGAATTTTCACCCAATGGCACTAGAATGTGATGCCGCCTGAGTTTAACACATGATTCTGATTTTATTTCATAATATTTTCTCTGCTTTCCACCCAATGGATGATGATATAGTGAATAAAGCAACCTAGAAGGGCAGCTGGGTGACTCAGTGGGTTAAGCGGCAGCCTTCAGCTCAGGTCATGATCCCAGAGCCCTGCATCCGGCTCCCTGGCCAGTGGGGGAGACAGCTTCTCCCTCTCCCCCTGCAGCTCCTCCTGATTGTACTATTTCTCCCCCTCTCTGTCAAATAAATAAAATCTTTAAAAATAAGAAAAGCAGGGGGCGCCTGGGTGGCTCAGTGGGTTAAAGCCTCTGCCTTCGGCTCAGGTCATGGTCCCAGGGTCCTGGGATCGAGCCCCACATCAGGCTCTCTGCTAGGTGGGGAGCCTGCTTCCTCCTCTCTCTCTGCCTATCTCCTCTGCTTACTTGTAATCTCTGTCTGTCAAATAAATAAATAAAAATCTTAAAAAAAAATAATAAGAAAAGCAGTCTAGAAAAAGAAGAAAGTGAGAGAAGTTACTCTACCATCTCTACATACCAATTCCTAGCCGGTCTTTCTGTTTTCGGAGACCCAAGTTCCTTCATAAATTGCCTCCTTCTCACTGTTCAACCCATCTTGGGCCACTCCCCCAAATTAACCTTGTGTTCCAGCTACATTTATCTACCTAGATCTCTTCTTTCTCTTTAAAAAAAAAAAAAAAATTGGAACACTCATACTCCTTCCTCTAGCTTCTGCTCCGGAAAAACCATCATCTGCTCAACCAAGTCCTTCTCCTCCTTCAAAATTGGTTCCGTGAAGATCCTGGGGCCATCGAAACCTCATCTGATTCTCCCTGCTAACCCTTAGAGCATCCATTGTCCATCCTAGGCAGTAAGCACGTAATACATGCTTTGTAACAGATGTAGAACATTTCCTGCAGGGGAAGCTTTTTTTCTTGATTCTTGGTCCTAGGAAGATGAACCAGAATTAAGGCAAGTTGTGGTTAACAATCGCTGAGGTTTGATTCTGATGCAGTGACTTTAGCTTGCAGGCAGGGTCCTGGTGAGGGGTGGGGGGGTGTTTGCCCAAGCTTCCCCCCAACCTAAATGAAATTGCTCTACCCAAATGGAGCAGTGGTAGGAAGTTGCCTACCTCTGAATTAATGGTTTGGAAAGTTCTGTAGAAAGAATTTTGTCATACTTGTGTCTGAAAACTGTTACACTGCCAGAGATATATATTAAAATAGTCAGTGTTTTTAAAGCTTCTCTTCTTTGTTGCCCTCTCATCTTGCCCTATTATGGAAGACCAAGATATACCCAGAGAGTGCAACTAGTAAAAGTCCACGTAACATGGACGCACTGAGCTGCATGCATAAGTAACTCACACCACTGAGGAAACACCAGCTCTGCAAGGAAAGGCCTGGCTTTATAAACAGTGAGGGGAGACCAGTAAAACCAGCCCAGTGTCTGTGATTCCTCCTGGTTTCCAGGTTTTAAAGCCCAGGCTACTGCTGAGAGGGATCAAGTTACATCTGCCAGCTGCCCCAGAACTTTCCTCTTAACCCTTTCCAACCCACCAAATGGATGTTGCACTTCCATTTCATTTACAAGAAAAAGCGTCTTTGTCTTTACATCACTCCCCCAACCCCGCCCGCCCCCACCCATCTTCCTCCCCGTGTCTCAAGTCACCTGTCCATGACCACACTGTCTTCCAGACCTCCACCTCATCCCTGGAGGCCTGTATTAAGGACAGAGATCTTGTGGGTCATAACCCCAGTGACCAACACAGTGCACAAGTCATAGTAAATGCAATGTAGTAGTGTTTGTTGAGAGTAAATGACTATCTCTTCAGACACCTGACTTCAGTCCACAAAAACAAAACTGTCTTTTTTTTTTTTTTTCCATCATGAGCACAAATCTTGTCCAAGATCCTTAAGTTGTCAAGGATCTGGAGACCGATTCAGTCCTTGACTCTATCATTCATTCATTCCCTAGACAATTTTGATGACCAATGTTTTTTTCAAATAACAAAAATGGGAAAGGGCTTCAGAAATTTTTGCTTAGGGACCTAATATTGCTGACTAGATTCAAGCTTCTCTCTGAAAGTTGGGGAAATTCATTAGAAGGCACCGGATAAAGTGTCTAGGTGGAGTCCCTTCCTATGGTCCTTCGGCAGCTAATGCTAGAAAACCGCTGGCAGAAAGTCTGTGTGCACAGAACAACATCCACCCAATGTGCATACAGAATCCTGGGTATTTGCATGCCAGGAAGGAATAGAATGTGCCATTAAGAGGACAGACTTTGGTGCCAAACAACCTGAGCTCAGTTCTTTCTTCGGCCTCCAAATATGGGAATGAAATTTGGGAGCACAGGCCCATGCTCTGGGTGAATCTAGGAAGCAGCTGGCTGGGCGTTAAGGAACTAAACTCTTGAATCCCCCTTGAACAATCACTTTTATGGGGGAATGTTTTTGAGTTACTCAGTGCTGTCCCGGGAACCACTTCTCAGCTGGAGGTGGTTGGAAATCGATCATCTCCGCCTTAGATCCGAAGACCATCAAGGCTCCACTTTATTTGATCACTTTATGGGTCAGCACACAGAGTAAGTTCTCTGTGATTGTGAAGTGTGTCCTGGTATTCAGCTCAGCTTCTACACGTTTATTGCCCTAACACTTTCCAGTGGAAAGAAAGCATTCTGGAACAATGGAGCTTTCTCCAGTGGTTTGAGAGTCACAGATACCAAAACCCAATGGGCTCCTCGAGCTCTTCATCCAGTGGAGAGAAGTCTCGAGGGTCACCATTTCAAGTCTGCAGAAGACAGAATCAGTCTAGGAAAGGATTAAAAATGGAAATGGAAGAGGAGATCTCAGTTTGACAAAGGGAGATGGTGGAAGGAAGTAAAGGGAAGAGAATCCTTTGTATTCATTCACTGAGCCCTTACAAAGGCCCATAAATGGTATAGGAAGGTTCTGCACCTGCCATCACAGAAGGGAGTCATTCAATAGCAGGTTGTCTCTATAACTAGAAAATGGCATTCTGTGACAAATGAATCATGAACAGGTCTAAGCTTCTATTTTCTTACCTATAAAATGCAAACAATACCTACCCAGGGCTCGGCAAGCTTTTTCTCAAAAGGGTCAGATGGTAAATATTTTCAACATTGTAGGCCATATAGTCTCTACTGCAACAACTCAGCCATTACAGTATGAGAGAAGCATAGACATTACACAAAGCAGTGGGCATGGGCAGATTTGGTCTGTGGGCCATAGCTCACCATCTCCTCATCTAATTTCTTGGTCTAATGCATAGTCTGTTGTGGGGATTAAATGAGCTAATCCAAGCTAATCCACAACTAAAAAGTGTTACTTTTTAGTATATCAATGGGTGGGTCACTGCTCAATTAATATTAACTATTATCAATGCTTGAATTTTAGACTCTCTTTTAGTGAGTGGGGTAGACCTCAGAGCTCCTCAGGAGATATTCCCAGCCCTTCCCTCTTGGGCATGGGTGTCGGAGGTTGTATTCTCAGAACCCTGAGATGCAGTTCAGTATACAGGATATCCATTAAGGAGTGTCATTAGGAGCAGCCCTTGTGGAAAGGAGGAGAAGGAAGCAGGATTGGGCAGAGGAAAACGTCAAGTTGCCCAACAGGCTGAGCCAAATCCATAGAGATCTCTGGAGCTAAAATGGCCACCGAGTTGCCCTACATTGGGTTAAAGTAGCCGGGCCTCGGTAACCTTACCTGCAACAGTACTGCATGTGGGCTGTCCTAGGAAGGGGGTAACCTTGGATAAGGCAGCCCTGCAGTTCAGGTACTTCTGGAATCTTCAATAGGTGACATCTTTCTGCTGACTGTGTTCTCAACAACCAGGGGGACACAGATGGGAGAAGGTTTGACCAATTCTGACCATGACGTGTGCACAGAAATGACATGGTTACTTGCAGACCAAGCATTTAATTGTTGCTGCAAGACCTTCCAGAGCTTCTTCCCTCTATGTTGACCAGCAATTTCAAGATGGTGGCTGCTCTATCAGTCTGGGTCCCTGGGGAACAACAGTGAACAGAATCTCCTATCAACCTGTAATAGAAATGCAGTATAAGCAAGACTTCAATCTGAGTGAGATATTTTAAAGTGAAGATGCCCTAAAAATCTTGAAAAATCAGGGCACTGGTTTGAAATCATTATCATCTTGCTGGCATCATCATCATAGCTAACACTAGCATTTATGCAATTTCATTAATTTCATTTCATTAATTTAATGCACACAACCTATGTACAACACAGGTAGTATTATTATATTTATTTTTAGAGAGAGGAAACTGATGCTTAAAGGGGTTCATTAATCTCCAGCTCACTGCCCATTTCTATAAATAAAGTTTTATTGGAACACAGCCATGCCCATTAATTACACAGTATGTAATTATGGCTGCTTTCCTGATACTGTGGCAGAATTGAGTTGTTGAGTATGGCCTGCAAATCCCTCTACAGAAACAGTTTTTCCCCTCCCCTCCTTTTCCCACTCTATATGAGGCCTGGTTTCAGACTCCAGAGACACGACGCATAATTCAGACAGAGGTAAATATCAGGTAGGCTTGGAACCTGTAGAGGTGTTATAAAATTTTCCCGTTTCCATTATTCTAACTGTAGATTTTTTAATTTAAAATTTTGTGACATTTATTTCCAGCAACATGACAAACTCCGTATCCTAAAAATCCTCCCCTGAAAAACACCTATAAAATGCTGGATAAAATGAATAGCCAAGTTGGCAAGAAATTAAGGTATATCCTCAGAGATGAAAAATGCAGTAGAAACCAGAATTCACAATGAGCTGGTAAATGCTCTGCTCCTTCAGTCAGGCCTTAAGGCCTCAAGACCCCTGAGGACCTTTGCCTTTGTGGGGGGGAAGGGGAGGCAGAGAAAACAAGGCAGCAGAATGTCAGCATAGAGACTTTAGAATAAGTCCCCAAAAGCCCACATTTTCAGTGAAAGAGTGGACTAAAAAGTATTTGCCCTGCAAGGGGGACAGCAAAGAAAAGCTTTATGTCTCAGCTTTGACTTTGGTTGGAAGAAAGAGTCCATCCCCCGCCCCAGTGCCCCCGCACCCAAAGGTAATAACCACAAACCAGGCCTCAAACTGTGGTTCGAATTCACTCTATTTGCCCATTGCAAAACTATTTTAAGCCAGAGAAACGAATTTAAAATAGTCCTGGCTTAGTAGTTCCTAGGTACTTGGCAAAGGAAACACAAATAGAAAGAATATTCTCTCAAGTTAATTCTCACAAAATTCTCACAGATAATGCCCCAACAAAAATGAGCTCCCAGTAAAAAATCACAAGACATCATGAGAGGGACTTAGCAGGAATAATCAAGCAGCAGAATCAAAGACATGAGGTCTTCAGATGTTAACGTCACCATGTGTAGCGGGCTTGGCAAACTTCCTCCAACAGGCCAGGTAGTACATATTTTAGGTTTTGCAAACTCTACAGTCTCTGTCGAAAAGACTCAACTTAAAAACAAAACAAAAGCAAAAACAAAATAAAAACAAATTTTAAAACTCAATTTTGCTATTCTAGAGTAAAAGCAGACACAGGCCGTATGTAAATCAATGGATTTAGCTATGTTCTAATAAACCTTTATTTACAAAGATAGTGTGCCAACTTTGGCTGGCAAGTCATTGTTCATAAAATAAGTATGTTTTCATGTGATTTAATGGGCACTGGATATTATATAAGACTGATGAATCACTGACATCTACTCAGAAACCAATCATACATTATATATTAATTAACTGAATTTAAGTAAAAAATGAAAAAAGTATGTTTTCATTTTTTTAATTTAATATATAAATAAAGAAGAAAATACTATCATAAATATCGAGGCAGATTCTTAATTTCTAGTAGTAGAAGATGTAGTTGAAATTTTAAGATTCCATACATGAGTTAATTAACAGATTAGAATGACTGAAAAACAAAATTGGTAAGTTGAAAGCTGGATATAACAAAATTACTTTGGATATAATACAGAGAGATAAAAAGGAGGAAATTATGAAAGAGAGATTAATAGATGTGGAAGGGGCGCCTGGGTGGCTCAGTGGGTTAAGCCGCTGCCTTCGGCTCAGGTCATGATCCCAGGTCCTGGGTTCAAGCCCCACATCAGGCTTTCTGCTCAGCGGGGAGCCTGCTTCCTCCTCTCTCTCTGCCTGCCTCTCTGCCTACTTGTGATTTCTCTCTGTCAAATAAATAAATAAAATCTTAAAAAAAAAAAATAGATGTGGAAGTCTAAGTAGGAAAAAATTGGGAGAGAGACAATATTCAAGAATTTTCATGGATCCCTAAATTTAGGACATACAAAATACTGAAAAAAAAAAAAATTTATAGCCAGAGTCGTCCTGGTGAAATTGCTAAATGTTAAAGGCAAATTGAATAGTTTAAAAGGAACCCAAACAAGACAGCTTACCTACTTGATGTCTGATTTCTCATGAACAATTAACAGACACCAAAATACTATAAGATAATGTCTTGAAGGTGCTGAAAGAAAGAATTGTCAATCCATTATTGCTTATCCAGCGAAATATATGCTTGAAGAATGAGGCCCGAATAGAGATGGGTTTAGATGAACAAAAGCTAAGACAATTTACTGTCAACAGACTCTTAGCAAAGGAAATACTTAAAAGGATATACTTTAGGAAAAAGGAAAAAGGCCACGGAAGGGAGATGTGAGGTATAAGAAGGATGGTGACCAAGTGAGCAAGGAACATGGTGATCCTGTGGATACATAGAAATAAACATCAACACTAATGGCAACACCTGATTTGTGAAGTTCAAAAAATTGGGGGGGGGGGGTAGAACATGGACCTCTAAAATAGAGGTAATATTCTGTTTCTTAAAATAGTAGATATATAGTGTTCATAAGTGTCAGTGTGCACGTGCATTTTGCGAAATGTTTTTAATAGAAATAAAATACTGGACAATGATGGCTTATAAATTGGAAAGACTTAAAGCACTAAAGTTTTAGGAAAAGAGTAAATATAGCAACTTTGCCCATTAAAAAATACAATAGACTCTAAGTCTCCAAGCAGTAGAGGAGGGAAAAGATGGAATTAGAACTTCCTAAGACAAAAAGAAAACATGAAAAAGATAGTAAAAATAAACCCAAATACATCAATGATCACAAAAGATAATAATGAATTAAACTTCCCAGTTTAAAATATTTTTAAAAACCCAACCATATTCTTCTTATAAGAAACACTTAAAACAGAAGTACCACAAATGTTTGAAAGTAAAATAATTGAGAAATATCTATAAGGCAAACAAAAATGTTTTCCAGCAAACAAAAATGACTATTTGCTTTCTGGAGTAACCTCTGAATCCTCACAGAAAATGACGTTAAAATAAGACAAAGAAAATAAGTTAAATGTAAAGAGAGACATGAGAAAAAAATGAGGTTCAAAGTTAATATTCTCTGACAAACCTAAAAATATGAAAAAATAGTCCCACTAGTGTTATCTCTGTGGAATTTAGGCAAGCATTGGTGGAAAACTGGGGTTTCGTGTTGAGTCAGAAATAAATACCATCTGTCAACTATACTTCAACTAAAAAATCAATTAATTTTTAAACTAAATGCAATTTGGGGCATCTGGATGGCTCAGTCTGTGAAGCATCCAACTCTCCATTTTGCCTCAGGTCATAATCTCAGGACCACGGGGATGGCACTGGGAGTGGAGCTTCCTTAGGATTCTCTCTCTCCCCCTCTCTCCCACCTAAATAAATAAATAAATACATGCATGTCATCACTACTCTAGTTTGGGTTCTATTTCCTGACTTAAAAATGAAGTTTACAAAATAATCAGATAAAATTTCAAAGTAACTTGCATTTTGAAGCAAAGGATAATATAGTCACTTTTCATTATATTAATAACTCTGATATTTGTGAGAGACTACTCGTTTAAAAGCATGGATTCTAGGAAAAATTATATAAAAGATCATTTTGAAGTGAGAAGGGCTTTGAGAGTCAGGGGCAGAAATTTATATATGAAGGTGGAGAGTTGCTGCATCAAAATGAGAAAGATTAGAAGGAACCTAAATGAATAACATAGGAGTGGTTAAAGTGTGAAGCCGATGTGGGATCACATTTTTTATAGCATTTTAGTGGCATTGGGAAATACTCATGCTCTAATGAGTGAACAAAATAATCCATAAAACTCTAAATACAAAACGATCACAAATTTGTAAAATGCATCTAGAAACCAGATTGGGAGGAAAAACAATTTTAGGAGTGACAGGAAATGAATAATTTGTATTTTCTACTTTACAGTCTCCTTGTCAAGTTTTTACAACGAGCACTTTCATCATCGGAAAACAGAATAATTGTATTTTACATCTTTAATTCTCTGTTAGTGGATATAGGTCATGGCTCAGGGTCCTGGTGAATGAAAGAGCATGGGAAAATGTGCTCTGCGGAAAGAAAACATGGCAAGCCTTTAAGAGAACCGTTTTAAGAGACAGGGAAATGGCTGTATTTCTAATTTGTAAGTAACTTGATATAAAGTCACTTCCACCCTTCAGGTTTCAAGAATGTGCAACACCACCACACCCAGAGGTTGCTATGGCTACGGAGGTAAACCTGATTAGGCCAGCATTCACTGTAGGGCAGAGGTGAGGCAGGAGAAAGAGTTGCAGGGCTCTGCTTTGTGCCTCCATCTCTCCTCCCCCAGCTCTCTCCTTTGCCCTCCCTTCCACCCACTTCTTAGCACCGCCCCTTCCCCCTCTCCCCCCCTGGGGGGGGGCAGCCAACACTGTCAGACCCTGCCCTTCCCCACTCCCCTCCTCCACAGGTGCCACACCTCCCTTACCATGAGCTCCAAGGAGGCAGGATTGGTTTCCCTCTGCATCCTTGGTGCCCAGGACCTGCCCATGGTAGGTGCCCAATTTTGCTGACCCAATGAATGAATGAATGAAATGAATGGATGCACAGGCTTCATCTCTTCAGGGGCCATTCTCTAAGACTCCGGGCTCAATCGCTATATCTTTTCTTCTATACTTTTCCCCTGACTGATGTGTTTTCCCTTTGCTTTCGCTAACACGCATAGGGAAATGAGTCCAGCTTGACAACTCTGCCTCACCTCTTTGTCGTCACCTGTTGTCCCATTTGCTTTCACCTGGACCTAAGACATTCCTTATTCTCCTCCCCAACTCATCATGTTCTCCCCATGCTTCCTCCTAAGAGCAGGACTCCATCAACACCACCAACCCCTCATTCTGGATTGAAACTGAAGGAGCCTATTAGCCTCCTGCAACCCTCGCTGATGAGGGCTGCTGTGTCTCTGAAGCAGCCTCCCTCGCTTCTATCCCATCCCCACTGCCCCTGTTGTATGTCTCACCCAGACCCTCGCCAAACCCCGAAGAGTTTCCTGTCTTTGAATCTGCACTTTCCATGGCTGCTGGACTTATTTGCTAAACCGCAGAACTCAGCAAGTTCCCACCTTGCTCAAAAGCTCTGGATGTTTCCTACTCAAAACCCAAGTGCACCGGCTCCTCCCAGACTGATTTGGTCTCTTTCCTGCTCCATCTCCTGTCCCGCGTCCCCAGAGCCAGCACCCTGACACCCTCAATGTCCTTCTCTCTCCTTCTGCCTCCCCACGTGTCTGGCGGTCATTGTGGCCTTCAGGCCACCTCCGGTACAGCTCACATTTCTCCCTGCCTGGATGCCCTTCTCCCACCACTCTTCCTCTCAAATGGCCCTGCCTCCTCCAAAGCCCAGATCAAGTGTCACCTCTGCTAAAAAGCCTTTTCCCAAAACTTGAGTCAGGATTAAGGGCGCCCTCCTCTGCGGTCAGATAGCATCTTGATTACGCCTCCCTGAGAGCACAGCTCAAGGTTGTCAGCGGCCAGTGGCTGGACAGAGGGAGACAGTGAGGTGCCCTCCAGAACCTGGGCACAGAGATGGGAGGTTGCCCTCCTCCAGTGAGCCCCTAAGGACAACACAGAATGGAAAAGGACCAAAGAGCCTGCTAGGTTTACAGGAGTCCCTCCTCTACCAGCAACAGCTGTAGTTTTTAGCCAGCAATGTGAATGTAGCTGCAGAAAGGCTGTGTTAACAGAAGCAGGGCGCCTAGGTGGCTCAGTGGGTTAAGCTTCTGCCTTAGGCTCAGGTCATGGTCTCAGGGTCCTGGGAAAGGATAGAGGCCTGCATCGGGCTCTCTGCTCAGCAGGGAGCCTGCTTCCCCCCTCTCTCTGCCTGCCTCTCTGCCTACCTGTGATCTCTCTCTCTGTCAAATAAATTAATAAAATCTTAAAAAAAAAAAAAACAAAACAGAGCAGGGGCTCTCAGAGTAGGGTGGGCTCCAAAGCAGCACATTCTGGCATTTTCCCAACCTTCTCCACGGAGGATGATGGTAATGGAAAGTGGGGGTATTCGGGGGAGGGGCAGTAGACTCCAGACACTGGAATGACACTAGAATGATATTGTCTGGCCAGGGGCAGGGTTAGTTTCTTCTTCTGGTCTCACTTGACCTCCAGCTCTCCTGGAAGGCTTCCTACAATCTAGTCATGCTCATCAGGAAAGCTCAAGAAAACCAGCCACACTTGGGTTAGTGTCACAGGATGCAGGAAGGGCAGCCCCCTAGAAGTCAGTGTAGTCCCTGAAAGGACTATCCCTCACAGAATCTTTGTTTTTAGCCTATCCATCAGTCTTTGCTTTTGGTGCCTGTTGGCCCACAATGAACTCTGTTATTATGACTGGGGGAACTGATAAAGTCCAGTTTCTGGACCTGCAAGGCTGAGGGCAGGTCCACCAACTATGGCAAAGCCCTTGGGCAACATCCAGCCAACCAGCCCTCTCTGCCCCCTCACCACCATCATTCCCCACAGCCAAGAACTAGAATTAACCAGGCATGGCTATGTGTCTCTCACAAGAACAGGGGTAGACAAACTTTTTCTGGAGAGTTACAGGCTCCCACAGTCCGTATTTTAGGTTATGTGGACCATAAGTCCTCTGTGGCAACCACTCAGCTTTGCTGGTAGAGTGGGGTACAAAGGCAGACATAGACAATATGTAAGCAAATGGGTGCGTCTGATTCAAATAAAACATTATTTATAAAAAGAATCCGTAAACCAGGTTCAACCCACATGCCATAGTTTGCCAAGCCCTGCAGCAGACTGTGACATGGTTTTTTTGTTTGGGGGTTTGTTTGTTCGTTTTTAGGATTTTATTTATTTATTGGAGGAAGAGAGTGGAGAGAGAGAGTGCGCAGGAGTGAGAGGCAGAGGGAGAGGGACAAGCAGACTCCCTGCTGAGTAGGGAGCCTGATGCGGGGCTCCATCCCAGGACCTTGGGATCATGACCTGAGCCGAAGGCAGACGCTTAACCAGCTGAGCTACCCAGGGGCCCCTGTGAGTTTTTTTTTTTAACTGAGATGTAACGGACATATGATATTATATTAGATTCAGGTGTAGAACATAACAGTTCAATACTTGTATACACTGTGAAACAATCACCACAGTAAGTCTAGTTAACATCCATCACCACACAGTTGCAAACCTTTCTTCTTGTGAAGAGAACTCTTAAGATCTGTTCTCTTAGCGACTTTCAAATACACAATACGGTATTACTAGCTATAGTCACCATGTTGACCATGACATCCCCATGACTTACTTGTCTTATAAATGGAAGTTTGTACCTTTTGACACCCTTCACCCATTTTGCCCACCCAGACGGCGGGTTCTTGATGACAGCAACCGTGTGGTTCCTCTGGGGGGCCGCCCATGCACGCATACATCTGACACGCCCACCGGGTCTGTGGAGTGGGGCTGAATGCCTTCCTCTTAGGTCACCCCCCGGCCCTTGTAGAGTAGGGACTGCGGCGAACACAGAACCATGTTGTCTGAAGGAATCTTAGCGGGGCCTCCTCATCAGTGAAGAACCCCTTGGATAGTTTCCTTGACTCATGACACCTACTCACTCACACTCCCATGGTGCCCCTGCTTTAGGGGCACCTAAATCTGTTTACCTGCCTAATCCTCACTGGGGCCTTTACCCTGTGGTTACTTCCAAGAGCTACTCAGTCCATTGTTGCAGTAAAATTGATACTTCGGAGGCAGAAGAGACAAACTGTCTACTGAAAGCTCATGGTCCTCTTCTTGGCCGTAAACTCAGCTGTGAGGTCACCTGCCTTCTGCTGATGGGGATGGAGGCTGCAGCCAGCCCCTGAAGTGGGTAACACACTCCTGTCACCTTGGGCACTCGGATCTGGGGGATCTCACCGCAGCCTGGACCCCGGTGAAGATGGAGGCTCAAAGGAGGCTGGGTGAGTTCTTTCAGGCTCTCGTATCCATTCCGGAGCAGGCCTTAGGGTGTAGGGCCTAGAAAGAGAGACCCTGTTTGGATTGTGAGCTCCTAAAGAACATCATCTTTGCATCCTAAGCAGATAGAAGAATACTTGGGACACAACAAGTACTCAGTAAAATTCCCATGGGTTCCTTAGGAGGGCATTTCTGTATCCTGGTTACCTGGAACTCTATCTGACCTACATGTGACCTTGGCACAGCCTCCAGTGAGATCCTAGCAGGAGGCGCACCAGATTCCAGAAAGTTTTACCCATAATACCGTTCGAAAGCACTTCAAATTTTGCAAAGTGCTTTCTCATGGCCTTTCTCTCTTTTCATCAACACTGAAACCCTACAAGGTACAGATACCTCAAACATCCCCAGGCCTCACCAACTTGTGAGGTCCCCTTAAAATGAAGGCTCTGTCAGTAGGACTATAAGCCCTTAAGGGTTCCCCAACTACCCTACCCAATGCCTTCATTACCTAAAACCTCCCCCCGTGGCTTCTGGGTGTTCTCGAAGACATCACAGATGAGCTCATGAATAAGTGTGGAACACCCATCTGCTCATCCTTCCTCATGGTCACATACCCAAAGCCCACAGGCCACTTGAGGGCTGCACATGGATGCGGATGTTTGCTCCAAGCCCTTGGGCTGCCACAGATTCTGGGCGGGATGAGGATAGTCATTCTGCCCCATCTTCAAGTGAAGGTTTATCGTCTGGGCCCCAAGGCTCTGCTCTGCTCCAAACCCTATGCATGACGCTAAGGGTAGGGGTCAGAAACAGGGAAACTATCTCATTTAAATAAGTGAATAGAGAAATGGGGCTTGAACCCACATGTTTTGACTTTGACCCATTCCTCTTTTCACAACTAAACAATTATTGTTCTAGATCCTCTCCTCATTGAACAAGATCAGGTCCATTTTCTACCCTTGGAAATGTCAGTGTTAAAGTTTAGCCTGTTCCTGATTCCTCTCTCCATGTGTGGTTATCTGGCAGCTCCAAGAAGAGGGAGGGAGTCCTTGGCTCCAAGAAAAAGTCACTGCAATGGACAGCTAAAGCCACACAGGATTTTCTTTATAATTTTGGCAGAAACTGGTTGTTTTCTGCAGACATTTTAAGCAACAAAAATAAGGATCATGATTGCACTGTATTTCCAAACAAGTGAAGGTTTGTTCTGTTTAGCTGATGCTTAGCCCTACTCTCCAGGATGTGGAAAATTTACAATAGAAGTAACTGGCCTCCTCTTTCCATCCTCCTCACAGTGCAGTCTCTGACCTTTGGAGCTGCCACCAAGAGCCAGAGTGTAAACGACTAAATAGGACAAAGAAATGTAAACCACAGGAAATAAAGAGTTCATCACACCAAGTGTTACGTTCAAGCCATTGTCTCAGATGTTTTGGATACTCTACTCCTCAGTTTAGGAAAGCAAATCTGAAACAGAACAATTACATCACAAATGGAACATTTATATAGTTACTGGGATCGAAAAATGTTCAGCAAAGAGAAAGGCTGCGCGATTCCAATGAGATCCAGGTGGAGAGGCCCTTTCAGCAAACGTCTACCCACCAGCCCATAAAAATGATGGAAAAGGCATAAGAATAAAAGGAACCAAGTGCCAGGTGCTCATCCTGTGAACCCACGTCCTCTCTGAGCTCGTCCTTTCCAGCTGCTTCTATGGCCCACTCTCCCTCTCTCCCACAGGCTTGAATCTCTCTTACACCTTCTGGGGTCTTCTGCCCATGGTCCGTCCCCCTTCCTTCCCTGACCCACCAGGCAGCCAGGGCAGGAGAAGGCAGCAGGGAGAACGAAATGATCAGTATGAATGGTAACAACATCTCCTGGAGCCCTTGATAGACACCAAGCCCTTGCCTTGCACCTCATGCCTAGACAGTCTCATGTCATTCTGACAGCTCTAGACGGTGGGTTCTATAATTGTTCCCATTTTATAGTTGAGGAAAACCAGGCTTAGAAAGGTTCAATGTCTTGCCCGCACCACACAGCTAGTTAGTGACAGAAGCAAGTCTCAAACTCAATCTGACTCCAAAGTTAATCACCCTAACCAGTAGTACACACATCTCCCCACAAGAGCTATTAATTCTAGGTACTATTTAATGTGCTTATTTAGCTTCCCTCAAAATAAATGCAAAAAGTTGATATTATTTTATCCATTTTATAGAAGGAAACATTGGCATATGTGGTGAGCATATATGCTGTGTGTGTAAACAGGTAGGTGAGTGCCTCCTTATGGTTCTTACCCATATCTTACCTATAGGGATTCTGAGACTCAGAATGATCTCCTGGCTGGAAAATGGCAAAATTTGGATTTAGGACCTAAGTCTGGGGGCACCTGGGTGGCTCAGTCGGTTAAGTCTCTGCCCTCGGCTCAGGTCATGATCTCAGGGTCCTGAGATAGAGCCCCACATCGGGTTCTTTGCTCAGCGGGAAGTCTGCTTCTCCCTCTGCCCTCCCCCACTCATTCTTTTGCTTGCTCTCTCTCTCAAGTGAAAAAACAATTAAAAAAAAAAAGAACCCAAGTCTTATCTGTGTCAACTGCATACCCCTCACAGCCTACAAATGGGCCATTTCATAAGCCTCCACCTGTGGTCCGGAAGTCCCTACCACTTGCTTGTGTCCGGCCTCAGGTATAGTGTAGGAGGCCAGTGGGAAAAGCACGGATGCAGAGACAGCAGTTTGGGGGGGCCAAGGACATGGGGAGGGAAGCAGTGGAGGGTATGGGCCACAGGCCTGGGCAGCTTGGGGTCTAAGCTGCCTGCTTCAATGAGGTCCTGGGGGGAGGGGAGTCACCAGGACAGGCAGGGTAGGAAGGGGTATGTGTATAGGTGGGACACAATCTTAGCAGGAAGATGGGAGGCCATGTGAGAACAGGGTGAAGAGGATGTCCTCCCAGCCCCATGGGAGCCAGAAAGACAGTCTGGGTTTATCTGCTGGACAGGAGGGCAGAGGAGGCCGAACCGTGCAGGTCAGTCCCCTGCCAAAGCCTGCTATCCCTCCTGCAGTCCCATCTCCTTCCTCAAATCTCCCCTTCACCCAAACATAGCCCCTTCTCCTACTCCATGAACAAAGGGAAAGCTGCTTTTTGTGCCCCTGAGAGAGCTACACAGCAATGGGCATGGAGCCTCATGGTCAAGATGTGCCCCCCTTGTGTGTACGTCTCATCTGGTTCTGTGTGTGTGTCTGTGTGAGTGTGTGTGTGTGGAATGCAACTTTATTTTTCTAATTTACATTCAATTAGCCAAGGTACAGTACATCATTAGTTTCAGATGTAATGTTCAATGAGTCACCAGTTGTGTATAACACCCAGGGCTCATACATCACATGCTCTCCTTAAAGCCCATCACCCAGGTGCCCCATCCCCTCACCACCTCCCTTCAGCAACCCTCAGTTTGTTTCTCAGAGTCAAGAGTCTTTCATGGTTTGTCTCCCTCTCCAGTTTCTTCCAAATCAGTTTTCCCTCCCTTCCCATATGTTTCTCTGTGCTATTCCTTATGTTACACAAAGGAGTGAAACCATAGCATACTTGTCTTTCTCTGATTGACTCATTTCATTTAGCATAGTACCCTTCAGTCCCATCCAAGCTGATGCAAAAGTTGGGTATTCATCCTTTCTGATGGCTGAGCAATATTCCATTGTATGTATGGACCACATCTTCTTTATCCATGCATCAAGTGAGGGGCATCTCTGCTCCTTCCACAGTTTGGCTATTGTGGACATTGCTGCTATGAACATTGGGAGGCATGTGCCCTTTTTTCCACCACATCTGTATCTTTGGGGTAAATACCCAGTAGTGCTGAGTCATAGGGCAGCACTGTTTTTAACATCTTGAGGAACCTCCATACTGTTTTCCAGAGTGGCTGTACCCGTTTGCATTCCAACCAATAGCGTAAGAACAAAACCACACTGTCCACCAAATAAAGATCTTCCATCTCCTTCTCCCTACCAGTTTGCACAGCCTGTGTTCTGTTTTCGTTCCTGGGGGGTCGCCAGTAACTTTGATTGCGATCGGAGGAACAGTCAAAGTCCCAGAGGAACTTCCCATACACAAGATTCTTAGCAAAAATGGACAAAGAAGAATGAAATACAAGGAACTCAGAGGGAAAGTCTTATCAAGGAGATGGGATCAAGGGAGAGAACAGGGTGACTGGGCACAATCACTGGACCAGGTCAACCAGTACCTCATCCTAAAGTCCTAGCTGAAAATAGAAACACCTCAGGAAAAGCCCTTACATGCTAAAATACCTCTGACTCTGACTGACAGCAGATGAAATCCAAAGAAAGAGAACTTTGTTTCCTGTAAGCATGGCCATCCTCACAGAGGTGAGCTGGGACACCTGCCCGAAATGCAGCAGAAGCAGGAAGTAGACAGTGCAAGGGAAACAGGAAGGAGCAGGCTTATATACGAACAAGGGATGAAAAAAGATGGCCTGGTCCTGTACAGAAAGGCCCTGATTCAGGGGAGAAGAAGTGCAGAATTATAGCCAAAATATAAATAAGCGTCCTTCTGGGGTGGGTGTTCACTGTGGATGGCCCAGGCAAGGAGGAGGCTTTCAGAAAGCCAGCCATACAACCGCAAGCAAGCAGTCATGCCGCAGGGACTTGAGCTATCTTTATATCTGTCAGAAGTCACATTTTGCCAAAATAGCGTTGCTTATAAAATTTTTTACATTCCTTGCTAACAATTCCAGCTCTCAGATAGAAGGAGAAACTGCCATTCTGGATATGATTTTAACCAATGAGAATAACCTGTTTTCTGTACAGAAATTATAGGGACCCTGGGAGAACATGACCTTGTCCCATTTGGGAGTCGATAATAACAAGGAAGGGGAACATTACATAAATTCTAAGGTGATGTAATAATGAACAATCCCAGGGGAAAGGAAAAGAATAAGTAAATTCCTGAGCCAGTGTGGTCTTACAGAAAATTTCTCATGAACTCATGTTTTACAAAGGACATGTTCACAACACATACCCAAGAACGATATAAGAAATGAAGGTTTTCAGGAAGGCTAAATCCTCTGCTAAGGAAAAACACAAGAAATGGGAGAGATTTCACCAGAGAAACATAAGAAAAGTGTTTGTTCCATGAAAGGCTCTGTTCAGAGAGAAAAAATGGGGTGGGAGAAGAAGAAAGAAGGAGGGTTGGAATGGGGGAAGGAGGGAGAAAGAGGAGACAAGAACAAAGGGAGAAAGATAAAAGAAAGAAAGAAGGAGAAAAACAAGGAAGTGACATGTTCAAGAAGACAATGCAATATTAACAGGTGACCAAAAGTCCAAATTTTTAAACAGTGCAATGAGAACAGATTCTGAATTCTCACTGTGGGGCAAAGGAGACCACACAGCTTCCCATACACAGTAAATTAGGGAAAAAGAAAAATCTAATAAGTGATTTCAAACCTCTAAGTCCAGACAAACTATTCCAGAGTGCAAAAAGAATTTGAAGAGTCACTGAGAGTGAGTTTGAGAAATCATGGAGAATGGGAAAATGTCAGAAATCTTAGGAAATTTGTTCTATTTTTGCAATGTGTTGGGTGGGGTGGGTGAGGGGAGAGAAAGACCCTGAAAATTAAAGATCTATAAGCTGGATGTGATTCTCATCAAGGAGGGTGAGCCCAAAAGGACCCTGTGTGTCAGAACATAACAATTATTTTTTTTTAAATGAGGGCTGTTGTCAAACTAGGGTCTTCCAAAAGAGAGTGATCGTTGTCATGAGAAGTGGCAGCCACACCATACGAAAGAGGATGAGAGAAGTATATAGCACAGAAATCAGAGATGACTAAGAAAGGTAGCAAAGATTTGAAATGAGATCGTGTCCAAGGATCTATAGAATCATTTTGTATTGCCTTAGAAAACAGAACTAGGACCAAGAGCAAAAATTTTAAGAAGGTTGATTTTTCCTTAACTTTTAAAAATATTTTCTATTTGACATTTCTGCAAAGAAGACATCCAGATGGCCAACAGACACATGAAAAAGTGCTCCACATCACTCGGCATCAGGGAAATACAAATCAAAACCACAATGAGATATCACCTCACACCAGTCAGAATGGCTAAAATTAACAAGTCAGGAAATGACAGATGCTGGCGAGGATGCGGAGAAAGGGGAACCCTCCTACACTGTTGGTGGGAATGCAAGCTGGTGCAACCACTCTGGAAAACAGCATGGAGGTTCCTCAAAATGTTGAAAATAGAACTACCCTATGACCCAGCAATTGCACTGCTGGGTATTTACCCTAAAGATACAAACGTAGTGATCCGAAGGGGCACGTGCACCCGAATGTTTATAGCAGCAATGTCTACAATAGCCAAACTATGGAAAGAACCTAGATGTCCATCAACAGACGAATGAATAAAGAAGATGTGGTATATATACACAATGGAATACTATGCAGCCATCAAAAGAAATGAAATCTTGCCATTTGCGACGACGTGGATGGAACTAGAGGGTATCATGCTTAGCGAAATAAGTCAATCAGAGAAAGACAACTATCATATGATCTCCCTGATAGGAGGGAGAGGAGATGCAACATGGGGGGTTAAGGGGGTAGGAGAAGAGTAAATGAAACAAGATGGGATTGGGAGAGAGACAAACCATAAGTGACTCTTAATCTCACAAAACAAACTGAGGGTTGATGGGGGGAGGGGGTTTGGGAGGGGGGGTGGGATTATGGACATTGGGGAGGGTATGTGCTATGGTGAGTGCTGTGAAGTGTGTAAACCTGGTGATTCACAGACCTGTACCCCTGGGGATAAAATATATGTTTATAAAAAATAAAATTAAAAATATATATATTTTCTGTTCACTCATTCATTCCACAAGTGTTTACTGAGCACCTACCTTGTGCCCATACTAAGCACTAAGGATACATGAAAAATGGAAACTATTAAAGTATTTTCAAAATTGTATTGTATCACGCTGCTCAAGAAAAAGTATACAGTTCCTACCTTCCTGGGACTGAGAGTCTTTTGGAGGAAATTCAACAATAGGCAAAACAAGGAACATAAATACAGGTCAAAGCAAAAGCCAAGAAGGAAAGAATAGGGGATGGATATAGAGTAACAGTGAGTCCCTACTTGAAAGATGGTGTTAGGGACAAAACTACTCTGAGGGGGTGACATCTGTGCTGAGATCCCTATGACAAGTGTAGGGTTACGTGAATGCTTTGGGACAGAGGGAACAGTGGGTTCCTCAGACTGAAAAGAGCTTGACTCATTCCCAGAACTGAAGGGAGCCTGGCTGGGGCAGGAGGCGGGGGGAGCAGAGAGAGCCCCGGGGAGGTGACTGCAGCATTTAGATGACACAGTAGTGTGAACTGAGAGTGTGGTGTCCAGCTGGAAAGTGGTCCATTCAAAAAAGTTTTGAAGGGGCACCTGGGTGGCTCAGTGGGTTAAGCCGCTGCCTTTGGCTCAGGTCATGATCTCAGGGTCCTGGGATCAAGTCCCCGCATCGGGCTCTCTGCTCAGCAGGGAGCCTGCTTCCCTTCCTCTCCCTCTGCCTGCCTCTCTGCCTACTTGTGATCTCTCTCTGTCAAATAAATAAATAAAATCTTAAAAAAAAATTTTTTTTTGAGGTACAGGAGACAGAATTTACTGATGAATTGAAAATGGAGTTTGAAGACCAATGGCTAGAATGATCCAAGACTGGACTGGGATGGCAGGCCTGAATGCCATAGGAAAGGATGCTGCAGAATGGGACCTGGAAGTGAGCCCACAGCAAGGACTGGAAAGACTACGGCTATGTTTGATTCAATGATGACAAGAGAACAGAACAGAACTCCCGTGAAGGTACCTGCTTTCGCTGCAAGTCTACCAAAAGCTCCAGAAAGCAGACTTCAGTTCCCACCCGTTAGAATCTTCCATCACAAGCACCGATAAATCATTTCCAGGGGAACGTACAGTGCTCCTAGGAAAAACAACACAAATACTAGCAAAACTGAATGTAAACTTTGCTTATGTATATGTATGTCTGTATATAATATTTGCTTATAGCTTGTACATTATAGGCTATTGTTCATAAATTAAAATATAGAAGACACCTATACTTTCAAAGCACATAATATACCTTGATACGTACCAGACATGAATACCATAAATGTTATTAAAGGCAGCACAAACATCTTCCTCTTGTAGCATCAGGAGAAATTCTCTTTTAAAAGGTTTTTGACATCTAATAACCTGAAGAGTTTTTTGTGTCAGAATGACCCTCCAAAATGAACCCTCTCATCCCTATCTTTCTCCACATAATCCCACCTTCCACCCACAGAAACATCCCTGCCTTCAAGAGTCATAAATATTGGGGACGAACAGCAATGTCCAGAAGAATTTGATTGGGGCAAGGATGCTTTTCTAGAATATACCTATCTTTAAAGGAGAACAAGGACCAAACCACAGACAATTGTAGAGACAAGATCTGCTGTGTTGTCAGCCAGCTACGCCGCGTCCAATATCCGACAACAGTGAAACATCAGGGTTTAAACCTCAAATCACAAACAGCTTGGCCTCAGTCACACCCCTCAAGCTATCTATAGTTAGGTCACTTAATGAATCACTAACTGAATTAAGTATCTGGGGGAACCTCACCCTGCATGCTTTCCTCCGCATTAAATTCATCTGATGTTTAATTTTCATTTTTGAAAAGGAAAAAAAAATTAGAGGAGGAAAGCAAGCTGCAATGTGGGCCAGCAGGTGTGAGTTTGCGTGTCTCTGGCTCAGGGGCTCAGATTGCGGTTTCACCTCCAGCAGGGTGTTTTGTCTAACTGTCTGTGCTGTAACGCGTATTGTCCCACAGGACTATTGGTCACATCACAAGAAGTGCATATCCGGGGACAGAGATCGCTCATACCATATGGCAAGACGAGCCGCCCTTGTCACTTTTTACCCATAGTGGCAGGTGATTTCTTAAATGAGACGTCATGGACTTGTCAGAATTGTGTGTCTATTGAACGCTGGGTGATAACCTCAACCAGGCAAAGACATGCCTGTTAAAAACCACAAAGTAGAAATGGTTCAAGAGCTTTCACACAGTAGCAACTTCTGGATGGTTCTTTGGAGAAAACAATGTTTGAAAAAGAAATTTTAGTACCAGATGCAGGTTTTGGCATAGATAGCCTGAATGATGTTAGGATAGGTCTTAAAAATATCTACTTTCAATTTTTTTTCCCCCATTCAACATTTGTTTTATCCAGATGTACTGGGAACCGTCTTCCCAGAAAAGTGCACAATGTGAAAGATAATGGAATTCGCCCGTTGAACCAAACTGTACTGTAATGCAGTGTCCGTTAAGTGTGATCTCCCAGGAAGGATTCGGCTCAATCTGAAGCAGGCCTGTGCGGAGAGTCTCTTTTTAAAAATCATCCTCTTGGCTTTCTGCTCATTTTTATCCACAAGAGAAAAAAAATAAGTATGAGCTCCTAAGTATATACGAGCAAGAAGCCCAGGCAAAAATATGAGCCTCCTCATGCAGAGAAGCAAAAGAAAGCAGAAAACTAACCTGGAGGACATGGTGCCGGGACCAGAAAAAGAGGTCCGGAAATGTGGAGGGGCAAGTTGAGAAACTTTTTAAAAGTAATCCAAAAAGAGATTCAGAGAATGTAAAAGGGAAAGATGGAAGAAAAACAGCCCGGGCCCCTCTGGGAGCTCTCTTTTCCTGAGTCATAAAACCCTTCTGGTTTCCAATGTGTTCTTCTTTTCAGTTTCGAAAAGACAACCGCAAAAACAACTTTAGGGTAGTTTTCATACAGAGAAGAGAACATTTTCCTTGCACCAAATTAATTAGGATATCAGGGAAATGGCCGTCTGCTAGAGGAGGAGAACAGCGGTGACCATTTTTCCTGAGGCTTCCGGCCGGGGAACGGTTGAGAACATGTCTGCTTTTGTCAATAACATTGTAACACACGTACCATGGTGAGCATTTTGTGGTGTATCTAATTGTTGCACCACGATGCTGTATGCCCGAAACGCCCTTATTAGAGGTCAACTACGTCTCAATTAAATTTAAAAAAATTTTAGGGCGCCTGGGTGGCTCAGTTGGTTAAGCGACTGCCTTCAGCTCGGGTCATGATCCTGGAGTCCTGGGATTGAGTCCCGCATCAGGCTCCCAGCTCCACGGGGAGTCTGCTTCTCCCTCTGACCTTCTCCTCGCTCATGCTCTCTCTCACTGTCTCTCTCTCTCTCAAATAAATAAATAAAATGTTAAAAAAAAATTTAAAAAAACTTTAAAAAACGTAGAGAACATATTTGCTTTGGAGTCGATTAGATTGCACAACTCTGTATTGAATATTTAGGACGGTCTTCCTGCACATTCAGAGGACTACGCGGCCCCGGAAGATTTTTCTAAGGCAACCCGGGCACTTTGATCTTCTGGGGGCTCTGACATCTGTTCTTGTCATCTGCACATTCATATGCTCCTCGTGAGGCTCCTAGCAAGACCACGGAGCAGCCATCGGAGGCCTCAGAACTCGTCCAAAGGGAACAGAGCTGAGATTTACACTCATTGAGACAATAGCATCTCACTAAGGCAAGCCAAGAGGCGACCTGCCCGTTTGGATTATAAAATATTCTAGGTGCTGTAGAACAGAGAACATTGTTTTAGAAATTGCATCCAGCCCAAGTTATGATGGCTCTTCGCCCCTATATGGGACTTGAGCTACCACTTCCTCAAAGCTTCTCCCCGGTTAGCAAAGCACGCCACTGTAGTAGCATCTCGGGGTGCTCAGAAATCAAGCCCCCCACCCCGAACCCTGCTTACTAACTTGTTTTAAGCCACTGTGAGGCTCTGGTACCCATGTTGACAGCCCACCCCAAGAAAGGCCTGTCTTCCTATGGAGCGGCATCTCGGAGCCCTCAGAATGGCCTAATCCCTTGATCAGGGAGGCTCGTGTGGCCCACACACAAAATCTTAGGGCCTGGGGCCAGAAGCCACTTGCCGGACCTATCTTTTCTTCTAAGGGTTTCATAGTTTCAGCCCTTATATTGAGATCTTTGATCCATTTTGAATTTTGATGTATGGGGTGAAGTAGGGTCCCGTGTTCATTTGTTTGCATATGGACACGCAGTTGTCCCAGCATCATTGAGAAAACTGTTCTTTCCCCATTCTTGTTGAAAATCAGCTAGTCATAGATTTATGGGTTTATTTCTGAAATCTCGGTGTTATTCCATTGGCTCGTCTGCCTATCCTGTGCCAATACGCCACGAGCTTACTTACTATAGCTTTGTAGTAGGTTCTGAAATCAGGGAATGTGTGTCTCCAACTTTGTTCCTTTTTTTTAAGACTTTTGGCTACTCTGGGTTAAAAATTTTTTTAATACATCTTCCATCCACATTGTGAAACTGCACTCCCTCTGAGAGATGTCCCCTAAAGAGAAGTAAAGAGAGCAAACAATAATGTTGTAATATCTTTACCTTTATGCTCTCGCTTCTCTGACTTGGCTCTACTATTCGGTCTTAAAATACAAAAGGATCTTTCTCTTTGTCTTCATTTCACTTCAGTATCCCCATGGACTTGTACAGTATTTTTCTATTTGTAAAACCCAGAATCCACCTCCATATAAACATGGCAAAAGATACCTATACTTCCTTCCTGCCCATGTCCTGGTTCTTGGGCAAATTCTGTGATGATTGCAAAGAGTTCGAATCCCTAGAGTCTCGTATTTCTCATAAAGAACAAGTTTAGGACTTTGGTCAATTATTTCCACTTGGGTTAATGTCTATAAGAAGTTCAACTCCTTCTAGAGGATGAAAACAAATGGCAAACAATAGTTACAAAGGGAAAGCAAGAAAAAAATCAGGTGTTTTCTATTTTCACAGAGGCAATGTGGGTTTCTGAAAATAAATTAGCTGGGTTTTATTTGAAACCAAACAGAAATAAAGTTCTTAAACTAGCCTTCCCAGGTAAAATGTGGTACGGCCACAGACCCTGGAAACAATCTGTGTGTTTGACTCAGGTGCTCTGCACAAGAAAACAGAAATGTGTGTTTTTCTCTATGAACTGATCCTGCAGTCAAGTACTCCCACCTTTTTTGTTTCTAATATAGTCATCTACTAATAAATGTACGAACATAACAAGGTTGTTCGAGAAAGTCACAGAAAAACAGTCAGCAGTACGTCTCCTCTGCTCTCAGAGCACGAGAAACACTGGGTTGCTTTCTGAAAGTTCTAAGTTTAACAGCTATACGGGGGGCAATAGAATCGGTTCTAAGGGGCTTTTCTGCTTTAATTGGCTTTCTCAGAACATGCCAGAAGCCCTCATAACAGCAGCCACCCAAGAGGGACGCACAAGGCCAGGCAAACTGTCTGCTTCAACTCCTCCCTAAATCCTTCCATCCTTGAGTCCAGACCTTCTCCATTTTAGGAGGAAGTCAATCTCCACATGCAAGTCCCGCATTTAAAGAGGCTTTGAGTGTGGACCCTGTTACTCCTTTGTCCTCCCACCACAGAAACAGCTCTTGAGAAATTCTCAGAGATGGAAATAACTTGGGTGGAGGAACGTCAGCGGGGAGAGACTGTTCAGTGTGAGACCGAAAACACTGAGAGACCACAAATCTATAAACCCGTAACCGCATGGGACAATTGCATGGGATAAAATGTAGCCCGGCCTTGGTTTATAAATATATTCTTCAAATACCAAGCCAAGGGCAAACAGACTAGCATGCGCTGGGGAAATGTAATATTATTACCTAATCCGTGAGAGTAAAAAAAAAATAGGCAACAGTGTTGTAGTTGCTACCCCAGTTGTAAGGGTAGGACTGATTTAGAGGGAAAAAAAGGGATATATTTTTAGATTCTGTTTCACAGGATATCCAATAATATGGCAAACATTGGGATCAGATCTGATGACAATAATAGTGGCCATGAGAAAGCAGCAGGTGGTGTGATGCTAAACATATTTTGGGTGTGTCTAATTATTAAAATATTCTGAACTAGGAGAGGTCAGTAGAGGTACTGAGCACATACTATTTCATGGTAACTGTGTAGACCTTGGTTTGCTGCTCTGTGGCCATTTCAACTTCTCTGCCTGATTTGCCTGATTTTTTTTTTTTTTTTAAGGTGCTCTTTCTTCCTCCCAGCTTTAACCACATTACAGTGCTTTCTTCCAGCCCCGGGGTCAGAGAAGGGACCCCCTCCAGCCTGCCATCCTTATCCCCCCTTGGCTTCAGCCTGACATTCATCCATGAAATTTTTCCTCAGGAGTTTGCCTTTCTGAATCCTTTTGAAAATCAGGCTCCTTGAAACAAAGTCAAAGGAGACCAGCAAACCAGCCTGCTTGGGACCACAGAGCCCAAAATGGCAGACATATTTCATCTCCACAGGGGAACACCGGCCTGAAATGCACTAACAACACAGGAAGTTTTTATGTTAAACATAAACACAAATCTTCCCAACCACCACCTGCTCTGCTCTGCTCTGCTGTCCCAGAGAAGGTTCTAGAACTTCTCTCCAAAACCACTGACCCATGATGATGGGCTCTGTGAGGTTTCTAGAGGCCTGTTAAATCACATGTAAGGGCTAGAGCTGTGTTGTCCAATATAGTTGCCTCTCCACATGTGGCTGTTGAACCCTTGAGATGGGGCCCGTGTGACTGAAACATGGAGTTTTACATTTTATATCCTTTTGATTAATTTAATTTTAAATTTTAAAATGGAGCTAGTGTAAAATACCTTTCTGCTAAACACAACTTTATTGTCTTGGTAGCGCTACACTTCATTGTTTGATCATGTACAATATTAGTGTTACAGTGTCCATGTCAGCACATGTATTATTTCCAGTATATATGAAAAATTTTTAAAATATTGACCACATATTGAAATGATAATATTTTTGTCATATTAGATTAAATAAAATAGGCTATTAAAATTAATTTCACCTCTCTCTTTTTACTTTCTTAGCATGGCTACCAGAAAGTTTTACATGGCCGATGTGGCTAGCATTATATTTTTACTGGATGGTGCTCATCTAGTGGACAAGGGAAGATTTTCAAATGGAAGAACAGCAAGGCCGTGGCAGATTGACAGGAGAAGAGTTTGGGACAGGGGTCATAGATCCCATTATTTCTTTGGTTTTCATCCAAGGGCTTAATTTCTTTCCAACAACTGTGAAAACTGAAAATGTTTAACATTTGAATTTTTTATTGTGCAACAATAATGTGTAAAATGTTCCTATTTTGCCAACTGGCCCTGTGCCCCAAAATAAATTCTTCAACTAGGGAATAGAATAACTTTTGTGCACAGAGGTCTAGAGCAGCATTGCTGGTCCCGCAGCCCCAGAGTCTTGGGAGAACTTGGAATAACAGCACAGTCCACAAACCCGTATGGGCCAAGCACTGTCTGCAGACCGCGTAAGTTACCCCTGGCTTATGCCGGCACTATAATTTTTCAAAAGTGTAGATGTTGCCACGATTAATACAATGTTAAGTTCACTTTAGGGTGTTTCTGAGTTCAGAGTTGTTAAGGGGTCATTATATATTTTCTCAACCAAAAGAATGGAAAAGTCAGCTGCTCACACCTAGGCCTGAGGAGGGTTGAGTCTTTGCTAGTTTATCGGGTGTCCATGTCTAAGTAGAGCCCATCACACCAGGGATCTCAGCCCTGACTCATCCCCAGGGTAGGACCTGCAGGAGGATAGGCTGCAGCCCTGATATATTGTTATATTCAAAAAATTCTTTACATTTGAGAGGGTTTAACTGTCTCCTGAAGAATACCCAACAACTAGCAAATAAGAAACAGCTGCCCCATCTCCAAGGAGCCCTAATCATGCCTCCCCCCGCGGCTGGTGAGGTTGCTTCTGGACCCAGCCGGGTCTCAGGGCTGGGGGCTGCCCACCAGTGGCACTCACTCCATCCATCCTCATGGGCACCATAGTTCCATTGCCCAAAAGCTTCTGCAAGGAGCAAAGTTGGAAGGAAACTGGAATCAGGATTCTTTGACCTTGGAATTTATAGTGGAATAAAAAACATGCTATTTCTTCCAAATGCATTCGAATTTATTTAAATTTAGATCAGGGTTTCTTAACCTTGGCATTATTAACATTTTGGGAATTCTTTGTTGCATTATAGGCCGTGGAGCAGAATCCCTGGCCTTGGCCCATGACATGCCAGTAGCACACCCCTCTCAGCTGTGACCATCGAAAATGCTCCCAGACATTGCCCCACATCCCCTCGAGGCTAAACTTGCCCCAGGGAAGAACCCCTGGTTTAGAACGTTAAAACATCATTTGTGACATTAGCTTATTTTTTTACTTTACGTGGTACCATGGTAAGCACGTAAACATACTTGCTTTCAATCAGACATACCTGAATTCAAGTTCTGACCCACACCGTACTAGCTGTGTGACCTTGGAGGAAGTTGCTCAACATCTCTGTAACTCAGTGTCCTCACCTGTAACAGGACAGTAACTCCGCTGTCCTCGGGAAGAGATTGTAAGGATTAATGAGATAGAGCTCCTGGGGACCATGGGTGGCTCAGTCAATGACGCGTCCCACAGGTGATTTCAGCTCAGGTCAGGGTGGCAGGATCGTGAGACTGACCCCGAGTAGGGCTCTGTGCTCAGCAGAGAGTCTCCTTGAGATTCTCTGTCCCTCTGCCCCCCCAACTCTCTCTCTCTCTCAAATAAATAAATATTAAAAAGAAAAATAAGATAAAGTCCCTAACAGGTAGTCAGTAACCAGCTAGTACACTCTGAAGCCCCCTTTTGCGCTAGTCAAATACCCGGTATCTGTAGATTCACCCGAACATCAAGGCTCTTCTGGTCTCTGCATTAATGTAGCAGCCAAGGACCCGGCCTTTGAAGTCAGGGTACCAGGGTTCAAACTCCGGGTGCCATCTGGAAGGAATGGCTTGCCCTCTGAAGCCACAGTTTTCTCATCTGTTTAAAAAGGAGACGGGAGGGGCGCCTGGGTGGCTCAGTGGGTTAAGCCGCTGCCTTCGGCTCAGGTCGTGATCTCAGGGTCCTGGGATCGAGCCCCGCGTCGGGCTCTCTGCTCAGCAGGGAGCCTGCTTCCTCCTCTCTCTCTGCCTGCCTCTCTGCCTGCTTGTGATCTCTCTCTGTCAAATAAATAAATAAAATCTTTAAAAAAAAAAAAAAAAAAAGGAGACGGGAGTGGAGCCTGGGTGGCTCAGGCGGTTGAGCACCCCACTCTCGAGTTCTGCTCAGGTCATGATCTCAGGGTCCTGGCATCGAGCCCCGTGTCAGGCTCCACGCTGGGCATGGAATCTGCTTCGGATTCTCTCTCTCCCTCTCCTTTTCCCCTGTCACCACACACGTGCTTTCTCTTTCTCTCCCTAAAAATAAAAAATAATAAAAGAGAGGGAAAAAAAGAACAGTTTAAAAAAGTAAAGAAGAGAGACAGAGACAGAGAGAGGGAGAATGACTCTCCCTCTCGGGGGCATTGAGGGGATGAAGTGACAGGTGCAGAGACTAAACTTACTAAGAGTTATCAGGTGCTGCCCGAGGTCTTGCTCATCCTCCCTCCCCTGCTGCTGCCCGGCCTCACCTCACCCCACCCTGAGGAAGTTTTCTGGAACCCCAAAGCCCTCACACCTCCTACTGTGATCACATCAGTTCCTCCCGGGACCTCTAAGAAATTGTCTTCCTGTGCCTGGAAGTTCTCCTCAGTCTCCCCGCCTCAACCCCCACCCCCACCCCCCACTGAGCTGTTCCCAGGCCCACTCTGAGGACCCTGAGGCTCTTACTTGTGGCGAAACCAGAGTGCCTGTCACACCGCTGTGGTGCCGGAGGGCCCGCTCCTCAGCGACCTGGAAGCCCGAGATTGGGCGCCAGGGTCTCTGTCTGCCTGGCTTCAGGGTCCCCCCTGGGAAATGGAGCCACCCGAGCTCCCTTCCCCAGGAGGTTTCCAGTCACTAAGGGCTGCGGGTGCTCCTCGTTCGTACTTCTCCGGGCATTTCTCTAGCATTGTAATTCCACCTCACTTTAAAATAAGCCTGATTCTGTTTCCAAACCATGAACTCCCTTAGGTCAAAGACTCTATCCTATGGATACTCATATCCCACCTTGCAGGTCCTGCCACCAGGCAAATCCTCAGTCAACATGTGTTGAAGGAATGAGTGGGGGAGAAGGGGGTCCACGATCACTTTAAACACTCTTGAGTGCGACAGGGTGGGATTTTCTTCCCTCCTCACCCTCCTCTTGACTCCACCCCTGCTCCCAGCTTCTGCTGGGAAATTATCTTTTGTAAGAAGCAGCAGAGATGGAAACTCTGTTCGTGTAATTAACTCATGGAGGCTGTGCAGAAAAGAATAGTTGCAAGATAAACATGATTTGATTTGGGGGAATTGGGTTCCTCTGGGAAGAACCCAAAGTACCAGCTGCTGTCCCTTCAGGCTGAATATACGTGGCTGAGGAAGAGAGCCCTGGGAACGGTGGGTCCAAGGCAGATGGGATTGTGAGGGGATAGGGCCACTGAGAGAAGGGAAATCCCAGTTAGCCTCCCGTGTGCTCTCTGATGTGGAGTGGCAGCGCCCCGATGGAAAGGGGAATAAGCTGCTGGTAGCGTCCACTGGGCGCTGTGAGTCTTCATTCATATGCACCCAAGAGTAAGAGTTTCCTTTCTGGAGGGGCGCCTGGGTGGCTCAGTGGGTTAAAGCCTCTGCCTTTGGCTCAGGTCATGGTCCCAGGGTCCTGGGATCGAGCCCCGCGTAGGGATCTCTGCTCAGCGGGGAGCCTGCTTCCTCCTCTCTCTCTGCCTGCCTCTCTGCCTACTTGTGATCTCTCTGTCAAATAAATTAAAAAAAAAAAAAAAAAAGAGTTTCCTTTCTGGAAATCACTATGCCTGGAGCCTCCCACCCTCACTCCCAACAAAATGACCTAACCTAACGTAAGTAAGAGATTGCAGTCAGAAAACAAAGTCGGTATTGTGGTTTAACTGCTGTGGTTCAGAATTACGAAGGTGTCCTTTTGGGTTACAGTAGAGTGATGGTTTTACTGAGACTTTCCAACCTGTGGGACCCCAGTTACAACCTTATTGGCACAATTTATAGCTGGTCAAAACTCAGATGCCTAGGTCCCAGTCTCCTTCCTACTTGCAAAAATGAGAACAGTTAGAACTTTACTGGAAGTCAGCTAAATGAACCAAAGCTTCACGGTGTCATGGCAAAGAGAGCAGAGTAAGAAAGAAAACCTAACGTGACCTGATAAAATCCCAAAACTTCCAGACTTCGATTTTCTAGACATGTTCAATGGAACTCTTACTATTTATGTTGACCTCACAGGCATGTTGTAGAGATACCATAGATGTGATATTCAAAAACCTATCAGACTGGTTAGGTGCTATGCACATTCGAGATACTTCTGCTACCCATTTGCTAAATAACTCGTGTGTGAAGGCTCCTACTCATTCAGTGCCTAACTGTGGCAGTTGCCACAGTTGCCAAATTGGAGAGCCAAAGGCAGGGGAGGAGGCATGGGGGTGGGCAAGAGGAGAGAATATGAAAATGAGAACAGTATGCTCCCTTGCCCCATGAATCCCCTCTCCCAGGAGAGACGGAAGCACTACACCAAGTCTCCCCAGAGCAAACAGATGGAGTGTTTCTGGAGGGCAGCTTGCTTCTCATCACTCGAGTCACTGCCATTCACAACCGGCGAACACTGAACTCTTGGGAAGCCAGCGGAGGTACGTGGATTTGGGGTGGTAAACTCTATTCACTACTGTCTCGCTTTTGATGTAAGTTGGATTCAAAGTTAGGGAGTTAAGCGAGATGTTTTTGCAGCTATTTAGAGAACATTATGGTCAGTAGTTTTGATTCAGGAAAAAAAGAAAAAACCAGAAAACACATTTGTCAAGCCGAGATGGAAGTGAGTGACCATAAGTCTTTCAGGGATGAGAGAGGTGCTACCCAGTGGCTTTCAGCAACACTTTTGCAGGCTGGACCCAGACATGTGCATAAATAGAAAAATATAGAATGTGTTCATGGGCTGGGGCCAAAGGGACCAAAAAGAGGCCATTTGGGAGAAGTGCCTACAGCTCTTTCCAAAATAGTCTGAGCTCCCCTCTGAGGCTCAGAGAAGATGGTGGAGAAAGTGAGTCTTGTCTTCTCGACCACTTGGCTCTCCCGGGGCCTCAACAGCATCCACAGTCCTTGGGTCTGACCCAAAGCTTCAGCAGAGGGAGAGGTGAGAGGCTCCCCTTATCTGCCCACAAACACTCATCACACCCAGTCACCTCAGACCCAGAGCTTCTCACTCACTCTCTCCCAGTGATCAGAAGATGACTCCAAGCTCAGACATCTTGGCTGGGAACATTTGTTTCCTAGCCTCCCTGAATTTCCTTTGCTCCGTTTCAACTTTTAATTTCCATCTGGTCTCCAAAGCTTGCCCTAAAGCATGCCCCTTCTTGGGTGTGCTCAGGGCCATTTATAGATGGAAGTCCTACATGTCCCTTGATTGTCTGTCAATCAAGCTATCAGCAGGGGCTGAGATGTCATAAATGTCCACTGTGGGAATAAAGCTGAACACATATATAGTCCTTTTCAGCATTCCTTCTGTGTTTTTGTTTTTGTTTTTTTTTAGGAAACACCCTTTTGTTCTAAAGTAGTACATCAGCTGGGACCCAGCCTTCCAACTGCTTTGGAAGCATGCCCTTTGGGTCTATATTGTTCTCTTCCTTCTCATGTATATGGCGTATTCCATGGCACTTATCTCCAGAATAGCATCTAGAAAACTGGTAATGGTTGCACATGCACACCAAGACCCCAAACTCTTAATTCAGATGGAAAGCAAGAGCCTAATGTTTGCTGTGTTAGTTTCCTACGGCTGCTGTAACAAATTATCACACATTTGGCAGCTGAAAGGTCAGAATCTGCAATCAGTTGAATGAGCCAGAGTCAAAGTGTCAAGAGGACTGCACACCTTTTGGTGACTCCAGTAGAGAATCCTTTTCCCTCCCTTTTCCAGCTTCTAGAACTGCATTCTTTGCATTCTCTGGCTTTGGGATCCTTACTCCATCTTCAAAGCCAGCAGTGGAACATCATTGCTCAATGTCTTATTTCCTTCTTCTGAGTCAAATCTCCCTTTGCTTCCCTCTTATAAGGACACTTGTGATTGCATTGAAGGGCCACCCAGATAATCCAAGATATCTCCCCATTTCAAAGTCCTTAACTTAATCATATCTGCGAAATCTCTTTGGACACGTAAGGTAACATTCATAGTTCCAGGGATTAGGATCCAATATCTTTGGGGGCCATTATTTAGCCTACCACTCTGTGACAAATGTATGTTCTCTTACAGTGTCTGTCTTCTGCTGAGGATCTGAAATAATCTTCAAGAAAAGTGCTGGATCCCCTGGTTCCTGCTGCATATTTTGGATCCAGGATAACCCACCTCACACTCTTACGGAAAAAAGGGGTAAAAAGTTAATCAGTGCAGAGAGCACTTCACTAGAGACAAAATGAACAATATCTTTCACTTAGCATTTTAGCAAACCAGGGTTCTAGGTTTGCAGGCACTGGAAAAGGAACTTGGAAGTGACCCACGAGTAATGATCACACACCAGACTCACTCAGTCTCTGCAAGACCAGTGATGAGTACAAATGGCAGCCCACAGAGCCTCTGTCTAGAATGTTTAAAAATACAAATAAAAATAACACAACATTAAGTAAAATATGTTCTTTCCTCCTACCTTGATCAACAGACCTTCACAATGACATGAAAGCCATATTTGAATTTCGAAATATGGATTCCCCATGGTTCATCAGGGAACTGTGAGAGAGTGTGTAGGAAGCTATCCATAGCCCCCGACCCCTGGTTGTACCCTCCCTTCCCCGTCTCTTCCTATCTCCTCACCAGCATGTTCAAGGGCTCACATTCACCTGTGGACACTCTGACCCATGCTTCCCTCCAGCCTCCCTCCCCTATAAAGAGCTGCCCCTTGGCCACACTCAGGCCTACGATTAGCTCAGCAGCAGCACTGCATGTCCTTGGATAGGCAGACCAGAGAAAGAGGACTGGGCAGGCTCTGAAAGCGGCTTGCCACAATTTGTGCAGGGAATTTAGGGTTCCAGTTACCTAGATCATGAACTAGAAACTGTGCTTCTAGCCCCCGGAGGCTGCGCCGGGCGAAGGAGCGCGGGGCCGCACGCGCGCCGTCGAGAACCAGTATTCTTTCTACTAGCCCGGCGCGGCGGCGCCAAGGCCCTGGGGCCACCTGGCCCTGCCACCCGCCGTGCGGTCGCCCCCGTGCCCGTCCGCCCGTCCGGCCGGCCCCAGCCCAGCGCTGGGTGGGAAAAGCGAAGCTCTTCAGTGAAGACATAAATGTTATTAGAAATTGTGCTTCTCTGGTGAAGAGCTACTCCCAGTTGTTGTTGTTGTTGTTGTTGTTGTTTAAATGTCCACTCTACTGTGGACCAATACTTTTGTAAAATACAATTAAAATCTTCAAGAAGTATCGAATTGCCATAGAAAGTATGGAACATTTACCCTTTCTTTCTGTATTTATCTCACCATGGACCAGTAGTAACAGACCATATGTTGTGTACCACCAGCCAGAAGATGAACATGGGTGAACCAGTGTTCTATGCTGTCACCTCAAATCACCATATATGTAATGGCTTACAACAGCAGGTATTTATTATTTGGTAGTTTCCAGGGGCCAAGAGCCCATGCATGGCTTAGCTTGGTCTTCTGCTCAGGATCTCATCAGGCTGCAGTCAAGATGTCAACCAGAGGTGGGGTCTCACCTGAGGCTCCGGGTCCTTTACCAAGCTCATTGGTTATTGGCAGAATTCAGTCCCTTTGGGCTGTAGAACCGTGGCAACTTGCTTTTCCAAGGCTAGTAGGAGAATTTTTCTTCTTAGCAAGGGCTCAGTCCCCCTTTTAAGGGATTTTGCCTGATTAGGTCAGAACCACCCAGGACAGTCTCTTGATTGACTTATAATCAACTGATTGGAAGCTATAATTACATCTCCCAAGCCCTTCACCTTTGCCATATAATATAACCTAATTGCATGAATGACAACCATCATACTAATAGGTCTTGAGGCATTCAAGGAAAGAGGAAAATAGGAATCTAGTGTACCATCCTAGATTTCTTCCTACCAAAGTAGACTTAAGATCGTATGTCCTTTTGTGTCTGTGACTCCTCCCCTCATAGAGACAGGAAGACAAGAGTATGACCCTCAAAAGTTCAGGGCCCAGAATAGGGGCCCCCAAGACCCAGTTCACCTTCCACAATAGTTTAGGATTAGAATTGTACCAACATCCCTTTCAAAAGCCCAGACAGCAATGCTAAAAGACACTCCTCCCAAGGACTATTTGGTTGCTTTCTTTTCAGTATTTCTTATTTCTCTATAATCACAGTAGTTGTTTATGAACATGACAGTATTTTCACAGCTGTATGAAGTCCATATTTCATAATTCTGGAGTTGCCAACAGTTGGTCACTTGGATATTAACATTATCAGTAAGATTTCCAGAGCTCCGATTCCATCTCTGTTAGAGGCTAAGGATTCACCTGGGCTCCTTGTTCACATCACTGTGCCTTCCTAGAGATTACTGCAGGATCAGCCTATGAGCATCATTCTGATTCAATACATGGTGACATGCTATATGTGGCATGAGAGCCTAATGCAAAATGACTGGTTTATTAAACAAGCTAACAGGAAGTTACACATTCAAGTGAATTTTGGCCTTCAGTATAATACTTTTAGGAGACCATACTCTTAAACCAATGAAGCTTCCATTGCACAAACATTTTAGGAGTTTCTCTTTGGAAGAATCTTCAAAAGCCTGTGGCATACCCTATTTAAAAATCCATGGGTAGCAAATCTTCATCCATTGATGGCGGATTTTATTTTGGTGAAGAACCAATGTTGTTCAGATCCAAAGGTCATGATCAATTTGTTAGTGATCTGGCTGGAATTATAAGAAAAAAAATATATGTCAAAGTGCTTTTTCCAAGTTGCTCAAACCATTTGTTAATGCACTCCCAAAGTATTATATACAATGACTAAACTGTTGTGAATAGGACTATAGCCTACCATTGTGACTTCTTTGAATAGTTTACAACCACTGCTTTATAAAATATTAAGGGGTTATATCTATGAAACAGAGAGTAGAAATATTTTTTAAGATGAATTGTCTTTACAACTATCATATGATCTCCCTGATATGAGGAAGTGGAGATGCACCGTGTGGGGTTTGAGTGGTAGGAAAAGAATAAATGGAATAAGATGGGATCAGGAGGGAGACAAACCGTAAGAGACTCTTAATGTCGCAAAACAAACTGAGGGGGGTGGAGGGTAGAGGGAGTAGGGAGAGGGTGGTTGGGTTATGGACATTGGGGAAAGTATGTGCTATGGTGAGTGCTGTGAAGTATGTAAACCTGGTGATTCACAGACCTGTACCCCTGGGGCTAATATACATTATATGTTTATTAAAAAAAAAAAAACTTAAAAATTTTTAAAAAAAGATGAATTGTCATTAAATTAAAGAAATTGAGGCTTACAGAATGTGTTTTCAAAGATCTCACAGCTGGTAAATGGCCGAACCAAGATTTGAGTTCAGATTTTCAAACCCCAACTTCAGGGATCTTACCATTAAACCAGGAAGGTAGATATAGACGTATAGCACATGAGTTCCCACTGTCTCCCATCGTGCTCATGGCAATCTCGACAGTAGATGAAACCACTCTTTCCTGCTGAGCTGGATTGAGCTCGTCACGGCACCCAACCAATGATGTGGAATTGATTCTGAACTTGTCTTTTTGCATTATACCTGTTGAACATTTGATAGACAGCACTCATTTGAATGTACATTTTCCGGTATGTTTGTTTAAAAATTAGCCACATAATGACACAGTTAATGACTCTGCCTCTTGGTATTTGTTCTAGGCCTTGAAGCCTTAGGATGGTTTGGGGCAGAGTCAATCCAGGTGTTTTCATTCATTTATATTCCTCTCTAGAGATCCTTGAGAGCTGTGCCAGAACACAGACACACACAAACTTATCTATGAAGACGTTCTTGCTTCCCCGAGTTGTCTAAGTATGTCTCCTGATGGCTTACTGAAGAGCCACAGCCCAGTGTGAAACTAATACCTTCTGAAATGGAGTAACTACCTGGCTTTTGGTCATTTTAGGCTGTGTCTGATTCCACATGTGCCCATTTGTTTAAATTATGTTTTTTTGTATTTAAATTTGTGTTTAGTAAAGCAATCTGACAGGTTTCTGATAGTTACTTAGATCTCAGTTGAGGCCGATTTGCATTTTCCAACTGCCAACTACTTATTTTGACTTCAGGCTTTTAACAAGTAAGTGTTTTTCAAAGACCACCTGGGGACTCCTGATCAGAACCATTTGGAGAATTTTTAGTACCCTAGATATTGTCTGGTGTCCGATGACATTTCTTAGGAATATGAATTTTTAACAAGTTCCCTGGATGATTTAAGATTATTTAAGAACCGCTGTAGGTTCTAGTTCCTACCAAAATGTAGACAATTATGAGAGACTGTTGCTCTTGCCAAAGGAAAATTTATATCTATATCTACATCTGTATCTGTGTCTTTAATTCTTTAAAGCTAGTGAACAGTGAAGAGCTGTGGACACAAAGAAAGGTAAATGAACTAAATTCCTGAGAATACTGGACCCAGAAAAAAGAAAGTATTGGAGAATTTGAAGACAAGTCAATACAAATGATCTAACAAAAAGTACAGAGAAATTAAAAATATTAAAGGGGCACCTGAGTGGCTTAGTTGGTTAAGTCTCTGACTCTTGATTTCTGCTCAGCTCATGATCTCAGAGCCATGGGATCAAGCTGTGCATTGGGTTCTATCCTCAGTACAGAGTCTGCTGGAGATTCTCTCCCTCTTCCCCTACTCTTCCCCCTGCTCTCACATGTGTGCGCTCTCTCTCTCTCTCTCAAATAAATAAATAAATCTTTTTTTTTTTCTTAAAGAAAAGAAATAGTAGAATCTGGAAAACATTGGAATACCACCATTAATGCTGAACAATAACAACAACAAAAAACAAATATCAACCTAGACTTCTACCTCCAGAGAAAAGATACTTTAAAATAAGAAAGAAATAAGGACATTTGCAAACAAACAGATCTGAGAAGATGTGTTACCAGCAGATCCACAGTATAGTAAATGGGCCATTTTGTTTACATCACTACAGTCTCTAAAGACTTTTGTGAATTAAAGGGAAGTTATGCCCAATAGCCTGAATCTACAGGAAGGAATGAAAAGCACTGGAAAAAGTAAATATGTCAGTAAATAGAGAGGACAATTTTTCACCCTTTAAATTTTTAAAAGATACTTGAAGGTTTAGATAAAAATAATAGCAAGTATTGTGGGGTTTTGTAACATATGTAGAAGTAAAACATATAACAAAATAGTGCCAAGGAATGAAGGGGTAAAATGGAATTAAAGTGTTTTAAGGTTATTACTTTGTCCATGAAGTGCTATAATATTTATTCAATGTAGACAATGATATATTAAAGTTGCATACTGAAGACACTAGAGCCACCATTCAAAAAAATAGAGACATAGTTAAGATCCAGTACAGGAGATAAAAGGAATATAAAAATAATAATCAGGGATGCCTGGGTGGCTTCGTGGGTTAAGTGTCTGGCTATGGATCTCAGCTCAGGTCTTGATCTTAGGGTCATGAGTTTAAGCCCCACACTGGGCTCTATGCTGTGTGTGAAGCCTACTTACAATAAAAAATAAAATAATAATAAATAGGTCTAAGAGAAGGTAAAAAAGAAGAAACAAAGAATATGTGAGATAAGTAGAAAACAAAGCAAGATTATTCATAAACCCAACGTATCAGAAATTACATCAAACATAGAGACTAAGCATTTCAGCTAAAGGTTGAGATGTATAGACTGGACTTAAAAAGTGGCAACTATCTATGTGTTATTTATAGGACATGAACTTTGTTGATTCTGTTGTTTTGGGGAGGAACGTTGATAGCTTTTTTCCAGTCCTCTCTATCTTCACTTATCTTTTATATTCTTACTGATTTCCTTTTTGCTACTTTTTCTAAAAATTATTGAGAGAGGAGGGTTGAAATCTTTGATGAAAACTGTCCAGTTCTCTATTTTTCTTTCAGTTTTATCAGTTTTTCTTTTCGTCTTTTCTCCTTTGTCTATTATTAGGTACATACATGTTAAAGATTGCCATGTGCTCTTAATGAACTGACCTCTTCATTATTGTGAAACATTCTTCTTTATCCCTGGCAATAATTCCTTGTGATGAACTTGACTTTGCCTTATTTTATTATATATACACCTGCTTTCTCTTGTTTAGTGTTTGGCATATGTGTTGTTATCTTTTTTTTTTCTTATCTGTATACATCTTTATTTAAAGTGCTTATATACACCACGTACACTAGAACGTGCTCTTTTTTGAAAAATCTGATCTGACAATATCTGGCTTTTAACTGGAGTATTTTGACCATCAACTGACATAATTATCTATAAGGTTGGGTGAAATACATCATCTGCTCTTTGTTTTCGATCTGTCCCATTTTTTTCTTTTTTTTCTTTTTTCTTCTTTGCACCTTTGTTGTTGTTATTGTTGTCCTACTAGCCTGGTTATTTTATTTTTATTAAACTTTAAATGTTATAATAGTATTAAGATTTCTAGAACAGGTGCCAAATAGCATAGAGAGTTCTGGTATACCTGGCTCCCAGTTTCCCTTATTGTTAACATCTTACATTTGTATGATACATTTGTCACTACTACTGAACCAATATTGATACATTAGAATTAACTATGGGTCATAGTTTATTCAGATATCCTTACCCTGTTTCTAACACCATACCTGACACCATGAGGAACAGACACTGTCTTATTTAATCCTCAAAATGGGATAACCTTTTTATTATCCCCATTTTACCAATAAGCCAACCGAAAAATTCAGAACTTAGTAGTAGTAGTAATGATAATAAATAGTTAGCACTTTCTGAGAACTACGGTTCCAAGCACTTTATATGTATTAATTCTTTATATCTTCACCACAACCTGACAAAACACTTTTCTATTAGCCCCATTTTACAGAAAAAACAAACTAAACTAAACTAACTTCAACCGAAAGGATTCCACAGGGCTGGCGCTTAAACCCGATCTTTCTCTCCCTCCCACTTTTTTACCAGGTGCCTCTTAACTAGCAAATTAAAATGCCATTTTCATTACTCAATCTTTAGGCAAATATTTGGGAACCTTCTATATGCTGTTTATTGGTTGAGGCACTGCTGGTCCGGTAGTAAGTACTACAAAATCCAGGCCCTCGTGGTACTTATATCACACAAATATAAGGCAATGTTATTGTGTTAACAAGCAAAATGTACATGTCTACCTGGAGTAGCCTCTTTCATTCACGACCACTTCTGAGAAGATGTTTTGTCCTCAAGGCATTGTGCCAACAGTAGTCTATGGAGCACAGTGTTGGTTTCACTCAGTTTGCTGGCTGCCTTATCTCAGAAGTCAGGAAACAGTGACCGTAGGTAGATGTGTCCTTCTAAGAACCGGAGGGGTCCTGTTCATAATACACATCTCTCTCTCACTTGTATCGTTCCTCTCAGGCGTTTCAGTCTCAACTGTCCTCAGTGGCACTGCTCTTAGCTCCTCCTCACCGAGAGGAGTCAATTTCTGGGACACCCTAATCGAGACCCCAAGGATGGGCTAACCATGCCACAAGATGCTGTTGTGAATGGACGTGATGCTCAGGATACACAGAGAAGAGGAGAAATCCGAAAGCCAGTGAGAAGAGGAGCCAGCAGTCCGCATGGGTTGGGTGGAGTGTGCCTACTTTGGGACTTGTTGTGCAAGGGCATGAATCCCCTCAGGGCTTAAGCCACCCTCAGCTGGGTCTGTGGTTACTTGCAGCTAACAGCATCCTCACCAAGACTGCGTCGCAAAGACCCCTTTGTTATTAAGAGCATGTATGCCTGGGAATCTTTGCTATAAATCATCCCACTTCCCGGAGGTTCTAGCCAAGGAATTCTCCCACAAACCATTGAAATTCCCAGTCTTTGTGGTCAGATGCCCTCTGTCTGCCCTCTTCTCTCCTTAGCTTTATTCCTTCAGACAACTACTCAAAGACACTTGGTACACTGAAATCACTCTAGCATTACCAAAGGCTATGTGATGCTGATTGGAGACACTTGAAGAGAAATAAAGCTTTGAACTAAAGCATGTTTCCTAGTGTTATTGAACAACACAAAAATAGGACCTACTTAGCCATGCACCCCCACTGTGTTATTCATCGTCTGGCTGCATTGGTGTGTGCCAAAGTGCTTTTGGGGGCCTCCTGAGTGCTTCTTTCCTTTCCATTCCTTCCCTTGACTGCATTCAAAAGAACCAAAAACAAACAAGGCATTTAATTACTAAGGGTTATTCATTATTTTGTTCAAAGCCTAAAAGCTCGAAAGAATCAGAACAATTTATTTTCTGAACTCACTCATCACAGTTTCCAAACCGGCCAATGTGGCCCAATCTTTAGTACTTATTGAAAATGTTCTTTCACTGTAGTGAAAAGGCTGTAGTACCCCCATGGACCAATGTCATGAGATGAGCCTGTGGGCTGGGTGCCACGATTCAATCTGTGTCAAAAGATGTGCAGAGAAGACTGCTTGAGAGTTGGGAAGCAACTTTATTCTAGGAAGGCCAGTCAATTCCAAATTAACAGAGTAGGCAAAGTAGCCTTTGCCTACAGCAGAAAGATGATCTCTCCTGCTTTGTCAACTCCAGAAATTGCATGTATTCATTTTTGTCACAGTACGCTCAGAAAAGTATAGAGAATATAAAAGCAACACTTACATAGTAACCATAGTGATTTCACAGATGCGCCATTTTGCCATATTTCTGTCAGGTATAAATATCACGATGGATATCTCTATTTGACCCATGGAATAAATTGTCAAGTTAAACTGATAGTCCCACTTCCATGTTTCTCTTCACAGGGACATTTACAATTAAACCTTTCACTTCTGAGTCTTCTGCAACTGTGATTTCCAAACAGAAGAGACAGGTTCCAGAAGAGACCATAAATATTTCAAATAGGACTTCAACAGAGCTTTGCTCCTGCCTGAAGGTGGGCTAGAGCTGACAAGGGAGTCTGTGTGGACATTAATATGGGACATTAAGGAGAGATAAACATCCTGGAAGCAGGAGAGTTCCTAGATCTGAAGATCATGGGCTTCGGGGAGACGGAAAGTCTAAAGTTACTTTTACTTTATTGATTTCCTTTAATGTAATCACATTCCGAGATTTCATTTATAAACATCTCCATTTTAAATAACATCCATACACAATCTGAATGGCAGAAGTTCAGCAACTCAACTCCTCTCTGTCCCCCTAGGTAGCTGACATGCACTGTCACATCCAACCATTATGGGGCTTGAATGACTTTTGTTTCTTCCCAATAAGAACATAATAAAGTTCCCCCTCGGCTCCCATGCCAGCCATATAGTTTTGGAATTTCTTTTAAGAGCACTTACAGATTTTTGTAGATTTTTCCTGGTTTACGACCATCCTAGAATAAAAGCAGAGTTCAAAATAGGGGTAAGCACAACATGTTGACAGATACGGATATACTTACCAAGAGCTGTCTCAGGAACAGTCAGTCTCCTTTCCCAGGAAGAAAGATGGCAAACAATTGCTTCTTGATCTCACTTTAAAGCAAAGTCATGTATTTTTCCCTCTTAATTCTTAAGCATCCTATCTTGGTAAAGCTTAAGAAATAAAAAATTAAAAAATAAGCTCTGGAAACAGTTGAGATGGTTACACAAAATTGTATATAAACGTAATGCTACTGTATTGTACACTTGAAAATGATTAAAATGGGCAATGTTATATTTCCCTACAATAACAAATTTAATGAAATTAGAAATCACAAAATATTTAAAGAATAGTGGAACAACAATTACAAATGAAAGTGTAGGAAACTAACATTTTATCCTGTCCTTTGGGCAAAGAGAAAGTCTTTGACAAGATACAAGTCTACGTAGAGTTTATAAATATCAGGTGTAGTTCTATTTCTTTTTTTCTTTTTTTACATTTTTTTTTTAAGATTTTATTTATTTATTTGTCAGAGAGAAAGAGAGAGCGAGCACAGGCAGACAGAGTGGCAGGCAGAGGCAGAGGGAGAAGCAGGTTCCCTACAGAACAAGGAGCCCGATGTGGGACTCGATCCCAGGACGCTGGGATCATTACCTGAGCCGAAGGCAGCGGCTTAACCCACTGAGCCACCCAGGCGTCCCCTTTTTTTACATTTTTAAAAGATTTTATTTATTTATTTGACAGAGGGAGACAGCGAGAGAGGGAACACAAGCAGGGGGAGTGGGAGAGGGAGAAGCAGGCTTCCTGCCAAGCAGAGAGCCAGATGCAGGGCTCCATCCTAGGACCCTGGGATCATGAACAGAAGGCAGACACTTAACGACTGAGCCACCCAGGCACCCTAGGTGTAGTTCTATTTCTTAACCACTCTGTTGATTGAAGTACACTCATGCCTTTTTTTTTTTTTAATAAACATATAATGTATTATTAGCCCCAGAGGTACAGGTCTGTGAATCGCCAGGTTTACACACTTCACAGCACTCACCATAGCATATACCCTCCCCAATGTCCATAACCCCACCACCCTCTCCCTACCCCAGTACCCCGAGCAACCCTCAGTTTGTTCTGTGACATAAAGAGTCTCTTATGGTGAGGCGCCTGGGTGGCTCAGTGGGTTAAAGCCTCTGCCTTCGGCTCAGGTCATGATCTCAGAGTCCTGGGATCGAGCCCCACATCGGTCTCTCTGCTCAGCAGGGAGCCTGCTTCCTCCTCTCTCTCTGCCTGCCTCTCTGCCTACTTGTAATCTCTGTCTGTCAAATAAATAAATAAAATCTTAAAAAAAAAATTTAAAAAAAGAGTCTCTTATGGTTTGTCTCCCTTGCGATCCCATCTTGTTTCATTTATTCTTTTCCTACCCCCCAAGTCCCCAACGTTGCATCTCCACTTCCTCATATCTGGGAGATCATATGATAGCTGTCTTTCTCTGATTGACTTATTTCGCTAAGCATAATACCCTCTAGTTCCATCCACATCGTTGCAAATGGCAAGATTTCATTTCTTTTGATGGCTGCATAGTATTCCATTGTGTATATATACCACATCTTCTTTATCCATTCATCTGTTGATGGACATCTAGGTTCTTTCCATAGTTTGGCTATTGTGGACATTGCTGCTATAAACATTCAGGTGCACGTGCCCCTTCGGATCACTACATTTGTATCTTTAGGGTAAATACCCAATAGTGCAATTGCTGGGTCATAACATAGCTCTATTTTCAACTTTTTGAGGAATCTCCATGCTGTTTTCCATAGTGACTGCACCAGCTTGCATTCCCACCAACAGTGTAGGAGGGTTCCCCTTTCTCCGCATCCTCGCCCACATCTGTCATTTCCTGACTTGTTAATTTTAGCCATTCTGACTGGTGTGAGGTGGTATCTCATTGTGGTTTTGATTTGTATTTCCCTGATGCTGAGTGATGTGGAGCACTTTTTCATGGGTCTGTTAGCCATCTGGATGTCTTCTTTGCAGAAATGTCTGTTCATGTCCTCTGCCCATTTCTTGATTGGATTATTTGTTCTTTGGGTGTTGAGTTTGCTAAGCTCTTTATAGATTTTGGATACTAGCCCTTTATCTGATATGTCATTTGTGAATATCTTCTCCCATTCTGTCAGTTGTCTTTTGGTTTTGTTGACTGTTTCCTTTGATGTGCAAAAGCTTTTGATCTTGACGAAGTCCCAATAGTTCCTTTTTGCCCTTGCTTCGCTTGCCCTTGGCGATGTTCCTAGGAAGAAGTTGCTGCGGCTGAGGTGGAAGAGGTTGATGCCTGTGTTCTCCTCAAGGATTTTGATGGATTCCTTTCTCACATTGAGGTCCTTCATCCAATTTGAGTCTATTTTCATGTGTGATGTAAGGAAATGGTCCAATTTCATTTTTCTGCATGTGGCTGTCCAATTTTCCCAGCACCATTTGTTGAAGAGGCTGTCTTTTTTCCATTGGACATTCTTTCCTGCTTTGTTGAAGATTAGTTGACCATAGAGTTGAGGGTCTATTTCTGGGCTCTCTGTTCTGTTACATTGATCTATGTGTCTGTTTTTGTGCCAGTACCATACTGTCTTGATGATGGCAGCTTTGTAATAGAGCTTGAAGTCCGGAATTGTGATGCCACCAACTTTGGCTTTCTTTTTCAATATTTCTTTGGCTATTCGAGGTCTTTTCTGGTTCACTCATGCTTTTTGCTTTCTAAACCAGGAAAAGAGCAGGATATCTTATGCTTAAAACATAAGCAATTCCAAATTTAAAATATCCCTCTTGGTTTAAAACCCTCTTTGCTGTTTCTTCTCTCTGAACGTCCCCATTATCAGTCATCTGGTCACCTAAGTTCATGAGGCATTATTTGACATTAAAAAAATACAATTTGGGGGCACTTGGGTGGTGCAGTCAGTTAAGTGTCTGAATCTTGGTTTTGACTCGGGTCATGATCTCAGCATCCTGAGATCAAGCCCCACCTCAGGCTCCACGCTCAGCACGGAGTCTGCTTGGGATTCTCTCATCCCTCCCCACTCTGTGCACACACACGTGCTCTCTCTCTCTCTCTCCCTGAGATAAACAAATAAATCTTTCAAAAAATACAATTTTAACCTGTGTTAGATCATCCTTGTTTACCTTGATATGTTTTCTCCATGGGCACCTCATGTAGATCACGTTCCTGTGGAAAAGCCCTAACAAAGCCGTATATGGAATTTTATTAAACATTCAGCATCTGTTTCCCAAAATTCACTAGTAAAGAACTCAAGAAAGGTAATAAGGTGACCCAGTTCATTTTATTGTAATGACCTGTCGCCTGGGAAATGTGCACCTTGTGTGCCCCAGAAATATCTGACTGTGACTGAATAGAAAAACAAGCCTTTGGAATTTCTCCCTGACATGGCCTTAGTTTACAACCAGCCAGTATATGATGAAAGTCTCTGCTGCTTTTCCACATAGGTTATTTTTCCAACTGAAAATTGTTCCCAGCTGCTCTGACCCAGATGTGTTGGCAGTCCTTGCTGTGAGGGCCATTTCACAGGTGATGAAGCCCTCAGACAATAAAGTTTACACAACTTGTATGTAGCTGGTCCCCCATACAAGCTTGGACTTCTAACGCCAGCCCCCAGGCCCCCAAAAAAGGTAATGATTTCCTGACATTTCACTTAGGGCACAGTTAAAAGGGGTTTCAGTGTTACAGACCCAACCAAACGTTCGTAGGCCCCAGGCTTATGAAGCAAGAGTAAGATAAATTACCTAGCTTTCCCCTTCTCCTCAAGAATCCAGCCTGCTTTAGCTAAAAATAGCTCCAGACCAGTAAGGAAATGATCAGAAATGGTCTCTGGGATCCGGCTTCCAGGAGAGGTAAGTCATGGTATCCAAATGGGCCCCCTGAGTTGACATTCATCTTGTTGCTTTACACCATCCTGTTCTAGACTATACCAATTTCACTCTTTTCTTCACGTTTAAATGGAATGAGATGTAGAAGTTGTTGATAAAATTCATGGAATATTATGTTTCATCAGGAAGTCATAAGACAACCAAAGCAATCGAGGGTGATCAGGGTGGCTATCTGTCCAGGTGTTTCTGGGACAATGCCAGGCAGTTTAACACCTATCAGATACTTTGTTTTAAAACACCTTATTAATAATACTGGAATCAAACACACTGGATGGGCTTAGTCCTGCACTTGGCATTCCCAGCCTCTACCGGTCTTGAACACTACTGTTGAGACACAAGGGCAATACCCTGAGATCTCACTTTTTCTTCTGGTAAACTCAGAAAGAGGACCAGCAACACCCTTTTCTCTTTCCCTAACCATTTCCTGAGAAGGTGCAGCTCTCACCACCTTTGACAGCATGGTAAAATGAAGCATGGCCAGCCACCAGTTCCTAGGGACTGGGTGGTGGTGAGTGATCCCACTGCCCGCCACCCCTCCCTTGTCCCTGCTAGGGGGCCGGGAGGTGCACACACCCACAGGGGCGGTGGGAAATGTGGGAAAGTCCAGGGTAGGGGTAAAGGAGACATGGGCAGGAAACAGAAGCTGAGCGGCCCCCACACAGAGCGCAGACTGCCGTGTGAATACTCTTGCTTACAGTCGTTGTGTCGGTGTATCTACAACTATTATTTATCACCCTGTTGGATAACATCTTTTTCTTTCGCAATAGACTCTTGGGGCGGCAATCAGTTTGGAAATATCAAAGCACACGTGTAGGGAAAAATTAAATATTAAAGTCGTAGATAAATGAATAACTGGCATAAATCACTGACCTCTTGATTCTACTGTGGGGACAGCATCATGAAAACCAGCAAACACGATTTTGCTGAAGAAACCTTTTACTTCGAAAGTGAGTTGGATACATAGACAGGGCACAAAGATCACCATCTTGCACTAAACAGGTGCACAGGTGTGTCTTCCTACACTCCGTGCAGCTGAGCTTTTATTCAGATGCAGTGACCACTCCTCTAAACTGACTTCCTCGCCTATGGGGAGCCCCATATCAGGCTCCCCTGTTTGGTGGGGAACCTGCTTCTCCCTCTCCCTCTACTCCTCCCCCTGCTTGTGCGCTCTCTCTCTCTCAAACAAATAAAATCTTTTTAAAAAATTTCATCATTGAAAAGAAACTTGGTTTTTGAGGTGGTGTATTTTGATGGCTACAGAATCCTGGTAGAAATAGTATTCTTACTAATATAAGAACTTGTGGAGCAGAAATGTACTTGGACTGGGTAGTGGAACATGTATAAATAGTGCTTTTGTTCAAACAAGCTGTGGGGGTCTCTCAAGGGAAATGGAAGCTGAGTTGTCAAACTTCACACACACACACAAGTAACTGGATCATAGAATTCTCCTTCTTGCCTATCAAATGACTCAGAATATCTGAGTCTTTACGATAAATGATTTTCTTAAAATCATCCTGTCTTACAACTTTGGGTTGTATTTTGGGCAAAATCATTTGGAAGTCTTCAAATTACTGAGTAATTTTGGAATTTCTTTCTTTCTTTCTTTCTTTAAAAGATTTTATTTATTTATTTTTCGGAGAGAGAGCACACAAGCAGGGCGAGCAGTAGGCAGAGCGAGAGGCAAGCAGAGGGAGAAGCAGGCACTCTGCTGACAGGGAGCCCGACGCAGGACTCGATTCCAGGACCCTGGGACCATGACCTGAGCCAAAGGCAGACGCTTAACTGACTGAGCCACCTAGATGTCCCTCTTCTTCTTCTTTCTTCTTCTTCTTCTTCTTCTTCTTCTTCTTCTCCTTCTTCTCCTTCTTCTCCTTCTTCTCCTTCTTCTCCTTCTTCTTCTTCTTCTTCTTCTTCTTCTTCTTCTTCTTCTTCTTCTTCTTCTTCTTCTTCTTTCTTCTTCTTTCTTCTTCCTTCTTCTCCTTCTCTTTCTCTTTCTCCTTCTTCTTCTCCTTCTTCTTCTTCTTTCTCTTCTTCTTCTTTTCTAAATTCAGCTTTTGAGCTTGAAGTTTTTGGAAATTTGCAGTTATTGAAAACCAAGACAAACAAGCAGGACAGTTACATAATTTGCAAGACCTGATGCAAAATGAAAATGCTTGTTAAAAAATTAAGAATTTTAGGATGGCAACAGCAGAAGAGTCAGCCAAGTGTGGAGCCCATCTAAGTCCTGGGTTCTGTGTGATGGCACAAGTCACAAGCCCAGAAAGCCAGTCCGCAAACAGGAAGACGTTGAAATGTACCTCACAAAAGTGGGGGGAATAGGGCACAATCATGCTCTAATGAAGTATTTTGAAATTCTGTAATTGTGCCCTAGTTGATCTCAACGTGTGAGAAGAAGATTTTGATGGCGCTCCTATTTTTATCTGGATAAATTTAAATTCTATCCCAGAATAGAATGTAATTGAGAAGGTCTATAATTTTGAATCATCTAAATTTGGTGAACCATTCAAAAGAATCATACACAGAGATAATTTATTCAACAAGTCGTATTGTAAAAATATTTGTCAAAAATAGGACTCTGGATGAAGGCCAAAATTACCTGAACGAACATCTGGACCAAATTATTTACACTTTTCAATATTTTAAAAAATTAGAATTGAGAATAGCCTTCGTTTAGCAGGATAGCTCTTGCCCCTGTAAAGAGAATATTTTCTCAGTTAAATATATTATGATCTATAGAGAAGTCAATGTAAGTATCAGCAATTTCAAATTTCTTAAGCCCCAAATGCAGACAATTTTGTACAAAAAGTTAAAAATAACAAGACTATTTAAAAATACATTCTGCAGGGACGCCTGGGTGGTTCAGCCCATTGTGCATCCAACTCTTGATTTCGGCTCAGGTCATGACCTCAGGGTCATGGGATCGAGACCCCCTTGGGCTTGTGCTCAGTGCAGAGTCTGCTTGAGATTCTCTCTCCCTCTCTCTCTGCCCCTCCCTGCTGCTCAAGGGAGCCATCTAAATAAATAAGCTTTTAAAAATACATTCTACAAAAAAAACACCATGACACTTAAGCTAAGAAATGGATTAAAGTACGTAAATATGTATTAAGAATAATGATTCTGCCGAAAACTTTTTTAACATCCAGATCAAATTTGCTTTAATATAACGGATTTATGTTCTTTCATTTGTTCAAAAGAACTTTATATTTGAGAAGAGTCCCTGAATAGAACCATTCTGTAGGTAGGTCCATCTATGTAAGAAACCAATCTGTTGGTGAGTAAGTAAACTTCTCAGAAAGTTAACATTCCACTTATTTTTATGCCCCCTTTGCTGCTGAGGTATCTTGATCTGGTGACATAGTACATCATAACCCTAGTCATGATGACCATGGCCATCACTTGTTAAGCTCTTGGGTGAGCTGACACTTTACAGACATGAGCTCATCTGACCTATAAGACAAGCCTAGGACAGGCAGTGCGGGATCAACCCATTTCACTGCAGAGAAAACTGTGCCTTCAGGTGGTTTGGCCACTTCTCTGGGCTCGTGAAGCTGGGAGGAGATCTGAGCCCTGGCCTCCTCCAACTCCCAGACCGTCCATTAGATGAGTTCACCACAGGCTGATTTAAGAGAACCATTGCCCGCTGAGTTTTGAGGAAGGAACCCAGACCTCGGATCTAACTGTCCCGACGCAGCTGTCTCTAAACATGACAAGTTTGTGGAGCCCATCAGCGCTGATTCATTCCTATCTTCACTTTCTGGCCCCACTAATAAGAAGTCACAGAAAAGGCTCGTCAGTGTCCAACACTTGTCAATCACTAACGATAACTATGCAAGGCTCTGTGAGCCACCAGTGGGAAATCTGGCTCCTGCCCCCTAGACCTTTCCCTCGAGCCAGAAGAGGGGTGATGTTGGCCATGTGAGTCCCCTGGGGTGACGGGCCTTCACATCACCCGATCTCACAGGAGCTCTCCTAGGTAGAGCTTCCTTCTGGGGCCCTCCAGGCCATTGACCTGCCTTCCTCTCTTCTTCCTCCTCCTACCTGTGGCTGAGTAGACCACAGCTGTCTGTAAGCCCCTGGTTTGGAAAGAGGCAGAGAGAGAGAGAGACAAAAAGGCAGAGAGAAAGAGAGAGAGTAGTGGAGGACAGTGACCAGCAGGGCTGGGCTTAGCCCTTCCCAACTCTGCAGAGTGTGAGGACTTGGACTCTTACCACAGACATGAAATTTTCTAGATCAGTCTCTACAGTGTGCTGGTGGAGACTCTTCACCCAAGATACCCAGCATGGATGTTAGAGAAAGACCAAAAAAAAAAAAAAAATGCTTATTAAGTTTTCTGGCAGAAAAATCCCCTTGATTGAGGAAAATTTTTCATGTTATCATTTCACTATTGTGTGCAGTGAGCTGTGTCTTCATTTAAAAACAAAAGCAAAACATTGCTTGGATAACTGGCCCTTGAACTTCACTCCAAAGAGACTTCACAAATGGAGAAACTCACTTCAGGTTTTCACTCCAAAACTCACAGTAGCTCACCAAACAGATGTGCTTTCCCTTATAAAATGGGACACAGTGTTACGCTGTTTACAGCCCAGAGCACACTAATGGAGCCTAGATAAGAACCATCAGGATCCTAATCCACAACCACGGAGTACTCAGAACCGTATTGTGTTACTTAAGTTGGTGCTTTCACATTCCCATCATTTATTCTATCTCTGAGTGGCTGTGGAGAGAGGAAAAGCTCCAAACGGATCTCCCTAGCTGGAGACTCGGTCTCTCTCCTTTGGTGTCCCCCAGGGCTGTCGCTCAGTGCCAGGCTTCCAGCTCGTACCACACAGACACAATGATAGCACCGACACCCGCCCGTCCTTGGCAGGCTGGGAGGGATTTCTGGAAAAGGCGTTAAAAGTCTGTCTCCAAAACTTACTTGGTCATCTTCACCCAGGCTAGGAAGGTACAAGATGGGGTTCTTTTGCAGGGAAGGCAAAGAGAACTTTAAGAAATTCCCTTTAGCAGTTGTAAAAAAGATGAAGATCCATTGCTTTTCTCTCCCTCCCAAATTAGTTCTTCCTGAAAATGTAAACAGATCCCATTCAAGGGCCTAAAACAGAAAAGGAAACAGCTTTTTTTCTGGAGTTGTCAAGCCATTCACATATGCCTGGGTCGAATGTGGCTAAGTGTGTGTGTGTGTGTGTGTGTGTGTGTGTGTGAAAAACCTGTGACTATCTCCTGGTCTGATACCGCCATCCTCAGAGCCATAACAATAGAGCAGGAGATGCCATGAGGCACAGTCCAGACTCCCCAGCTGGGCCAAGGCTCCCTGCTAGGTGACTGTTAGCCACTGAAGGCTCATGGCTGGGCCTGTCCCCAGACCTTGCCCTTGGCTGAAGCCGGTGGCCCAAGGTTACCCCTCCCTAAGAACAGCCACCTACAGTGACCAGTCCATGCCGGGCCGCACAGGCCAGGCCACCCCAGCTCTCTGTAGGATCATGCTGCCCCTCGTGTTGCCCTGCATGGTAGTTCAACTTCCTCCTCTGTCCCCCCTCGTGTCCCAGGTGGCTCATCAGTGTGACCCATTGAGCATTCCCTACAAACTTCCTGCTTGCAGACCTCCAACTCTGTCTTCCTGGGTTACCCAACCTGGGACACCGAGCCGGGACAGAGCACCTGTGACAGAGACATCAGGCACTTCGAACACTTTGTGTCTAACCCACGAGGCACCTCCACAAGGGGGTGGTGTTAGCTTCGTTTTACAGGTGATAAACCCAGGCTCAGAGTTTCGGCGCTCCTTGCCGAGGATCACACAGCACGTAGGCCACAATTCAACATCTGGACAGCACGTAGGCCACAATTCAACATTTGGACGCAGGACTTCAGCCTTAAATTGCACACAATTCACTACTCTATTAGGCTCCCAGTGGTTCTGATCATATTTTTATGAAGGATAAGTTTCATTAAAATAAAAACCGGGGGTGCCTGGGTGGCTCAGTGGGTTAAAGCCTCTGCCTTCGGCTCAGGTCATGATCCCAGGGTCCTGGGATTGAGCCCCACATAGGGCTCTCTGTTCAGTGGGGAGCCTGCTTCCTCCTCTCTCTTTGCCTGCTTCTCTGCCTACTTGTGATCTCTGTCTGTCATATAAATAAATAAAATCTTTTTTAAAATGAATAAATAAAAACAATAAAAACCATATTTTAGAGATGAATGGAGAACATCTATAAAGGGGTAATGTGAGGGAGTATAAATAAATAAGAATAAGTAAGAAGTGTCATTTGGTTAATAGCACTGTACTAATGACAGTTTTCTGGTGAGGATGACAGACTGATTATATAAGGTGTTATCACTGGGGACCCTGGGGGGCAGGTACAGAGGAACATACGTACCATACTATTTCTGTATCTTCTTGTGAATCTAAAACTATTTTCAAACAATATGTTTAAATATTATGTATAATTATATTATGGGTAATAATATGTTTAAAAACTTCTAAAGCAAAGAAAGAATGAGATATAAGAGATTCTGATGTCTTAAAATGCTCCTTAAAAGGGGACTTTAAAAGGTATTTCAGAGTAATTGCTACCGAGTGATCTTTATCAGCTCGCAATAAGAAGTTAATATAAACACTTGCCTATGACCCACTGACGGCTGAGAGAGACTTTTTCCCCCTTTAAACTAATGATGTAAGATTAAGGTGGGCCCTAAGTTTCTTTCCTCATTGGGGCTTCAAATAAAACAACCTGCTAGACCATAAACCTTCTCCCCTAAAAGAGTGGAAGAGAATGCTTTTATGACCCCTCCTTTTTTCAGGAGGGATTCTAGGCAGAAACAAGGGTGTGATCACAGGTGTCCTGCAATGTTTGCCTGTCCCTACGGTTCTCTCTGGCCCTCTGGGGGACACGCCTCCCCACATTCACCTGGCCTTAGCCTCCCACCATTAGAACCTGAATTCCTCCTGGACCCTAAACAAAGGGACCAACCAACCAGCAGGTGTTGTCTTCGTAAGGCTGTGGCACACAGGGCAGCTGTCCTGGAAGCCAGCTCGTATGGAGTGGCCTTAGGTGTGGGGGGTGAGGAACCAGCTGAGACGTGGAGGGAAGGGGCTGATGAGTGGGTTAAAACTCATGCTGGGAGTAGAATGGTTACAACCTGGAGAGGGGGCGGCACAGGTAAAGAGAGGCACGAAAGAGCATGGCCCAATCCCATTCATTAGTGTCTCCGGTCACCTCACGAGAAGGGCCTTGAAGTTGTGGGGAGCTGTTTTGCTGATGGTGGCATTCCTGTGTCTTCTGAAATTCTAATTTTTATTTGAAAGTCCAAAACTTATCTTTGGCAACAAGTACCGACTGTTATTTTCTTTGACAAGGCAAGCTCTCTTAATTCATTTTTAAGAGAATTTCTGCCAGCTACCCAAGTCTGAATAACCACCAGACGTCTGTCTGTCACTTGCTCCTTCAAGTAAATATGGTGCTGTGTGGACAAAGCAGCTCATTCAGTCCGCAGCGTGCGTGCACAAGGGCCCTTCCTTGAGACAGCCCTCCTGCTCCCATCACTCAAGAAGCGCCCAATGTGTACTCCCCATCTGATCACACAGAAATTTAAAAATACAGGCCTTCACAGGTCATGAATTAACAATTTTACTGCCTAATCAAAAGCATTCATAAGGTAGGGGTGCTTGGGTGGCTCAATGGGTTAAAGCCTCTGCCTTCGGCTCAGGTCATGATCCCAGGGTCCTGGGATCGAGCCCTGCATTGGGCTCTCTGCTCAGCGGGGAGCCTGCTTCCTCCTCTCTCTCTCTGCCTGCCTCTCTGCCTACTTGTGATCTGTCAAATAAATAAATAAAATCTTAAAAAAAAAACAACTCGCTTCTTTAAAAAAAAAAAAAAGAAAAAAAGCATTCATAAGGGAACCCGCTCTTTTATGACTACGTGATGATGAAGAAACCAGTGTTTAGTCCTAAAGTTTGGTGTCATTGCCTTGACCTGTCTGACCCATGTCACTTAGCATGATACCTTCGACGATCATCCATGTTGTCACAAGTGGCAAGTTTTCCTCAGGTTGCTTCCATATCTTATGAACAGAGGAGTGCAGGTATCTTTTTGAGTTAGTAATTTTGTTCTCCTCAAATAAATACCCAAAAGTGGAATTGCTGGATCATGTGGTAGTTCTATTTTTAATTTTTTGAGAAACTTCCATATGGTTTTCCATAGTGGCTGCACTATTGTAGCTGCACAATTTACACTCCCACCAGCAGTGCAGGAGGGTTCCCTTTTCTCCATTTTTGTCAACACATGTTGTTTCTTTTCTTGTTGATACTAACTATTCAAACAGGAGGTAGGCAACAGCTCATGGTGGTTTGGACTTTCATTTCCCTGATGATGAGTGATGTTGAGCATCTTTTCATGTGTCTGTTGGCCATCTGCATGTCTTTTTTGGAAAAATATCTGTTCAGATCTTCCGCCCATGTACTAACCAGATTGTTTTTCTGTTGCTGAGTTGTGAGCTCTTTATATACTTTGAATACTAGTCCCTTATCTGATATATGATTTGCAAATATTTCCTCCCATTCAGTAGGTTACCTTTTAATTTTCTTGATGGTACTATTATTGTTGTTGTTGCTGTTGTTGTTATATTATTCCCTTTTAAAGATGAAGAAGCTAGGATTAAAATGGAGACATTAGGGGCGCCTGGGTAGCTCAGTGGGTTAAAGCCTCTGCCTTCAGCTCAGGTCATGACCCCAGGGTCCTGGGATCGAGCCCCATGTTGGGCTCTCTGCTCAGCGGGGAGCCTGCTTCCCTTCCCCTCTCTCTCTGCCTGCCTCTCTGCCTACTTGTGATCTCTGTCTGTCAAATAAAAAAAAAAAAAAAAAAGAAAGGAAATAAAGAAAATGAAGACATTAAATAACTTATACCACATACCTTAGCTAGGCAGTGACACAGCCAGGACCAAGCACAGATGGTCTGACTCCAGAAAGACTAGTTCCCATGAGGAAGAGAAATACTGTCTGCCTCCAGTTTGGGAAATCCCAATTGGTCCACCTCAATCACATGCCCATCCAGGGACTAGCCCCATTAGGGGACACATGGCCACCTCACTGGGGATGGCTCCAATCACAACAGACCACACAATGATACTACTCAGCATGAGAATGATCTATGACAATTCTCAACAATATGGATGATGGGCTTCCTAACATAATCTTGAACAAAGGCAGACCCCAAAGAGCATGTCTTATAGGTTCCATTTACATAAAGTTCAAAAACAAGCAAAATAATTATGTGCTGTTGGAAGCCAGGGCTGTATTCACCATTCTGGGGGTAGTTAGTGACCAAGGATAGGGGGAAGGGCAGGGGAGGATGGTAACATTCTGTTTCTTGATTGGTCATGCTTTGTAACAGTTCATTAAGCCTGATGCTTGTACACTTTTCTGCAAGAATATTTTTTACTTTCATGAATTTTAAATTTTTATTAAATCTTTTGTGTAAAAAAAAAATGGGAAAACTAGGACAAAAGATCCACGAAGGAGTTTCATTTCACCAGAGTGGCAAGTGGACCTCTCAGGCTGAATAAAGATTTATGTCCCACATCCTAATGGGTAGTTGGAATAATAGTGAAAACCCAAGGATGGGGGCATCGTGTTTCAAATGATTTTAACGAACATTTGTTCAACTTTCACTCATTAGCATTAGAAAGCAAAAAGAAGGGTCCAGAACACAGAAGCACCCTGTGCATGTGCCAGCTTTTTCCAATGAGGCCGACGGGGAGGCTGCGTGGGCACCGACTGCCCCTGGCCACCTTGGGGATGGGTGGGCACTTGGCAGAGCGGACAGAAGGAGCAGAGCACCGTGCCTTCCTGTAGCTGGAACATTCCTGGGAGCTTTGCCGTGCTTTATGGGTTATAGATGGCTTCTCAACCCTTTAAACCCAAGCCCCCTTCTTTGAGAGATGTAAATATCTCACACTTGCCTTTCATGTTACTTGAAATTTCAAAATTAATTAAATATTATGACCAAAAGCCAAGCCAAGCCACAGGACAAAGTGCTTCTTTGTTTTCGAGTGGCGTGCACAGACCCCACGAAGCCCCAGAGCATGGGTTCTGACCCTCCCCTCCCCGCCTCTTGCCCCCTTGAGAAGCCTCAGTTTATAAATTACAGGCCTTTTCATTTCCTCCAAGGTTTTTGATGAGAGACCTGGGGATGCGGCCACCAGGTGGAAGCCGCACTCAGCATTTATAAGCTCGTGGTGTGGCTTCCCAGAGGGATGAGGGACCAAGCAGCAGACAGACCTGCTTTGCTTCTAATAAAACCCACAACTCCTTACTTATTAAATAAGCATCATTTCATAGCAATGGCTAATATTTATTGGGTGCTTCCCATGTGCCACACACAGCGTGAGGTGCTCCCCCGCTACCCCGCCCCACTCAGCATTGTATCCCACAATTCTTACCACAACCCCAGGGGAGGGGGACATCAGCATCTCTGTTTTGTGGCTGAGGAAGCCTAGACCCGAGTGATGCTGGGCCTGCCTGAGGAAGAGGAGGATCTGGAACGTGGGCCCCAAGGCACATGCCGCTTGGATGTGAACTACTTGGTAGAGCTGTGATTCAGCCCTTGCTGTTCAACTCCCGAAGCCCTGTGTGTGCACCTCCAATGATGAGAGTAACGGGTGATTGCTTGGACCCAACTTCTAACCAGTGGGTGAAAAGGATGGCAAGGAACCCCCAACCAGAAGGAACTCACTATGAGGGGAGAGGGGTACCAGCTGAGTGACCTCTGATCCCAGTCTATGCCAGGACTTTGATTATCCAGGGATGACCTATGATGGGGACCCATAGAGTAGGGCCTCTGAGTGGTGCATTAATGACTGGTGAGAGAGCCAACCAAGTAGCGACTGAGCCCTGGTCTTTGAAGGGGAGCCATCTGCTGTCCCTGCCCCTCCAACCTTGAGAAGCTGCTCCTGTCCAACAGGGTCTCATAGCCACACCATGCTTCTGTAAAAATCCCATGTGACAGTGAGGCTGATCCCCCAGCTCCTGCAGGGGCTGAAACCCAGGATGACGCTTTGGCCATGGACAACACTGGGCATGGGAACTCAAGCCCCTCCTGCACAGAGCAGTGCCCAGGCCTTGTCCAGGCCCACTGGGTCTGGCTGGAGCTCTGGCTTCAGAGGTGACACTAGGATGCTGTCCCAGGAGAGGACATAAGGATGTGAATGTGGCTCAAGTTGGTAGATGGTGGTTGAGAATCCTACCACTTTGATTATTAAGAGACACTGGACTTCTTTTGGCCTAAGATAATGAAGGGAGATAAAGAGTTCCCCTATATTCGTAAGTGGATTTGGCTTAGGCACCTCCTTTTCAGCTCCATGAGGAGAAGCTCAAAGCTAATTCCTTGAGAGCCGGAGGTCTCTGCTGCCAGAGGGCCGGCACAAAGCTGAAGCCGGTCTCCCCATAAATGAAGGGCCTTGTGCGGTAACAGGGAATAAGCCAGCAGCAACCCTCAGAGACATGAAGAGCAGTTCCAGACATGCGGGGCCATCTACCTGCATGTGCCAATCTCAAATGCGACATTACCTGCGTTCCCGCCACCACTTCGGTCTCTGACCCACCAACACTGCCTTGAGGTTAACCCCATTCCCTCCCAGACTGCGGACTGACTCCAGGACATTGGGGCTCAGGTCTGTTCTCTCAGAACTGGACTGAGCCTGGCTCCTAAACTTTGGGGAAGACCAAGTGAGATGGATCTGGCTTGAGGACCTGCTGTCTCTGGGCCGTTATCTTTCCTTCCTTGACTTCTCCTCCTTTATATCCCAAACACAGAAGGGAGGCTTCCATAATAATAAAGAGATCTCCTACCTGAAAGTAGGGCAGCCGCTGAATTATCTCGAAGGGATGCTCACCCCTGAGCAGACTCTCCTTCTCGACTTCGAGGGCCACAGAGGCGGTTCACACACCCTCCTGGGAAGAAGGCCATGGTCTGGACGGGTCTCGCAAGAACCTAAAAACCACGCGCCATCTACCCACACGCCAGCTTCCTCCCACATTTAGAAGGAGATTTAAAGAAGTAAACAAACTCTGAAACAATAGGGTTCTCACAGATTTTGAGTGCTTGTAAATCACTTCCTAAAACTAGCAAAAGTGAGTTACTCCAGCTCTTTGCTGCTCAAGACGTGGGCCTCAGACCAAGAGTCTGAGCCTCACCTGGGAACTTGTTAGAAATGCAGAACCTCAGGCCCCACCCGAACCTGCAGATTCAGAATCTACATTTTTACAAGATCCCCAAATGGTCTGTGTACATATTAAAGCTTGAGAAGTGCGGCTCTAACTCACCCAGAGTCCTCTTTCCCTGGCCAGAGTGTTTTGCTAGACCCTTGCCACACACATTGTCAGATGCCAGAACTCTCCCCACGTGGCCACAGATCTCTGTGGACAATCCCCACCTCCCACATAGGGGCCTGACTGGTTCCTTCCAAGTTTCTTGCATTCCTCTTGTTCTCTCTACACCCCTAGGCCACCCCCTGCCTATTCGTGACATCACATTAGCTCTTCTGATCAGGCTTCCCTACCTCAATATTCGGATTCAGCCCAGTACCTCCTAAGTGATGTCCAGTCTTTCTGGTGTAAGATTCATGGATCGCTTTCTCATTCTCTCATCTCATTGTACACCCCTTCCATGCCCTCCACTCCGTTACCCTTTGCAGATTTCTGCTTCTACGTTTTGCAGGCCTTCAACACTGCAATTTATCTCCACTATTCCAAACCTTTGGTGTCCTTCAACCCCGGGTCTCCTTTCCAGTTCAACATAAACTCCTTCTCTGAACTCCCCCATCAGTATTTTCTTCCTTAGTGCAGTTGTCTGTCTCTGCCTTCTATTAATGCTATCGGTATACACGCCTTCTGTCCCCTGCTAAGTGTGAACACTTGTAAAGCAGAATCATGCTTTAATCATCTTTGCTCCTAACAAATATGTGAACATACAGTTAAGGTGATCAGACAGTCAAACCTCAAACACGGAACACACAATTCAGTGGCCCCTGGTTTTCCTTATTTTTAGAAGAACCTAAAATATGGCCACATTTAATATATAGTTAATAACTGGCCTTTACAGAAAACATCAAAATTTCTTTCCATGGAGCTATCTTGGAAAATCTAAACCATCTGATCCCTGAAGAGACATCCAATGGATGGTAATTGAGTAACAAGCATATGAGAACACATTCCTTTTCCTCGGTAGAGGGACATGTTAATCCTTAGGTCTCCCCTCTACGTAAGCTGAACATTGACTTTTGAGAAGAGATAAGCATGTGGTTTGAAACGAACGGCCCAATGAAAGCAGGACTTAAGAAGAGAAGTTTCAACCTCAAGGAGACCATGGGACGGGGCTGGGAGTCACTGACGCTGGTTTTCCAGCGTGGCTGGAGGAATCCCTTTGTTGCTTGTAGTCACACATGTTCCCGTCAGATCTCAGAAGCAAATGTGCTGACTGAAGGCTCCTCGTCCCAGACTCATCAACGCGCTGCCAATAATAAGCTGCCACTGAAAACTCGGGCAGTTTTCAAGCCGTGGAGTGTGTTCTGACGGATGAAGGAGGAACACCTACCAGATTCAGCTGCAAAGAGAAGTGGGGGGAGGGGAAGATGGGGGGGGGTAAGCTATCCTAGATCTGATTTGTGCTAAGTCTGCCTTCGCCATTTAAAATCAGCTGTATTTTACCGTGACCCTGTAGAGGAGATTTTGTTTTGGAGCTCTAGGACACAGTCACCTCTGAAACTTCTAGGCCTGGGACAGCTGGGACTCAGGTCTGTTCTCAGAACTGGTCTGAGCCTGGTTCCTAACTTGGGCGAAGACTAAGTGAGACAGATCACTACCCATGCCTTGTAAATATTTTGGAACACGGGGCTGCCTCATCAGCTTGAACACTCCTGTGAAAAACTCAGAAGAACACCATTAGTCCACAACGGTGAGCAGACCAAAACATCAGATTTTCAAAATCACTAAAGTCTTAATAAAATAATGAAGTGGAAACTATTTGCTTTATCTTTTTTTTTTTTTTAAAGAAGATTCTTAAGATGCTAACTTCTCTTTTCAAACAATGTTGTAAAGCTTTAGCCTTATCTTAGCAGTAGATCTCCTGGGAAAAGCCAACAAACAAAACGCCTTCAATATTTTGTCATTGGAAATTCAGCTAGAAAAACAAAACTCAAGCAGTTTTAGTGTTTGGTCCCTGAATAAACTCTGGTTTTGATTATAAACACGATCAGTTTCAAAGATCTGTTTCTAGATGCCAAATGTATCCAGGAGCTACGAGAGCCAAATGCCCTTGCAGACTATGCTCTAGGAAGCAAGGGCGAGGAAAGACCCACGTGTATCCTACCTGTAATCAGCTACCAGCCAGGGAGGTTCTGGTTAATTAGCAAGGAATTGTTTCCATTAAAACCTTAATGGAATTCAAATCAGCTAAATTAACAGCCGGAGGAACAGCCACCACTAAATTACATTCCACTGTTTCCAATTAAGTTGGAAGCCTTGGGTGCGGTAACCACCAACATTACAAATTAGGAATCTTTGCCAAAAATGAACTCCTTCGATTTTTTTCTCAGACCGTCAACAACCTTTGCTAATAGAATTAGCTCACTGAACATGTGCGGAGAAATGGAGTTAAGCCAACCACTTGAAAGTGTTATTCACTGAAACGTTTCATGCCAAAGGCTGTGCGTGAGACAGGTAAGACCTGAAATACAAGCGTCAGAGAGCAGACCACCACATAAGAAGAAAGCAGTGTCTCTTGTTTAGGGTTTCCAACCCCAGCACACTTGAGGAATCCCTGGCCTGCTGAAATCCCAGAAAAGAACTCTCAGACTGGCTAATCACATTGAACCCTTTGGCTCCTCTGCCACTGTTGGTAGCTTTGGGTTACTGAGGTCAAAATAACTATGATGTCAATATTTATAAAGTAGCTTATAAAGACTCTTATGTGCTCTGATCTCTAAGCGAAGCATCATTCTTAGGGAAAAGGAGAGAATCTTTGTTCTGTAGCAACTGTAGTTCGAGTTACAAGGCTGTCAACGGACCACACTGCAGAACTAATTTGTGATTTTAGGGGCCCTAGAAAGGCTCTGATGCCCCCAAGCCCATTCCTTTCCTGCTGGTATGTGTCCAAAACTGTGCCATTATAGATTCATGGCGTTGGACTGAGATTTTTACTAATGCCACCCACCCCTACCCTTGAAAGGCGACACTGCTATCACTGTGTATGAAGTACTTAAACAGGACCGGTACAAAACAATCTTAACAAGCGAGTGAGGTAACTTTCCGATTCCAACCTTGCCATCCAGCCCGTCCCACCCGTCCTTCCGTCAACTTCCATTCTTCCACCTTGAGTCTTAATTAGGCTTTGAAATATCTCCTTTTATCGCAACATTAAATATCACATCTCCCAAGTCCTTGGTTTATACTAAGATGTAAATGATTGCTATAAATTTAGTGTGTTACGGCTTCAAGGGGCTTTGTACTTACTGAGATGCAAAGCCCGAACATGGAAGAGCTCCAGCCAAAGGAGTTTCAGGAAGCAATGGGCTACATGCCCAAAACTGTCTGCTCTTTTGATCTATCATCAGATTTTTGCACAAGGTGGATTTTAGTAGCTGGTCTCCAAAGATGATCCCCGATGAACACCTGGTATTCTCTCTGATGTAGTCTCACAGGGCTCACCTGGGATTTGGAAGAGTTTGTGAAGAATTGGCACTCATTATTATTTCAATGTTAGCTAGAATTTACCAGTGAAGCCATGTAGGCCTGGGCTTTCATCTGTGGGAAGTGTGTTGTTGTTGTTGTTATTATTATTACTAATTAAATCTCTTTATTATAATCATGTAACCCAATTCCGTATCATAAATTTATGTATGTGGCTCTACATATTACACAAATATAATTTTATTATTATTGTTTATTTGTTTGAAAGAGAGAGAGAGTACAGAAGGAGAAGGAGAGGGAAGAAGCAGGCTCCCCACCGAGCATGGACCCCCCCCCACAATGCCGGGCTTGATCCCACAACCCTGAGATCATGACCTGAGCTGAAATCAAGCGTTGGATGCTTAATCGATGGAGTCCCTCAGGCACCTCAATATTATACATATATATGTATATCTCATATAGAGTATATATGACATATGTATATAATACATGTACATATGCATATGTGTAATATATACATCTACATATACATCTATAAATAGTGCACATCTGATTGGTTCTGCTTCTCTGGAGTCAGAAGTGATTCTGAACCAAACATTAAGATGGCCTAGCAGCTTCCATTAGTGCACTTCTCGGAGTCCTGAGCTACTGTCTGCGAAACCACAAGAGGAACAAGAGGACTTGACAGCATATGGAGAGTGAGTGAGGCCCAGATATGATGGTGTCCCGGTTGAACCTCCAGATGACTCTGGCCTTCACCAACATCTAATGGAAACCACGGGAGACGTCCCAAGGGAAACCAACAGAAGACCTGCTGCACCGAGCCCAGCCAACACACAGAGATAATGAAACGGCTGCCATTTTGTAGCGATAGGAAAACAACAAAAACCATCATGAAGAACCGTTATAACCAGGGGAGCCACATTTACATTTTTGTTCTTTACTGCTTGCATCTCAGACTTTCCATTCAGGATAACTTTCCTTTCGCTCTAAAGTATAATCTGCAGAATTTTTTTTTAGCACGTATCTGCTAGGAGCAAACTACTGTTTTTGTTTATCTGAAAAGTCTTTATTTCACCATCATTCTTAAAAGATATTTTCACTGGGTACGAGTTCTAAGTTGGCAGTTGTTTTCCTTCAGGACATTTGAGGTGTTGTTTCACTGTTTTCTGGCTCCCATTGTTCTCGACCGCTGTACAGATACAATTGTAGTCTGGTCATTCATCTACAGTCAAATCGCTGCTGAGGGACAGAACGGGAATTTGCACCTGGGCCGCATGGGGTGAGACTCCATGCTGTCAACCACTCTGCAACATACCTGTTCCACGGGAGCACCGGGAAAAGAGGCATTCTCTCTTCTACTGTGAACATGAGCTAGAATGTTGGAGTAGACAATGCAGGTAATGGAAGCCATCTTGCCAGCAGGTGGTTTAAACCCATCTGATATTGGCGGTAGCATAAAGGAAGAAGGAAGACAGAGCAGGTCCTACGACCCCCCTGAGCTCCTGCATCCAGACACGCATGAAAGTTTACCCCTGGACTTCAGAGTTCACGAACCTTCCCCACTGACCATGAGAACACACAAACTTTTCCTTTCCTTAAACAAGCTTAGTCGGGTTTTCAGTAACTTGCAACCAGAAGTCCCACTCCCAGTAGAATCAGTAAAGGACCTGAGTTATTTTTTAAATTATTCTGGTTGAATAGAATGTATCCTACTTAACTGTGGCTCAATTCTGGGACTGAATCATCCAGGTCATGGCTTTAAAAACATTACAATAACTTTACGAGCAACCTGCTCAATTCACACATTGGCTGGTTTTCATCCTGATGGAAAAAGTCCTACAAGGGAGTATCTGTCTTAGATGTTGAGATGGACATTTGCACGTAGGAGCTTTACTGGGGAGTGCTCTCTGAAGCAACACCTGTTAGGGAGTGAGGAAGCAAGATGGGACAGATGCTGAGGTTGAACACTGAGGCAGTCCCAAGAAAAGCCCCTGCAGATCCCTTGGAAGCTTTGGAGCTGGGATCCCTTCAGAACTGCCCTGAACGGAGGGGCAAGCACTGGTCTCTGAACCCTTGCATCAGGCCATTCAGGGAGAGGTGTAACTTTGGTCCCTCAGTCATGGCTGTCCTAGGAGGGAACTCAGATGTGAGGCCTCAGCAGCCAGTCTCCTTAGCAGTTGGGAGAATGAATGCCTTGGCTGGGAAGGGGGACCTGGGAGGTGCCGGCAGCCTCCGTTTCAGCCCTTGCTCATTGTACAGCCTGATTCAAATCCGCATCTTTCCGGCTCCCAAGTCCTAAACATCCCCACTGCACATCTCTGTGACCGCCGCTGTCAGGTTGGTGGTCCATCCTGGGAAAGCTAAGACCCTGTCCCTCGGTCCAGCTTCAACTGCCAATCAGTGTTCATCCCACTCATGGCTGGAGTTCATCCCACAGGATAGGCTGGATCAAGTAAACAGACGCAGCTACTACTGACAGGGTTTTCTGCCCTTTGCGTCCCCCCAAGTCGCCAACTAAGAAAGGGATCGTGTTGGGTAGAAACTTAGAGACAAAATGAAGAGAGCAAAAATCATCATGGGAGTCTTTCCAGCTATACCAAGCACAAAGTGTTTTTATGCTCTGCCAACTAGCTCAGACAGAATTTAAGGAGGAAAAGTTATTAGTTAAGGTTGAAAGGAAATTGGCAAGAAAAACGTATGGCCGGGGGCATCTTCATTCAAGAGTAGAACTGAATGTCCTTTCAATTAGCATACCTATGCTCCAGAGCCACCCTGTCCCTCTCTCTTTCCCAGCCCTGCTCTGACCTGTGTTCTATTTCTCTCTTTCTCTTTTCTCCCCCAAGCCTCGTGCAAACTTAGAATTTAGCATTTGGCTTGGTACCATGATGGGTATCTGTGGGTATCTGCTCCCTCCTTCTTCCTGGGCTCTGTTCCCCCCGCCCCCACTCCAACCACTGAGGGATGGGCTGCCTGTCTTGGGGGGGGGGTGCCCTTGACCTAGCCCTTCTCCAGAATATTTTGGCCTGGAACCAAGGAGAGAGAGGCAACTCCTTTTTACTCCCTTTACTAAAGCCAGGCCTCTCAAGGGTTATGTGTTCTGCTGGGTGAAAAACGAAAACAAAAATCCAAAGCCAACACACAGACAAAGGGAGAGAAGAAAGCATGCAGGGAATACACCACCCCCTGGGGCAGGGCCTCAGATCGACCACAGCCTTGCCCCACTAGAGACTGGTTACATGAGCCCTACCTCTGCCCCTTGACGCAGGCTAGCCAGGAGTGGACTTCCATATTCAGACGTCTAATACATCGCAGATTCATAAAAATAGGCGGAGCTTTGAAAGGATATCTGGTATAGCCCTCTGACTCCAGGAAAATGATCCTTAAAATGAGGAAAGTGGTTATCATTCTGAAAACTCCCCAAGGAGGGGTGCCTGGGTGGCTCAGTGGGTTAAGCCTCTGCCTTCAGCTCAGATCATGATCTCAGGGTCCTGGGATCAAGCTCTGCATTGGGCTCTCTGCTTGGGGGGAGCCTGCTTCTCCCTCTCTTTCTTTCTGCCAACTTGTGATCTCTGTCAAATAAATAAATGAACAAATAATTTTAAAAAAAGACTCCCCAAGGAAAGAAGGCCTGCTCTTTCTTTCATAGGCCTTATTCAGTAGTTAATTAACCTTAAGATTGAATATTTCTCTTTCTTTCTTTCTTTCTTTCTTTCTTTCTTTCTTTCTTTCTTTCTTTCTTTCTTTCTTTCTTTCTTTCTTTTTTTTTGGCCACCAGGTCTTTTGAAAGCTCCCTCACGATAATTCTCCGTCACCTCAGGTCAGCAGGTAGGCTCAGGAAGCACCGGTGAACCTTGGCAGGCACTTGTTTGCAGGGCCCGTGGGGTGAATCTATTCCTCATGTTCCCTCCCCAGAACTGAATCCTCCGGATCTTCCCTTAGAAGACATTCTAATTTAATGCCTACACTGCCCGAGATGAACATCATGGGTAACTGGTAATAAAAACCACTTAATTAGCTGACAGGAGGAAATAGATCAGCACTGTTTCTATAAGCAACCTCTTTTCCTTAAATACAGAGATTTCATTGTCCTGTGGCTTTCTTCCCAATACATTTAAACATTCTACATAAGACCTAATTCCATGCTTTCTTTTCATACTGTTTTATTTTCCCATCTTCTTGGGACTGCTTTGGATACCTTAATCTTTCTCAAAATGTAGAGTCCTAACCTCAGAACGGTATGTGAGTAAGGCCTTGAGCAGCAGCAAGGGGAGTAAGGACTTATTTCTCAACCCCCGTATGCCAGGCCATTAATACATCCAAGTATCAAGTTTGGGTTTAAAATAAACTGGTGACCTTTCCTTCTACTCTCCTAGTACTTTCTAAGTCAAAACATGTAGCCCAGGGCTCCCTGACAATCTCTCAAGGTAATGGGTACCACCTTGTTCATAAATGGACATCACAGCCACTTGCCTGCCCCTTCTATAGTTCTCGTGTCTCCCACGCTAAGACAGGGCTCAGTCCAGGACTGAAAATACTGCCATTCTTCTAGGGGGCCCACCAGAGGCCCAGAGACCTCCTCCAGAGCCTTTGGGTTTTTTGAGGAAGTATACTCAGAGCCTCTGATGGGTCCCTCATTCTTTGGGAACTAGCCAGAGCTGGAAGGGACCCATTCGGGCAGCTGTGATCCCCAAAACATTAATTCATAATTTCCTTCAGTTCAGCATTTTTGATACATCTTTGAGTGTCCTTTCTGTGCTACGACTGGGCCCTTCCTTGTTTCCGGGAAGGAAAGTTTGGGAAGCCTTAGTGAGATTCCGGTTTCCAAAATCCTCCCATCTCCTACGCCTCTACCAGTTTTCTCCACCCATGGTGAGGAGGAGGGTCACAGTCGTCAAGAAGCAAAAGATGGCTCAGCCGGGAAGACTGAGAGCGGCCATTGGCTTAGGGAGTACCTGATGATTACGGGAGCCGCTCTTGGTAATATAGTCTGCAGAGAATCAAGGATGGTTTCAGTTTCTTTGGTCCAACAAGCTCCTGGTAAGTTAAAAATGCTGAGGCATGTGAGTATCTGACAGCCATTAACAAAGGTCCCCAACAAAGCCCTTTAGGGATACAGGAGAAAAGAACAATGTGACCAGTGACATTCTCAACCTCCCCAACACTCTTGGTACAGAAGGGCTGGGAGAAATGCAATCTATTTTAGGGGCTTTGTCAACGACAAAAAAAAATAATAATACACTGGATTTCCACTTAGATTATGTATCTAAAGAGCGCCTGAGTGGGGGTGATTATGAAACCGTTGGTAGCCCAGTAGGCCGGAGGTCAGTGTGGGACGGCTGGCCCTGGGAGTTGGGAACTCCTTCTCCTTCCTCACTCTGCCCCCTGCTACAGCTGCCGCCAAGATCTGTGAGCCCTTGTCATTTATTATGTTGAGTTTTCTATATTTGGAAACACTTTGGGGGAAAATTTTCCACACTTAGGAAGTCATTAACCCTGCGTCTCTAACACATGCATTCCTCCATGCCCTTACTTTATGCACTGAAAGGTTTATTGTTGAGAATGTTCATTCTGGATGCAGTGGAACTAAGGCGACACAGGACACCCCCTCCCCAGAGATTCTGGTCCCCGGTGTAGGAAGGTACCAAAATGCAGACTGAATGGTCTGCTCTAAGTGGCGTGCTCTGTCCTTCTTGAGGGTCATTTGTTGTGACTTGTGGAAGGAGAGGTGGAGATGGGCTCTTTTTCAGAGGTGGGGTAAGTGTCCTCTGTGCTTCTACAGCTAGGAGTCGCCCAGGTTCTGAAGGGGTTCTGTCCTTCTCTCCCTCGTGCTGGGAAGGAGCAAGTCATACGAGGCACTCATAGGAGCGAGTCAGGAGGGATTTTATAAATGACAATTTCTGACTTATTCTCCCGATGAAAGAAAGAATTAATTTCAGGAAAATACAGACAAGTAAAAGCATCTTAAAGAAATGACTACTGATACCCAACTAAGGACACATCTTCTCCAACGTTCACCTGCACAAGGACGGTATTGACAGTCATCACTTCCTGGGGCCTCAGGTGCTGCCTGGGGGGCTCACGTCCATCCTTCTGCTTGCTCCCCACCTGTCCACTGGTCACTCGGTGGGGTCCCCAACATGGGGCATGGACAGAGTGTGGGCTCACTCTGCTGTGCCATCACCCATGAGCTGTGTGATCTCCAGCAAGCTGGGGAGTGCCTCTGGGCCCACACCTGTCAACTGTGGTCAACGGGTTGTCCGGGACTCCATGAGTCAGTACGTGTAGAATGTTACCTGCTTGCTCCCTGTGAGTGCACAGCTCAGTGGAGTCATGGATCGTCTCCTTTTAGAGATACAGAAACCTGTTCAGAGAATTCAGAGACTCGGCTGAGGTCCCACGAGTATTAAATTATTCCATGACAAAGCCAGGAGTGAAACTTCAAATGTCTTTTGACTCCAGGTCCTTTATGATACCACATACGTGTGTGTGTCTATGGGTCTGCAGGGGCGGGGAGGGAAAAGAGATCCCCCTGCCCCGTCACTCTGCCCCTTTCTCTCCGACTCCATCGCAAACATCTTTAGGTCACTGTGTTGTAGATACTCCAGTGCCCGGATGTGCCCTGGACCTAATCTGAGTCAGTGGACAGAGGCCTGTCCGGCTTCTGTCAGAGCTGTGGCACTCAAGCCATAAATCCGTCAGAATTCCCCGGGGTTTGGTTCTGCAAACTCTGAGTCAGGAGGTCAGGGTGGGGACAGCAACTCTGCATTTCTCTCTCTGTCTCTCTTTTTTTTCTTTTTTAAGATTTTATTTATTTATTTGAGACAGCATGACGAAAAAGAGAGCACAAGTGGGGAGGAGGGGCAGAGGGGGAGCAGGGAGCCTGCCCTGGAGCTCCATCCCAGGACCCTGGGATCATGACCTGAGCCGAAGGCATCTGCATTTCTAACATGTCCCCAAATGATGCTGGTTGCTGCTGCTCTGGGACCCAGACTGCAGCAGCAGGTTTTCAAGAATGTTGGCCTTATCCTGCCCCTTCCTCCTGCTGACTCTTTTTATTTCCACTGGTCCCCTCCAAACTCCCCTCGCACCCAGTGTCCAAAATTCTGAGTCCCTCACAGCGATGACAGAGCTCCTGAGGCGGGTTCTCTGCTGAAGCATTGGTGGGCCCACTGGGAGTGCTCAGTCCCAGCATTCCCCATCTACTTTCAACCACAGGGACTCTGCACAATCCCTCCTGGACTCCCACTGATCCACGTCTGAGACACGTCAGGGGGGCCACTTTTGTTTATGGATTCCAAAGAAAATGAGTCTGTACTCTGCGCCCAGCACTGGGGGTGACAGGGAGCATGGCGGCAGTGGGGGGCACATGGCGGTGAAGGAATCATCCACGTTCCTCCAGGAGGCCCAGAGGCTCTGAGCTCATCCCGCGGAAGTCTCTGCAGGCCTGATATCAGGTACAGCTACACAGATCATGACTCTCCCCACTTTTCCATCTGGCACCATCCGCATGTTCATCCCTCAGACAGGACATCCTTCAGAACTAAAGAGGAGGTGACACCTGACAACTCCACGGGAGTCCCAGATAGGGTCAGAGAGCTTGATGGACACACAAGGAACTCTGGGTGTGGCAATCCGTGTGGGTTTTTGGGTCACGTGAGTGGAACAATCCCAGCCGCCTCAACCCCATAAGGAAAATTCGGTCTTAAAAAAGTCTCTCAGCATGCTTTTTCCACGATGTGGCCAATTTTTCACTCAGTTGTTTATCCCAGGTGATAGTAGGTAGGTCCTGACCAAAGAAGGGTGGGGAGCATCACCAGGGAATGAAGAGTCTTTTTCCTTTCTGCCTCAGGACACACTCGGTCCCCAGCAGGTGATATCTGTTGGCGCTGGTTGAGTTTGCTGCTATTTTCACCATTTTAGAATTAGCTCCCTGTCTACTGGGAATTTTCCAGGCTGACATAAATCTTCAAGCCTCATACTAGCCTCCAACTCACTGCTACCTCAATTAGAACCAGTGAAATATTTAGAAATTCCCATGGCCCCGGCCAAGACCTTAATGGGGTGGGTTTTAAAAAGTTCTGGAATCCCTTCCTTCCATGCCAGCCAAAGGCACATTTCCCTGGGCACCACATGACACCCCCCCGTCAAAATATAAGCCCCCCTGGATTGTGGGTCCCTGTAAGCCTGCCCAGTCAGGGCATAAGAACACTCGATGCACAAAATGAGCAGAGCAGGGGGGTCATGTATTAGAGCTCCACCTGCCAGTGCTGGGGACACTTCCTGTTATCAGATATCTGAGAACAGGGTCAGGTCTGGTCCCTCCAAGCCCTTGTGGTCAAGACAGTGACTCAGAGCCAGACATCTGACCGCAGGGCCGTGCCTGCTGGGATAGGAAGTGCACAGCTGGGAGTTGGAGGTGGGGTTCAGATCAGGTCCATCCACCTCACTGTGTGACCTCTCTGAGCCAGTGTCTCTTTCGAATGAGGATAGCACTACTGCCCCAACTTCCTCTTGTGGGTTATTGTGACAGGAAGGCAACACATTTCAAAGTGGTTAGAAAGCAGTAAAGTGTTACTCCACGTATAGAATCTGGGCTTATTAGGGAGACGAAGTTCCACGAGACCATATATACACACAAATGCACACTGTGGTGTTTCAGGAAATGTTTACCAACTGGCTTTCTACAGAGGAAAATGCCCTGATTTTTTGCATTGCCAGTTTCCCTGGTGTAAATATTCCCAGCATGGCTGACCTCAGAGTAGCCAGTGTGACACCTAAAGGTCAAGTTGAGAGGAAATGGGCCTCACTGACCAATGTGTGCTGAGCTGAGCCTCCTCCGGACACATAAACCTCTATTTATGTATTTTATCCTTTATCATCCGAGGCTCTTAGCCTAGTGCTGGGAAAACAGGGGCGCTCACCACCTCTCCTGCTCATGGTTTCACTAGACACAGGTTCTCAGGTGGGGAAATGGAGGCCATACCCCTTCTGCTGAATCAGAATCATGCAAGGTGCACATTCTGGAGCTCCAGGGTGACTGTGAGGCATAGCCCTGGTGAGGAAGTCCAGCACAGGGCCTGCAAACTCCACAGCAGTGACCACATCCTGGGTTGGTTTGTATCCTCCTTTCCAGAACAGCACTGGATGCTTCTCTCGTTCTCTGTAGCCAGATCCACCCAGAAAGAAGTCAAGTGTGCAGAGACGTGTGAGAAAGAGGCCCCTGCCTACTGCCATTTGCACCAGAGGGTTTCCCTGCACTGCTCCCCACTCCTCTGCACGTCACCCCTACTGACCTGTGTTTCTTGGAAGGCTATGCACATGTGTGCCCCAGCCCCATCACTCATTCTGCCTGCGCTGACTCCCTTCTTGGCCCTGTAGGGCCTGCACCACCTTACTCCACTTCTCTGAGTGATTCCCTGCAGACCCTCGGGTCCTGGGGCCCTTGCCTTCTCCCCTTACCGAGAGCCTCCGGGCCAGATGCACCCAACTCATGCAGGGAGTGGAGGGTGTGAGTGTGCGCTTGCCTGTTCCCCTCCCCTCACAACCCACCCCCAAGTGTCCTCTCATCCAGTAGCTCTGTCCCTAAGACAGCATACAGCCCTCATAAAGGTCCTTTGAATAAAGGAAAACAAGTCACAGAGAAGGCATGATAGGAAGGGAGGAGAGGAAGGCATTCCAGGTGAATTAATTGCTCCAGGAAAGCCTCAGTAATTGGCGCTTCCTTGGCCTGAGTACAAGAGCAAGGGAAAACTGATTTTTAAGCCAAAAAGGTTCACATCCTCATCCACCACTGAATATGTGTTCCACCCATTTTTATGTTCTCTCTCAATCCTGCCAATATAAACTACCAACTCCCTTGACTTTCTCAAGGTAAGCTGGAGAAAAATGAGACAGTGGTGTTCACCCAGAATGGAACAAAAATGTCCGATCACCTGTTTTAGGTAACAAAGATAATGACCAATTTCCCTCAGCTCAGACAGAGAAGGCTACCAAGTGTAACACTTGCACTTGCCGCGAGAAGGGGGCTACCTACTTGTCCCCAGGGTCCTTGTAGAAAAACTCAACCTGGGGGCGCCTGGGTGGCTCAGTGGGTTAAGCATCTGCCTTCGGCTCAGGTCATGATCCCAGGGTCCTGGGATCGAGCCCACATTGGGGCTTCCCGCTCATTGGGGAGCCTGCTTTTCCTTCTCTCTCTGCCTGCTGCTCTGCCTACTTGTGTTCTCTCTCTTTTGTCAAATAAATAAACAAAATCTTAAAAAAGGAAAAAAGAAAGAGGAACTCAACTGATGACTGAGTTCCTGAACTGAAAATCAAATGTTCTTCTTATATACTCAGAACAAGTGTGACTTCCTATTTTCTTCAATTAAATTCTTTTCTTGTCATAAAATTAGGATATATTTAAGAAAATTAGAAAATAAATTTGAGCACACATATACACAAAAGTAACTATGAGACGATGGAGGGATTGACTAACCCCAGTGCGGAGCCATCTTGCCAGAGACACGCAAATCAGACGTCACTCTGCACACCCCAAGTCCCACAAGGCCATATGCCAACTATACCCCAACAAAGCTGGAAAGACCTCCTTAATTTAAAGGAAAAGAGGGAGGGGAATTCGCATTTGTGAAGCACCTCGTAGAGTCCTTATGAAGACAGAATGCTTGGCACAGAAGTACGAATCCACACACAGCCCTGTGAAGACTGTCTTTTCACCTCATTTTACAGATGAGGTAACCGCACACCGAGCCTTAGGAAATGTGCCCACGGCCACACAGTTGATGAGCAGCAGAGTCACAACTACCACCAGCTGTGCCTGGCTGCGGCCACCGACAGAGACATCGGCTGTCGCTCTCACTGTGACCACTTTACTGTAGGCCTTCCACGATGAACCCAGCAGGAGTCATCAGGACCACCGAAGGGGGCAAACCCCCTCCTCTCCCTCCCGTCCGATGGCCCCCTCATGAAGGTGAGGCACAAGAAGAGAGGAAGGGGGAAACAGGGAAGAGAAAACCAGTGACCTGACAGGAATTCTTCAGTTCACAGGGATCGGGTCTTAGGTCTACAGGCCTGAGATGCTCAGAGGATGCTCTTTAAAAAACACCACCAGCAGCCACAAAAGATTAGAGGCAAGAAGTGATTGTTAAAACGGAAGGTGTGGCGTGTGCTGGCCATCGTCCTTATGGTCCTTGGGTTCCCCCAGTTCCCAGGAATCAGGCCCTGGGGGCCTCACCTGGCCTCTGCCCCCACCACCCTCCTAAGCTCCTGGAAGGAAGGGAGTGTCCCTCATTCATCTCAGATCTCTCAGGACACGGCAGAGAGCTGCTGGCAGAGAGGGAGTGTTCAAAAAACAACTCTGTTGAATTGCACCGTCTGTTTTTCCACCTTTATTCCCAGGGTGACCTGTCAGCTCTCCTGCTAGGCTTCCCTGTGCTTCTAGGCGGAGCGGCCCCACCTCCTGGCTTGTGTGCCACGCAGCAGGGTTTCAGTGCTCGGAGAATTGTACTGAGAGATCCTATGTCCTGAGTCAGACGAGGCATCCTTTAGGCCAGGGCAGTCTGTTGGTGAGCTTTGCACCCTAAGCACCCAGCATGGTGCCTGACACACAGGAAACGCTTATCCAATATCCCGGATGTAATTGGCTACATCCAATAACCCGGCAAAGGTTGGTGAGAAAAACGAGTCCCTAACATCTGAAATCTTTAGATATTTCAAGCAGAAGAGCCCATAATGACAAGGTGCCGCCAGACTGGTTACAAACAGGGTCTTCACGCAGTGTAGGTGGCTTGGTTCTGAACAGTGGGATTTGTGTACCTGGGGAGTTGAGGACCCATTCAAAGCATCATCAGAGAAAAGCATCTAGAATTGCCTGGGACTAAATAAGAGGACTGGATATAGACTGTTCAGCATGGTAAACTCACAGCCTTACCAAGGGAAAACCAAGCGTACGGCCATCACTGTGAGGGGAGCTCGAAATGGGCAGGGATCCCACATCGCCTGACCAGGCTGCTTCCAAGTCTCCTGCCCAAAGCACAGCATTACAGAAAGCTGGGGCTGGAAGCTACAACCTCCGTTTCTTTACCGCAGGAGACTTTAACCATCTCGTGTCCATGGGGACTCTTTGTGTGGAGACAGGCATGCCTAGTCTCCCATCCTTGTCCAGCTCTAGAGTCCCTCCTTAGCAGCGCTTCTCTGAACCCCATCTCAGGAAGGTTGCACCACAACCCAGTCCGCCTTTCATTACATTCAACCTCACACGCATCAGAAGACCACTGCCTCTCCATGCCCAACGTGATACTCTAGGTGTGGGAAGGGCCACACAGAGAGTGATGAACAGTTTCTGCCCTCACGGAGACTTTAGTCTCACATAGGAAACCAGAGAAGGCAGAAGCAGAGATGGGCTGGAAAACAAAGCAGGATGAAGGTCAGCACGTGAGAGGTACTTGAAGCAAGGCCAAAAGTGGTGTGAGGGGATAGAGTAGAGAGACAGGGCTCCGGGCATAGGGGTAGGCGTGTGATCTTGGAGAGGCTCCATAGAAGAGAGAGGCCTTCCACAGGCAGACATGAGGTGGTGGAGGGAGGGGGGCACTATGAAGGGCAGGAGGAGAGAAGACAGACATGGGAAGGGTCGTGCCACAGTGTGGGAAGGGTGACAAGGAGCGATATAATAGGGAGAAAGCCTGGAAAGGTAGTTTGGGGTCACATCATGGGAGTTTGTATTTCCTGGAGCCTTCTAGAAGGTCTTTAAGAAGAGGAATGACATAACTAGAGCCACATTTTGGACCAGAGACTTCTTAATGTTTCCCCTTATATGATCTGTTGGTTCACAGATAACTCTCTAAAGAAATGACTGATTCCAACACAGTACAGGGTATAACTGTATGTCCGCCTACTATCTTAGAAATAACAATGGAAACATTTCCCAAAGTGAATATTAAGTGAATATTTACATTATGGAAAGAAAAATGACAGGTAAAATCTACTGTATTAGTTACCTCTTGCTATATAAGAAATTGCCAACATATAGCACACATTGATTATTTGACAATTTTTGTGAGACAGGAATTCAGGGATAGCTGAACCGGTTCCTACTCCAGGGTCTCTCATCAAACTGAAATCAAGGTTTTGGTTGGTCAGAACCTCACCTGAAGGTTCAACCGAGGAGGAGAAACACATGCTTCTCAGCTCAAGTGTTTGTTAGTATAATCGTTTCTGGAGGGTTGTTGGACCAATGGACTTCCTCAGATCCCTTGCTTCCTTCAGAGCTTTGCCAAGTGTTGGCCTGAGGCTACCCTCAGTCCCTGACCACACAGACCTCTCCAACATGGCAGCCTGCTCTATCAAAGCCAGCGAGGGACAGAATCTGCTGGAAGTCAGAAGCCACTACTTTATGGAACCTAATTATGGAAGGGACACCCTTCAATGTTGCCAATATTTTATAAGTGAGGAGAAACTAATTATTGAAAAGAAGGAGATTACAGAAGGCCATGGCTATCAGGAGGCAGCCTCCTGTACCAATCATGGAGGAGAGAGAGGGACCCTCTTACCTCAGTGGACCCCTCTCACTGCCGGCCACATCGCTGTCCTCAGGACGAAGCTCAGCCAGTCTGCTTTTATCCAAGTCCTCAGACTCAAACGCAGGCACTGCAAAAGGAAAGACACTCTTTTGTTCTGTGCAGATGAAACAAAATACTCTTCGTTCTGTCTGGGTCAGACCCCTGCCTAGGATTGCCTCTTTCACGTAAAGAATGTACCAGCTACATTCCTGAAGATGAGAAACGGAATGTTGTCACAGCTGATTTGTGATTCTTATGGCTCTCAGAGGAAGAAAGGACAGAGAAGCAAGGGTTTATCTGGATGCATGTAATGGTTAGAGGACAGTAGGTTTGGCCGGGTCAGAAGATGCCTAATAAAGCACAGCGTCTTTGATCTGGAAGTCACCAGTTTATTTAGGGTTGCCCTGAGACGTTCCCTTAAAATATGCCTTTTTGGAATTCTTCCAGAAAAACTTAAAACCTTAGGGTTACATTTTTTTCTATAGTGTGCTGGGTTTTGATTTATCATTCCCTATCAAGCTGCGGACGAGATTTCACTTTTATTTATTCAAAACCCATCCAGGCACACATAAGTACTCTCCCTGAAAGTAGTGGTACGGCGATCCTGTCAAGATACAACTATCGGGATTCCTGTTACAGCTTTGAGGGAAATCACCACCCCAGCCAGAGCTGTGAAGTGGGTCGTCTCAAGGCCTTGCTTATTCAACTTGGCCATCAGACATCAACAGGGACTTTTTCCATCATACTGTGGAGCCCAGAGGAAATGCCACAGGATATTAAACATGTCAACACCATGCTTTTCAAGAGGAAATGTGAGAAGCTGGCTTTGGTCAACAAGATGGCCACACTCTATCAATGACTCAAAACTGGCCGGTTTCCCTTACATTAGTACCACACTATTTATCCAGAGAGCAATATGGGACGAAAGGCACAGGATCTTAACTGTGTGAGACAAAAGAAATAAAGCATTTAGAGCATAGTGTCAAAGTATCCACATTTTTGTCTTAGGGTAAAGCCACCGGAGGGTTGTAAAATGTTATATTTTGTTTAAGGTGTTTGTGAGTGGAGGGTGGTAGTTAAAGTTACACAGGGTAAGTTTCAGTTTGTGATGCCAAATTTCTCCTGAAAGAGCAGTATGCTTTCTCAAAAGTCAATTTTATGATTTGCAAGGAAAAGGAGTCAGGGCTCCTCCAAAAAAGGAAAGGCCAAAGAAGTAGAAGAGTACAAAGATCCAGAGGGGAAAAACAGACACTTAGGTCCATATAGGGGGCCTACACTGTTCCTAATATTTTAAAGCTTTTTACTACAAACTGTTATGTACGTTCAGAAAAATAGATAAAACAAATCGTACAACTCAATGATTTGGCAAACGAACCACGTCAGCCATGACCAAAATTAATAAAGGCTATTGCCACCCCCCCCAGAAGTCCTTCACACACCCTCCCCGGTCATCATCCCATGTGCCCACAAGAGTAACCACTGTCTTGTGTGGTATTCAAGTCCTTGCTTTCCTTCACAGTTTTAACACCCCAGCATGGATCACTAAGTTTTATAGTTTAATTTCATCTGCCTTTTCAATTTTATATTATATACATGGAAACATGCCGCATGCATTTTTCCCCCTTACATCTGGCTTCCTTTGCTCCACATAATGTTTGACAGATTCACTCACGATGTTGCTGTGGTTTAGTGCAGGACATTCACTGTCACTGATGCGTACAGCTCCACCGCATGGCCATCCTGCCATTGATGTACCCATTTCACTGTGGGTGGATATTTGGAGGGATTCCATTTGGGGGCCATTATGGATAACACTGCTATGAACGATCCTGTAGGAGAGTTGGCAGCATGGATGCACATGTGTGTTTGTCTACATGCATGTTCACCGAAGAGTAACACTGCTGGGTACAGGCTATGCTTATCCTCAAAGTTAGTAGATATTGCTCAACTGTTTTCCAATTTTTAGACCATAATCATCAATGTGTAAGACTTGCTGTCGGTCCACAAGCTCACTGACACTCCATCATTTCAATATTAGCCATTTTATTGAGTATGTGCTCATCTCCTTGTGACCTTAGTTTGCATTTCTCTGAGGACTGAGTCTGAGCATGTTTTTGTAGTTTTATTGGGTGTTTGGTTATCCTCTTTTGTGAGGTGCCTCATTTTTTACTTGTTTTTTTTTTCTTAATAGTTTTTATTAATATTCTGAGTCCATATCCTTTTCCAGTTATATGTATTGCAAATATTTACACTCACCTTTTAGCTTTCATTCTCCTTGTCAGGTCTTCTGATGAACAGAGCTCTTAATTTTAATGTAGTTCAAAATTGTTTTTAAATTTCCTATGAAGTTAGTGTTTTTTTGTATCCCAAGGGACACTTTACTTTCCCCCAATGTTGTGAAGATATTCTCTTATATTATCTTCTAGAAGCGTTATTGTTTCACACTTAGGTCTACAACTCACTTAGAATTAATTTTAAGAAAAAAAAAGAATTGGTTTTTATGTATGGTGTGAGGTAGGAGAGGTCAAGACTCACTTTTTTCTATACAGATATCTAAATAACCCAACACTGGTTATTGAAAAGATCACCCTTTCTCCAGTGTTTGGCAATGCCACCTTTATCATAAGTCAAGTGTCTGCATTTGTGTATTTCTGGTCTCTATATTGTATTCCATTGGCCTATTTGTCCTTGCATCAATATCATACTGTCTTAATGACATTTTATAAGTTTTCATTTCTGATATATAAATCTTCAACTTTGTTCTTCAAGATTGTTGTGGCATTCTCAGCCCTTGAATTTCCATATACATTTTAGAATCAGATTTTTAATAATATCTGCCATAATTTTGATTAAGACTATTTGGAATCTATAGCTTGATTTGGGGAGAAAAATCTCTAATATACTGGGTTTTCCAATTCATGAACACAGTATTTCCCACTATTTATTTATTGAGGACTTCTTTAATTTTCCCCCAAATGTTTCAGTTTTCTATCGTGGTATATAAGATCTTTAAAAAGATTTAATTCCTGGGGTGTTTGGGTGGCTCAGTGGGTTAAAGCCTCTGCCTTCAGCTCAGGTCATGATCCCAGGTCCTGGGATCGAGCCCCACATTGGGCTCTCTGCTCAGTGGGGAGCCTGCTTCCTCCAATCTCTCTCTCTGCCTGCCTCTCTGCCTATTTGTGATCTCTGTCTGTCAAATAAATAAGTAAAAATCTTAAAAAAAAAAAAAAGATTGGGACACCTGGGTGGCTCAGTGGGTTAAAGCCTCTGCCTTCAGCTCAGGTCATGATCTCAGGGTCTTGGGATTGAGCCCCACATCGGGCTCCCTGCTCAGCAAGGAACCTGTTTCCGCCTCTCTCTCTGCCTGCCTCTCTGCCTACTTGTGATCTCTCTCTGTCAAAAAATAAATAAAAATCTTAAAAAAAAAAAGATTAATTCCTAAGTATTTTAATTTTTCATGCTATTATAAATGGTGCCATTTAAATTCTTTTCCTTTTCAAAATCCCTGCAGGTTGTGTGTATGTGTAAATTGAGAAGTTGATTTTTAAATCTATATGAAAATTTTGTATTTGAGAATCAAAATTTTTCATCACTTCTGAAGAAATTTCAGTTGTTAACTCTTCAAATGCCCTTTCCCCATTCTCTTTAATATCCTTCTGAAATCTTTCCATCCTCTGGAAACTAAGTCTTCTAAATTCTTTTCTTTTTCCTTTTTTCTGATATGATGGGCTTCATTATTTCATTCCTTCATGAATCCTCTTCAGCTCTCTTGTTAAATCCAGTGGTTCTCAAAGAGAGTGATTTTATCCATCAGGAGATAATTACTAATGTTAGAAATATTTTTGGTTTTCACACCGGGAAAAGCATGCTACTGGCATCTGGAAGATAGAGATAAGAGATACTAGTAAGAAACCTACAATGCACAAGACTGCCCCCTACAACAATTACTCAGCCAAATGTCAGTAGTATCAAGGTTTAAACCCTAGGTTAACCTAACTATTAAATTTCCAATTTCAATTATTATATTTTTCATTTCCAAAAGTTTAATATGGCTCTTTTTCAAATCTTTCTGAAACTTTGATAGTCTTCTATGTTCAAAGTTAGTTTTCTTTTTTATTTCCTTAAACATAAGAATGTACTTTTCCTATATCCTGTAATTCCAACATCTGTGGCCTTTGTCAATCTTACTCTGTTTGTTTCATCTGATTCTTTTTTTTAATTAAAGATTTTATTTATTTATTTGTCAGAGAGAGAGCACAAACAGGGGGTAGTGGCAGGCAAAGGGAGAAGCAGGCTCCGTGCTGAGCAGGGAGCCCAATGTGGGACTTAATCCCAGGAGCCTGGGATCATGACCTGAGCTAAAGGTAGACATTCAGACTGACCCACACAGGCACCCCTCAACTGATTCTTCTCCATGGTGCCATACCTACTGGAGCACTTCTGATATTTTACTATGAATTCTTATTACATGGAACCTTTTTGGGATAATGCATTGAGGTCTATGTTCAAAGCATTTTCCTTTAAAGAGATTTATTCTATAAACTATCTGGTAGCACATCAATCTGGGTGAGCCAGATACAAATTTTTGGCTTTAGGCCACCTAGTATATATGAATTCCAGTATAAGAGCAGCTTACAGTTAGGAATGATCAAAAAGGAAATTTTTCTTTCTCCCCTTAACCCAGACCCAAGGCTGAGAAACACATCTTCCACCAATGTCCCTCTATTGAGTGAGTTTTTGTTGTGACTGTTGTTCTACTTTTCATGGAGGCTGGTCTTGGATATAAAAGATCCCTGAGCCAACCTCCCACTTTGATGGATCCTGGGTTTCTCCTCAAGTCTCCAAGTATGCATTTATACCTAAGTTCAGTCCCCCATGAATTAGTATGTGCCTGCTGGGCACGCACCCCATTTGGCATTCATTAACCACTCTCAATTCATGCTTTATGGCCACCAAGAATATCCCTATTTCTCTACCAATTCAGCCACTAATTTTTTAAAAGATTTATTGTTATTTTTATTTATTTGAGAGCAAGATCACAAGGAGGGGGATAGAGGTAGAGGGAGAAGCAGACCCCTCACTGAGCAGGGAGCCCAATGCAGTACTCGATCCCAGGACCCTGGGATCATGACCTGAGCCAAAGGCAGATGCTTAACCGACTGAGCCACCCAGGTGCCCTCAGCCACTCATTTGAAGGAAAATCTTTTTTTTTTTAATAAAAAAAAAAAGGAAATTTCTAAAAAATGCTTTATCCAATATATTTAGTTATTCTAAATATGTTCTAAATATATTTAGTTGTTCTAAATATCCAATATACTTTGTTGTTTCTTAATCTGGCAATTGAAACTGATATTTTACTGTATTTTGCTCCAAATGTATGTTATTTAATAGCTGTAGTAATTAACAATACTAGATAATCATTCATAATGAAAGTAACAATACTTTATGCAGAGACCTTCAGTTTTCAGTGCATTTTTTTTTTTCATTTAATCTTTACCGTCAGTCTAAGACAAAGCAATCTAGGATCTGTTTTCATTGTATAAAGCTCAGTTATGTTCAGTGATTTTCAAATAAGTATCAGAATCACCTTTGGAGCTTTTAAAATACATTTTCTCAGGGCTAATGGATCAGAATCCCCAGGATTTAAATCTAGGATTTTATGGTTGTCTTTTTTTTTTTTTTTAATTCTTTAGATGGCTCTGATTCACAGGCCTGCTTAAAAATTCACCAGACTTTTACTCTTCTCCTACCCCTTCATCCCCCCATGTTGCATCTCCTCTCCCTCATATCAGGGAGATCATATGATAGTTGTCTTTCTCTGATTGACTTATTTCGCTAAGCATGATACCCTCTAATTCCATCCACGTTGTCGCAAATGGCAAGATTTCACTTCTTTTGATGGCTGCATAGTATTCCATTGTGTATATATACCACATCTTCTTTATCCATTCGTCTGTAGATGGGGATTGGGAGGGAGACAAACCATAAGTGACTCTTAATCTCACAAAACAAACTGAGGGTTGATGGGGGGAGGGGGTTGGGAGAGGGGGGTGGGGTTATGGATATTGGGGAGGGTACGTACTATGGTGAGTAGTGTAGTAGTAGTAGTAGTAGTAGTATGCTGTGAAGTGTGTAAACCTGGCGATTCGCAGACCTGTACCCCTGGGGATAAAAATATATGTTTATAAAGCTGTAAAAAAAAAAAAAAAGAAAAAGAAAAAAGAAAAAAGAAAGGATGAATACCCAAGTTTTGTAGCAACATCGACGGGACTGGAAGAGATTATGCTGAGTGAAATAAGTCAAGCAGAGAGAGTCAATTATCATATGGTTTCACTTATTTGTGGAGCATAACAAATAGCATAGAGGACAAGGGGAGATGGAGAGGAGAAGGGAGTTGAGGGAAATTGGAAGGGGAGGTGAACCATGAGAGACTATGGACTCTGAAAAACGATCTGAGAATTTTGAAGGGGTGGGGGGTGGGAGGTTGGGGGCACCAGGTGGTGGGTATTGTAGAGGGCACGGATTGCATGGAGCACTGGGTGTGGTGCAAAAAATAATGAATACTGTTATGCTGAAAAAATAAAAAATTAAAAAAAAAAATTCACCAGACTTAAAAAAAAAAAAATCCACTAGACAACTCAATGAACCCAGCTAGGGCTTGAGTCCAAACAATCACTCTCTCCTCTCTCCTCTCCAATTGATGTATACAGTCTGAACTCCAACAGATGGAAATCAAAGTGTTTGTTTTATTTATTTATTTATTTATTTTTGATGTGTTATTACACATGAGCCCCCAGATACTTTGCCTGCAGTGTAGCTCTTGGATGGATCCATAAAGGGAGAGTTTGGAACTACAGAGCAGATGCCTACCTCCATCCAGAACTATGGCCCCATTAGGAAGAGAGAGAGAGAGAGGTCAGCTCTCAGACAAGCCTAGGCCTGACTCAATGGGGAGACTAATGGGGAGAGCATGGGAGAGAAGAGAGCACTCTCTTCTGTTCGGAAAGTCTTGAGACAGACAGACAGGCAGACACACAGGGAGAGTCAGGCTGGTCTAGTTCCTTCTGTCGCTCTTCCGGCACTGGATGAAATGCAGAGTAAAGAGAAGCTAAATTGTTCCTGCCATTCTTTTCCTTCCTAGCATGCTGATTGGAAATTCTCTCTTCTAGGGAAAACTAGGGAGAGGGGAAGAAGTGTATCTGATATTACCCTCCCATCAGCACCATCCTTAAAACCAGGCAAGAGATGCCTCAGCCCTCGGCCATTTGCTTTAAAAGGTCCGTCTTTCATCCTCCAGACACCCTTTGCTCATAGGACCAAGGGGACACACCCACCTAGACCCTGTACTAACCTCACCTTCTAGACCACAGCTCAGGTACCTGAGACCCCAGGATCCCCTGCTCAAAAGCCCAAAACCAGCAGCCAGGGTGGCATGGCCTTACCCCCAGACCACACTCCCGAGGGCAGAGTGGCCTCTGGTCTACACTCCTAGGTCTGCAGGATGGCATTATGACTGTCTCTGGGTGGTATGACAGACTAAGATGGTAGCTCAGTGTGCATCCCTGTGCACACGAGGCCTCTGCCCAAGAAGGGCGGCAGAAAGAGGGCTGGCTCTCCCTGCACCACCCTTTTCTGTTGTGGAATTCCAAGGTTTTGAGAATTCTAAATCAAGATACGCCTTTCCAAGTCACTCTATAGGAACATTCCTTAAGATCCAAAGCATAAAACAAATTTTCAGTTTCTTAGCTTGATTTACAACTTTTAAATATTTAGATATGTGGTACATTGGCCTCCATCTGCACTCTGGTCTGAGCCCCTGCCAGGTTGAAGGCATGCCTACTTCCATGTGCTTTATTAGAAAGCTTAATTAAAAATTTTTTTAAAAGCCTATCTCTTGTTGGGTTATGGACATTGGGGAGGATATGTGCTATGGTGAGTGCTGTGAAATTTAAACCTGGCGATTCACAGACCTGTACCCCTGGGGCTAATAATACATTATATGTTAATAAAAAAATTTAAAATTTTTTTTAAAAAGCCTCTCTCTTTATTTCACGTACACACACACACACACACACACCCCACACATCAGCAGGAAAATGTTAACATGGTTATTTTCTACAAGGATGGGGATTTGAGTGATTTGACATTTTTCTAATTTTTTTTTTGTATTTTCTAATCTTTCACAATGAACATGGGATGGAACACTTGTGTAACTTATTAAAGGGGAAGGTCAGCATGGATCAGGGCACACACATGCCAAAAAATAACCTCTATCTTACTGGTTATGGCCAGGGGACCGAGCAGAATCCGTAAAGCACACTTTAGTTCTGTGGCGGATACACACTTCTTGTGTAAAAGAGAATTGTGGAAGCAAAAGCAGGTTTTCTGGCCAGACAGCTATAAAAATACCAAGACAGCTTTATCAACACTGGCACCAGACATCCTATAGGCCAAACTGATTTCGGTCAGTAGAGCGATGAAGGGCAACAAGGCTGGAAAAACTTCTGCAACATTGTCTCTCAGACCACAGGGTTGTGACCCCTGCGGGGATTATGGAAACTGGAGCCAAGCGGCTGGATGCCCCCATCCAGGGACTCCACCGGTCCCTGGGACCCGAAAGACCATCCACAATGCCCCTTTCTCTTGATCTTAACAAGAACTAATTGTGCACAGTTGCTCACAAAATACTTCCCAGACACAATCCCCACAGCAACTCCGTCTGGTCTGTAGGGCGGTGATTTGCATTCTAGAGCTGGGGAAACTGAGGCCCAAAGTGGTTTCAGGGGCTCAGGTGTGGTCACATCGAGGAAGTGGAGAGGCGGAAACTTCCGTCTAGGGCAGCTTCGCCCTGACTCACCTCATCAGTCAGTTCCTCGGGTCGTCCTTTTTCCGCCTGCTGCTGCTTATCACCATTTCGCGTTTCCTTTTCCCGGCACGGGTCCAACTGGAGAACGTGCGATGATATAAAATTCGACCACCTCGTAAAAATCCATCCCACTCTCTGTGTCTTCCCTTCCCCCATCCACACGTGCAGCCCAGAAACGTGGGAAGGCTGAGACCAAATGAAGACATGACTTCGGTGTCATGACCCAGCAGCACTGAATGTCATCAAGCTCCCCACTGAAGAACAGAAAAGATGGTGTCCGTGCTTACTCTCAGTGGTTTCTAGACACTCGGACATGTATTCCTGTTAAACTGTCTCATTTCCAAACCACTTCTACAGGGCGCCTGGGTGGCTCAGTCAGTTAAGCATTTGCCTTCAGTTTGGATCATGATCCCAGGGTCCTGGGATCAAGCCCCACTTCTCAGCAGGGAGCCTGCTTCTCCCTCTGCCTTTGCCTCCCCACCCCTCTGCTCATTCTCTCTCAAATAAATCAATAAAACCTTAAAAAAAAAAAAAAGAAAAGAAAAGAAGAAAGCACTTCTACATGCATCTTCCGATCGATGTTGTCCTAACATCTCTGTCTGTGGATGCTGACAGGCTACAGAGTGGTTAAGGGCTTCCAGAAGCCCCCGGGCAGCACAGGCTTCTAGCCGCCCTCCTCTGTCCGGGAGCAGCAGTAACTTCTGCACATCCACAGATACTGACGTTCACGTGAGGCCTCAGTCTGGAAAAAGTTAGCAATGCATGGGTTAGCTCCTTAACAACATTACCGTGATTTACTTCCTCCCACCCCTTTCTGGCAGTAACCCCACCGGAGACTCAAACATGGCTGATCCTTACCGTTCAGAAGACCTCTTTTAATACTATCAGTTTTCCGCCTCAAAGTCCTTGGCAGGAGTCCCCTTCCATAGATCACCCTGCTGGCACCGGGCCGAGAGATGGTGTGGTTGACTCACAGGTCACTGCGGTTTATAAGAAGTCAGAATAATAAAAAGGAAGACAGGTCTGACATTGGCAAGGGAAAAAATGTGAGCGCTGTGCTAAGTGAATTAGAGCTAGCTCTGAGGGATGCGGGAGGGATAAAGCACCCAGCCCGAGGATAAGGTCCACAGGAAAAGGGCAACTGCTCTACTGAGTCTAAAAAGCTCAAAATTGACATTAACTTATTTATCCGAAAGCCAAAGGAAAAAAACAAAATCCGCCGAAGCGAACTTATTAATCACTTTATTAACGAGGGGAAAGAAAAGGAACTTTATGATAAAGTAATGAGGACACACAGTGGGCGCGTGCACGCACACACATGTTGCACACACAATTGCTCTTGAATTGGTTTTGTTACAAGCCGTGTATACAGGGTAGAGTACCTCTTTGTCCACTTGAGCTACTGCAATTGAAAAAAAAATAAAAGAAAAAATTTCAAGATAAGCTTGGCTTTATAATTCATTTGGTGAAAACCTAATGCAGCTACAATTATTATTAGGCCTTGGTCTGTGAAAGACTCTATAAGAGTTAAAAGCAAGCCAGCACTACCTTGAGCCCATAGGGATTACTCTTTTATTAGTATAGTCTTGGGATTAGTGGAAATGTCTGTCTAATGAATGCAGCTACTATATTTGAGCCCATGCCTGAATAAGCTACTTGTTGATTGAAACCTATCTATTTATAAGCACTTCTGCACGTTGTGAAAAATCCATCTGTATCACCACAGCATGGCGCCCGCCCTTTGAATAAAGGCTCTTTGCCATTTCACTATAGGGCCTGTCCAGTGAGCAGGCAGAAAGGAAGTGTGTTGCATCTACTTAACAGGTTTTATTCCTCACTCTTGGCCTGTAAAGTAGAGTTACCTTATCTAAACAGTGATTTAGATTGATGTGGATGTTAAGAAAACAGAAGTGGAAAAAAGTACTTTTCATGAGACTCACCCAGGGTTCTAACTTGGTAGATTTACCACAGTTTGGATAAATGGTCGCAAAGAGCCCAAACGAGCCCTCCCTTTGCTTATGTCACAGTCTTTGAGTGGCGTCTGGAATGTAGGTGCATTTACTTACTACACCAACTCGGTATCATTTCTTCCTTAAATTTCTGCTTATGAATAGCACCCTGATAGCACGTCCAACAGAAACAAGCAAAGCATGAAGAATAGCCTTGATACACAAATAAGTCAATGCTTTCAACGTTTGGGATCCTTCTTACCACACTGAGGCTCCATCTGAGGAAAGGCCAAGCACTCACCCTAGAAAGGAACCTCAAAGTCCAACCCAAAGTCCAACTTCAAGTCCAAGTTCTGCAGTTCTGAGCCCCATGAGCGCTTGACACACGCCCCATGGCTCTGCTTCCTGGACTCAGTCAGCATCAACTCCCTAAGCCTCCTGAGTTTGAGGTTTGGGTATAGAGAAGGTATTTCTTATTCCATTGGGGCTCCACTCCTCTGCAGTTAGGGCCCCCATTTATTATGCGGCTTCTTTGGAAACAGGCTAATGAAAACTTTACTAAATTAAAAGAAAAAAGGACTATAATAAACTTTACAGACCACAGGCTATTAAGAACTGAGATTTCATAGAATTTCTCTCCTTGAAGAACTATAAACAATGACAGGCAAACATTCCAGGCATCCCATTGTGATAAAGAGAAGACAGAAATCAGCTGACCCCTGGAAGCTTCTTCTAGCCCTAACATAGCAAGTAGAGAGAGCTCTAGCTATTTCTCTTTCTAGAGTCTGTGAGCTTTAGTTTCCCAGTGGTATCACAGACCTACATAGTGCCTAGTGAGAGCTCCATAATTTGTAGCTATTAGCATGATTCATTCATGCTATGGGAACTCAATAAAGAATCACACATCTTTTATATTCTTCTAGCTGATGATGCACAAAAGTAATGCCAAAACCAAAAGTAGTCATACTCGAAAACCAAAGCTGAAATTTATAAAAGATGTTTGGAAATAGCAAATATTTAAATCATAATATAGTAATACAAAGCATCGGAGACCCTCTAGTAAATGAAATACAGCATTTTAAAGATACTGTGTTACACTCTGCAGTTGGGTGAAAGTGCTCTAAGAGATGTTAAAAGCTTGATGGAAGGTACTATTATCACCACACTCACTTTCCAGATGAAGAAATCAAGTACCTGAGTGTTAAGTATTAAGTGTTAGCTGGTGAGGTTTTGATAAAATCCCAACTTTTCCTACCTTACCATAGTACCTCCCCATATATTTTCTTCAGTTATGTTAAACATTCACATAAGTAAGATTATTAAACATAATTAACAGGTCTATGTCTTTAAAAGAAGACATTTGAGAGCTCTCCCTTTTGTGGGATCATTCCAAGATAAGAGGGTGTAGGGCACTGTCCTAGAGAATTTGATTCAACATAGCATTTGAGAACAGGCCTGGAAGGAGATGATCTTTTTGTGACTTGGTTTGTGACAACTCAGACTCACTCATGTCTTTCTACCTTGAAGCCAAAGGAAAACAAACTGAGAACAAAAAACTTCTAATCCTTGGAAACTCTTCGTCAATCTTCCATTTGATTCCTGAAATCTTTGCCCTTCCAAGTATTTGTCTACCCATTTTCCATTGGGGAATCACAGCTGGGTACTGATAAAGAGTTCATCTTAAAACCTCACTCACTCCGTCCATCCATCCATCCATCCATCCATTTACCTACCCACTCTCCAACAGTTTCCGTAAAAGATTTGAATGGACATTTAATGTTAATTCAGGCTACTAGCTCACTTTACTGGTCTTTCTCTTAGCTACTATGTCTCCTATAAAACATACTGCTTTAGGGCAGACATTAACTTTTTTTAGACTAGTGTACTAGAAAAGAGAAGCAGTGGGTAAGGGAAGGAAAAGCACTGGTAAGCATTTGTAACTAAAATTGATCCATCAAAGCTTTTGAAGACTTTTTTTTTTTTAATGTTCAGAAAACTTGTATTTGTGGAGTATGCATTTTAAAATTTTCAATGGCAGTTGAAATTCACAAGGAAGCCAGAGGTAAAAATTATTCAGATTTTATAAATGAGAACATAGATAAAAAGCAAGGGTCCAATGACTTATACATGGGACCCAAAATTCAGCAACCCAAGCCAGGACTGATAATTCCTCACTATGACCATGGTAGTGAGATTATTAAGCTCAGTTGTTGCCTTCAGTATTTGTTTCCACAGACATTACGAAGAAAACTTTTTACTTTGGCATTTCTGTAATACGGCACCATTTATGGCTATCTTCACTTATAATAACCTTATTAAATCACCATCTTTAGGGCTGGCAGACTACAAAGTGAGGAGGGTCAGTCTGCTTAGTAGTGGTTAATGGCCCAATCAAAATTTGAGTTATGTCGTTTTTTTTCTTGCATTTTCTTGATTTAGAAGCTAACGTATGCCCACATTTCTAATTTAGCCAAACATATCTTTCTGACAGAAATACAAAATCTCAAGAAGGAAAAAGATTTTTGCCATTCAATCTATCCTTTTATCATTTTTGGATAATCATGCAGCCGATCTAATGATTCCACAAACTTGCAGTGTGCCGATATTTTTTCCTGTTGCAGACTAAGTCTTTCCAAAGGATGATCTAATTCATTTTAGGCTGAGAGAGAATAAACCCTATGCTAAAAAGCAAACTATAATTTTTTGCTCTTTGGGCTGAAAGACCCCGGCACAGAATACAGAAGAATATATTGAATTCAACAGCAAGTAAGCCTAAAGAAACAGGGAACTTTTAATTAATGTACTTTGGAAGGTCCAAACATGTAGAAAAATCACAAAACAAAAATGTTAGCCATTAAAGAGAATTTTATTTAAAAAAAAAATCATTATCTTGTGTTTCAGATACACAGGTATAAGAGAAATTCAGGCGGTGAAAGCTCCTTTTTCCAGCTACTGTTCCCAGGATGGTCAGTACTGGTTTCGAAACTGGTTGCTCAGGCCTTGCAGCTCTGTGACGAGGGCGTCTATCGCTGCTGCTTCATCAGCTAACTCCCGGGAAATTTCTCCACTTGACACATCTGTAAAAAGTTGCTGCAACATAAAGAACTATCAAAACAATGACAATTTCTCTAAAATAAAATAGGTACAGAGGATAGAATTAAAAATTCCCTGTATCAAGGTGCCTGGGTGGCTCAGGTCGTGATCTCAAGGTCCTGGGATCGAGCCCCTGCATCAGGCTCTCTACTCAGTGGGGAGCCTGCTTCCCTTCATCTCTCTCTGCCTGCCTCTCTGCCTACTTGTGATTTCTCTCTCTCTCTGTGTCAAATAAATAAATAAATAAAATCTTGGGGAAAAAAAAAAGATGCTTCTTAAAAAAAAATTCCCTGTATCTAATAATACCACACGATAGTAACAATGGTTAGTGTTTGTTCTGTTCACCAAACTGGAAATGCACAAGCTGCAAAGTTAAACCAGGCATCAAAAACATGCCTGAGCTGGCAAATTCAAATAAGCTCTGCTCTTCAAAATGGTTGCCCTGAACACTGGTTATTCATTTTTTTTTAAAAGATTTAATTTATTTATTTGTCAGAGAGAGAGAGAGAGCCCAAGCAGGGGGAGTGGCAGGTAGAGGGAGAAGCAGGCTCCCCGCTGAGCAAGAAGCCCGATGCGGGACTCTGATCCCAGGACTCTGGAATCATGATCTGAGCTAAAGGCAGAGGCTTAACCAACTGAGCCACCCAGACGTCCTCTGGTTATTCATTTCAATGTTATATGACGGTTTCAGGATGAATGGACATTCTTCATCCAAAAAACCCCCAAATCTATTCATTGTGTATACAAGCAAAGTGCATATATTTTATATTCAAGCTCATACACATCATACCCCTTTATGCTAATTACTGGACAACTAATTGTTGCTTAGGACTCAGAGGCTGCAAAGATTATCAGGATTTGGTAAAAGCAAAGAAGCCCAGCATATTAAAGTAAAAATAAACGTTCCCTCTTCCTGTAAAAGGACTTGCCTTGGGAGGCACACTGCAACACACTTTGATAAAGCTGCCATAGCGGAGGCATTCTGGAGAGCCTCTCTACCCAGAACCGCCCGCTGAGCCAGGACAGGCACCCAACAAAATGAACTTCAGGATTTTATGACCACACTGTGTATGTGTGGGTGTGTTGATCAGAAATGTAATTTACTCAACACGCTGTCTTTTTTAAAAATTATACTATTTATTTATTTATTTATTTAAGAGAGAGAGAGAGAGCGTGCGCGCATGTGCACATGCGTGCAAATGGTGGGGTGGGAGGGCACAGGGAAAGAATGGCAAGCAGACTCCATGCTGAGCGCGGAGTCCAACACAGGGCTCGGTCCCAGGACCCTAAGATCATGACCCAAGCCAAAATTAAGAGTGAGCCGCTTAACTAAATGAGCCGCCCCGGCGCCCCACTATTTATCTTTTCCATCAGACCTGACTCGATGACTTGCTTACCATTACCATATGACTATTTACTATCACAACCACAGATGATAGGACAAGTGTTCTGATGGTTGTTCTAAAAGAGAGCCCCAAAGATGTTTTGAGTGATGGTATGATCACTGGGACAAGCTTAGAGCTTCACACAGTGATTTTTAGAGCCAAGAGCATTCACTGAATGCAGGATTTCATCAATGTTCAGCAAAGATCTGTCGCATTACCGTGCAGTCACACCGTGCACAGCACTTCATAAGACAGTGACTTAAGAACTGTTACAATGTGGGACGCCTGGGTGGCTCAGTTGGTTAAGCAGCTGCCTTCGGCTCAGGTCATGATCCCAGCGTCCTGGGATGGAGTCCCACATCGGGCTCCTTGCTCATCAGGGAGCCTGCTTCTCCCTCTGCCTCTGCCTGCCATTCTGTCTGCCTGTGCTTGCTCTCTCTCCCTCTCTCTCTCTGACAAATAAATAAATAAAATCTTAAAAAAAAAAAAAAAAGAACTGTTACAATGTGATCAGTAGAGAAAACACCTTTTAGAAAAGTAATGTAGGGCGCCTGGGTGGCTCAGTTGGTTAAGCAGCTGCCTTCGATTCAGGGTCCTGGGATCGAGCCTGGATCGGGCTCCCTGCTCAGTGGAGAGCCTGCTACCCCCTCTCCCTCTGCCTGCCACTCTGCCTACTTGTGCTCTCTACCTCTCTCTCTATCAAATAAATAAATAACATTTTTAAAAAGTAACCTAGACTCAGATAGCATATTTTATTTTTACTAAGTATTATAGTGCTTGCAAATCATTATGAATCTGCATCACTCCCCTACAAACTGAAGAGGAAGGAGAGAGAAACTGGGGCTTAGAAAGAATGGATTATTTGCTGAGGATCCCAAAATGTGCAAGCAGTAAAGTCTGTCCTGTCTCCAGGGTTTCTGGCATTTTCCCCAACAGCCCTCATGCCCACTGCAGCAGGTCTGTGCAGTGACCCCGGTGGGTGGTGGGTGGGCAGGGGGGGAAGGACGATGCACTGGATGATGTCAGGTGAGTCTCTAGGCTCTATGTGTTTATTTCCATAAAATCCCTGGCCTGGAAAGAAAAGATCAGAGATTGGTACAAACCAAGCTTACTACAAGCTATTTAATAGAGCTATCCAATTTTGTTTTCACTATTTAAAGTGCTCTAAAAAAGTGTTTGGGGATCCCAATTCAGCTGAGCAAACCCAATCGGTTTTTAAAAAAAATTGGAAAGGCATATGCTCTACTACAAAATCAGAGACTCCCAAATATTCTAGCAAGAACATGGTTTCAAAGGAGGCGTGGGGAGGCAAGTTTTCCCAGTTGGAATCTAATGAGAACAAAATCTAAACCTAGATGATGCTCTGAGAACTCCTTTTCAATGTCGGGGAATCTTCCACAAAAGGGAAGACAGGCAGTACCTGCACAGACTAGACTACTTAGGTAGGTACAGATTTATGTAAAATTAATAACTTACAAGAAAAAGCTTTGCACAGAGATAAGGAAACTAGTAGGGAATCTCCTGAGAAAATAAACAATCGTAGGTAGGTTAGTGATCTATCCAAAACTAGGAAACCTAGCTCCCCATTTGAGAGGGAAAGTCACAGGAAAAGCTTGCTACCTTGACCTTCTTTGAGCGCTGGTGCAGTTTTATGAGAGAGATACAAAATTCTGAAGTTATCCTACCAAACTGGGAGGAAATACAGTTCTTCCTGGTACAATCGGGTTCCAGTTTGCAGATTAAAAAGGCTAGTAAAGCAAATTAATATTCTGAAGAGGCAAAAATGACGCCCTCATCTGAAAAGATCAAGCAATTAATGAAAAGCCATACATACTCTGGGAAGGTTTTTACATGTGTCCGGAAGTGACCTTCACCTACCATAGACTTGCTCTCAGAAGTGTTAGAATTCATTTACAACCCAAGATTAAATAGTGAAGGCAAGCAGAAATGAGAAAAGAAACCACTGAATCGTGCTAGAAACTATATTCCTTGGGGCGCCGGGGTGGGTCATTTGGTTAGGGGCATCTGCCTTCGGCTCAGGTCATGATCCAGGGTCCGGGAAACGAGCCCTGTTTCTGGCTTCCCTCCTCTGCTGGGAGCCTGCTTCTCCCTCTGCTGGCTTCGTGCTTTCTCTCCCTCACCAATAAATAAATTAATTAAGAGAAAAGAAGAGAAAAATAAAAAAGAAAGGAAAGGAAAGGAAAGGAAAAAGAAAAGAAAAAGGAAAGGAAAGGAAAGAAGAGAAAAGAAAAAGAAAAGAAAGGAAAAGAAAAAGAGAGAAAACTATATTCCTTTATAGTTTGCTTCCAGGGGTATAATCCACACCTGACCACGCAGATCTCCCAGGCTCCGCCCCATACCTGACAGGCCACAGGCAGACACTCCGGGCTCCAAACCAGTTCCCTCAGGGATTCTCAGGCGTCCCCTGCCCAGCGCTAGTTCACAAGGTGGCATTTGTAGATCGACAGTAAATGTTTCAGTTGTCAAGCCTGAGTCACTCACCTACCTTAGTCTTTGTGAAACCCATATACCATCTACTTAATATTTGTCTCTAAATCAACTTTTTAAACTTAAATAGAAGTCTTTCTTTTTTAGAGGAAACATTACATTACTATAAGTGAAAAATAAGCAATAATGTTCATGAAGATGTAGGTCTGAGGTGCTAGTTAAACTTTTTCTAACATGTGTTGAAATAAATATATATGAAAATCAAAAGTTCAGCCAAGCGCTACCAGTGGCATATATGTCATACTCTGGAAAAAGTGACAATCAGAGAGAAGAGCATTGTTTTAATTTAAATTCAAGAAAGCAGTAGGGCTGCGTTATTAACTTCAAAGACTCCCGAGTTATCCAGGTAAAGGGTGGTCTAGCCATGGGGCCGATAATACCCCCACCGGTACAACCGACCACCTGGGGGCCGACGTCTAAACTGTCACGTGGCCCGAATATTACCCCTGACGTAAATGAAGATTTAAGAGCAGCCGCTCATGGCACAGACCGTCTTTCCTGGGGCATCGGGGTTAACTCACACCACACTCTCACCTTTGCCTTAGATGACAAACCCTGCAAATTGAGTCGAACTGAGGAAAGCACCTGCACAGCCTCCTGGGGACTGGACTTGTTTTTACTGTGTTTTATAGCCACTGCAACATAAATACGGGAGAAAACATGCGTTAAATGCTGCTAACGATCATTTACAAGTGCCCAAAACAATTACTTGATTAGGATTTTATAGTACAGACTTCGGGAATATTCCCACATGGACAGATTTTGTTTTGGTAAAAGGACAACAATTATGTGCATAAATCCCCGCACTGCCCTTCTTCACACTTACTGCTAACCAGAGAATTGTGAGGGGAAGTAGGTTATTTTTGGTAAGTTACAGATCACTGGGAAGAGACTCTAAACACACACACATACACACGTGAAATTACACAAAAAGAGATGAAATCTAACTGAATACAAGGTACACGGAGGGCAAAACCAGAGGGAGCAGCTCTTTCGTGTGGCTCCCCGGGGCACCAGGTCCCTAACGGGGACTCACAGTTGCCAATGACACCAGCCCAGTGAAGTGACATTGGGTATTTACAGCTCAATTCTCACTGCATTCTCCTACTCAGGATTTACTCCCCATTCCAGAGGAAGTGGCTTCCACAACCTACGTGCTTGCGTTCAGCGAAGTGACCACACCAGGGCTCTCAGGTGCCTGAGTGGCGCTTGGCGTCAGCAGGGAGTGGGAGAGAACCGAGTCACTCACGCGTGACAACCCCGCCTCCCGAGTGCCAGAGCCCATCTTCCTAAATAGCAAAATCATGCTAGCACAATAATCCTAGCAGAAGGCCTCGCTATTAATGCTTCGTAAGAACAAGTAAAGAGCTCTGTAAAAACACAGCACCTGACGTCTCTCCACTGGCTTGTGTTTTTGTTCTTCTAAACTATGCTTGCCACAAAGCACACCGAGGACCAGATCCTATTTTAAAACTACATGAAACAGTGCAATGGTGAAAGTCGCTTGGTACCCCAGACGTTAGACCAGGAATGGAAAACAGGTGTCTCTCTTGCATGTAAACTCTCATCAACGGGTGGGGATTGCCTGTGCCTGGCAAAATCATTGTATCATTAACGAATATCTTCCATGGTTGGTGAGAACCAGGTTTGACATTCTCATTTCAAAATAATTATTAGACTTTGACGTTTCTCAGCTAAGGGCTGAAGCAATGCACGGTCACCAACAATGTGCAACTCGTCTTCAAAGGGCACAGTCAACCTGGAGATAGTGAGGATTATGATGTCTGTGTCCCTGAGGAGAAGAATGTTGTAACTACCACAGCTGGGGTTGCTGGCCTGTTAAATATGTAGGAACGTATCAGAAACAGCCGTGAATCTTTTTCTCAATCCTTATTTTCATTCTGGAAAGAAATTAAGAAAAAAATAGAGCAAAAAGACAAAAACACTATTATACCCCTCGCTCAATCCCTTTGCACTAGAGACAAAGATAAGGGTTCTAGAAAGGGAGAGCAATAAAATGCTATTTCAAATCAGCAGGAAATCCAAGAGAGCAGTGCCTCCTCCAGGCAGACGCTAAAGTGCATAACTATTATTTTGAAAGTCCCTGGGTGGCAAAGAAGGACCCAGCTTTTGCCCACCCTTTCCCAGAAAACAGAAGAGCAGAAACTGTAAATGAATAGCCCCCAGATAATACAAATGGGTACACAATGACAACACTGTCACAGAAAGGTCTCGAGCCCTATGTACAGACATTGCAGTGTCTTTCTTCCGAAGTACATGGCTACTCTTCAAAACAGCAGCCCAAAAGGGAGAAAATCATGCGGAGATTTTTTTTAATGTTACATTTCTGTTTTCAGAATTGAGCATGGTGGGCAACAGTATTGGGGAGAAACATTAAAAAAAAGAATAGAATAACAAAGACACCCAGTTCATTCCTCAACTGAGCACTGGTCTACAAAAGCAACAAAGAAAAGGTGAATCTAAATCTAAATCTTCATAAGTCTAAAATATCACCAGAAACTAAAGCTGAGCATCCACTCACAGATGCTTAAAATGCTTTGGGAACACCAATGTCTAATTTGTTAAAGTCAGAAGGAACTTAGAAGAATAGAAGGTTGTTTTTCTCCTAGTATTGCCCTGATGAAAAAATGGTGCCCCAAATAGCTTAAAAACAACTTGTAGTACAAAATGAGGATTTTATTCCCGCAGTACTTATTTCCTTACCCTGTGCATTTGTATTTGATAGGTTTAATAGCATCACTTAGTGATAACAGAAAGTATCTTGGCTTTGACTGTTACGAAGCTAGCTGTTCACAGAAATGTTTAGGGTTGGCAAGCTCAAGTAGATAAGATAAATTCTTCCAAGGAGATTGCCCCTTGCTCTAATTATGTACATAATATACCTAGGTATGGGTTTCCCCAAACATGGTACTATATTCACAAAGGTCACAGGCCTCAGGACTGAAATCCATCTGAGCCCACCCACCATGAGGCCAGCATAAACCACATGAACTGCAGCCACATTCCACGGGTCTATCAGCAATGACCTCCACCTTGTCTACTCTGAATTTCAGCTGGACAGAGTTCGGCATGTCTCTCTGATCTGTCAAGGGGTAGACGGGCCAGATAACTGAATATTTATATCCTTTTTGTCAGTGATATCAAAGAATGTAAGTAGAATTATCAACTACGAAGCCCATTTCTAAACTGTTCGAATGTTCTGTGACTTCTTTAGAGACACACACTTTACTCTTGTTCTTCATTTTTCTCTTTTTAGTTTTGAGTGCCTTATCAGACAGCTCAGCTCCTCTACCCCAGAAGGAACAGGGTTGGGGTGAGAAGGTCAGGGATTTACATTTCAACCAGGTGCAAGATACTTGTAAGTGTTTAAATACATCTTCATTTATTCTTTCTAACAAGAAGGTAGGCATTGTCCCCATTTTACAATGAGGGAACTAAGGCTCAGAGGAGTTAAGTGATCTACCCAACGCCACCCAGCAAGTACAGGGCAGAGCTGGTTCTGGAGCTCAGGTCTCCCTGATTTCAAGGGTCTGCCCTTGTCGGCTCCCCAATACTGTAACTGTTAGTTGCGAGAAAAGTTAGAAGAGGACTTTAGGATAGGTTCATAGCTCTGTGATTCAATTCTTAACACAGTGGCTTCATTATTTTATTTCAACTGCATTCCCAGGGCATCACACATCCATACTCAATTCTAAATATAAAAACGCATTATTAAATTTAACTGGCGTATTTTTCATTAATGCAAATAATGAAAAGGGGCCTTTATCTGGAATATACCCAACAGGCGAGCAACCTTATATGTAATGTTATCTCTCCCCTCAAATATCATCCACTTAAATTTCCCAAAGGCAGGGATAGGATTATATTTTTTATTTCTTTCGCATATGCTATAGGTCTTTGTACATTGCTATTCTCCAGTAATCTATGTATTTTTGGAGAAAAAATATTTTCATTTATAAAGGAAGACTACAAGTCCAGAAATGTTAACAGATTTCCTTAATACTACACAATCAACACAAACAGACGGTGTGCTTGAAAGTCAGACACAGCTAGGAAGGTCCTTCCCATCTTGAAAGCTCCTAATACTGGTCACTTACACTTGAACGGTACTTAAGTCTCTGTCCTTCCTACCATTCCAGCCTCTATTTGCTCCTATTGCTCCAAAGTGCTTACCCAGTAGCTGGTCTTATAAAGATTCGCAGCACGAAATATGGCTATTTCCATATAACGAAATAATCTGAACTTATCTGTAATGGAACTTCACTTTCGACAAATTTTTTTTCAGTAAAAATACAATAAGATGTGGCAGGAATATCGAACATTACATCAAGTACCATGTGCGAGTCCTAAGGCTCTGTGCACCACTTCCTTAAATGATGTCATGTCTTTCTCCCAACAACTGGACTGTGTGTCACACTTGTATGCCTTAGAGAGATACTGGAACGCCTGAGGACAGAAAAAGAACAGTGTTCAGAATAACAGAGAATTCACATTTCCAACTCGGTTTCCTGGGGGTCCTGTGGAACTAATTTCAATTTGAGAAACTAGCATCTGTGTTATGTAGCACGATCTTTATTATTCTCATCAAAGAAGGGGTACAGACGCAATCAAGTAGATGTATCTGGACAGAGAAACTTCCCTCCAAACAGAGAAACAGAGATGCCAGGTTTGGAAACCTAGAAGAAGGGCACACACCTTTCCTCGGCACCCGTAGCCATCAGCTTAAGAGCCCGGTTAAAAGAATGAGGCATGAACTTGATAGCACCTACAGAGTCACCAAGAGGTGTGTGTACTCACAGAAGTTTAAAACACTTTCACAGCCCCATCCCTGCAGATTCTTGAGGGAGAAGTCACCGATCAGAGAATTCAGACTCCCCTTGAGTCCATACATGCAAGAGCACATCATTCAAGAAGAAGTGGAAGCACAGAAAGTAGGAGTGTGTGCCTGCGTGCGTGTGAGTGTGTGTTCTCCGGGCTGACAAGCCATGGTGGGAGCCAGCTGTGGACTGCAGGAGGAGAGATGGCCAGGAATCTCACAGATGAGCTGGACTGCAGTGAACTCCAAACTCATGCAAGGAGTACATTTGATTTGTTGTGGATGTTTTGAAAAGAACAGAAAACAATGATTTCAACCTTGGAAACTCTGGGGGCTCCTTTGGGTTCTAAGATAAGAGGCCAAAGGCATAAGTTGAGTGTAACTGGTGCTTTCGTGCACTTTCAAGAAAGGGGCAGGGTAACCTCTGTACAGCCTTTTGTGTTCAAAGCGCTCCTTCCATGGTCTTATCTCATGCCTTTTTCTCTTTTCCTTCCAAGGCCCCCATCTCAGATCTAAACCCTCTTTTGTCGCTGGGCCCCATCTACCTCAGTCTTCAGCAAGGAGCCTGCAGAAAGGGCTGAGAGTAAAGCATGTGAACAGCTGCTTGCCTCAGCTCCCGTCGGGGAGCAGGCTGGAGGGACCTTTTTGCAGGAAATGGAGAACAATTATGTAAGAAAAATTCATGGAAAGTAAAAAAGATGAATGCTTGCAAGTCTTAACCTGCCCGCCATTCAAAGTGCTTACGTTAAAGATTCCGAATAAAGATTCGGAAAACCTGAGCATATCCATCATCCTTTTTGAGCTAATTTAATTCTCCCCCCAACCATCGAAGGAGGAGATCTGCTACACGTAATTCAAACAAAAGGCAAGTTCCCGTGAGAACTGAAAGAGGACTTACCTTTTCGATTTCATCAGGCTTTTCACTCTGCCCATTTCCATACACTGCGGCATACAGCCTCCAGATTTCTCCATCATTCGTCACTCTTGAAGTCACTCTGCCAAGTAACTCCCGCAGCTTTCCTCTGAGGGCAGTTGCGACATCTCCACTTCGATCGGTTACCCCGTCAACCACTGCCCTGACCAGAATTTTAAGGACCTTAAAAAATGCACAGAACTGGTAAGCTAGAAACAACAAAAAACAATAACAAAAAAACAAGGGGCTACCATCGCCATTATCAAGGACAGTGATGGTGAAAAACCTTGAGAGCCACTGGAATATCACCTTTACGCTTTTTAAAAATAAACATGGAGGCGCCTGGGTGGCTCAGTAGGTTGGGCCTCTGCCTTCAGCTCAGGTCATGATCTTGGGGTCCTGAGGTTGAGGCCCGAGTCGGGCTCTCTGCTCAGCGGGGAGCCTGCTTCCCCCCACCTCTCTCTGCCTGTCTCTGTGCCTACTTGTGATCTCTGTCAAATAAATAAATAAAATCTTAAAGAAAAAAAAAATAAACAGGGAGCCATGCTGAACCACTCTCTAGAATCACATGCTGATTCACCTGGGCTCCCTTTAAGGTTCCTTGGAGGGCATGAAGCCTTCTCATTCTGAGCACTCTCTCTGAATGCTCTGACTGACACCTGTAGCTTTTAGGAATGTCAGCTCAGACTCACGGTCCTTTTTATACACAGCAATAAAAATGGACAAGAGAACATTCAATTGTGTTTTTTCTTTCTCGTTTGGAAAAGATACCTTATCTCTGCCTGTAAATTCACATTACAACCCCATATATGTAGTTCTAGTTCTGAAAATACATAATTCTTAATACAATCCCACTCATGATTTTAAATCTAAAAGTAACAGTGCAGAAGAGACTGTGTGGATACACACTACTGTCAAGTGATCACTCTTCAAACATTTCAAGGATTAACACGTTTTAAAAGGGATGGTCTATTAAAATAGTTACTGTCCAGTACAAATAAAGCCTACTAAATTAGTAAAATACTTTGCTTTCTCTGGGATCAGACAATTGGCCCAACATCCCATCCTCTCACTTTACCCATAGGAGGAGATGGGGGAGAGAACTTTAAGCTTTCTTACAATAAAAAGGGAGTGGCAGTGCAGGTGCTGGAGAAGAGAGTATATGTGGATATTTGGTGGTGTGTGAAGGGAACAGAAGGGTGAAAGCGTAAGGAGGTGGCATGTCTAGATGAACAGGGGCAGGTAGGGCGAAGGGAACTTCAGACAGGTAGATACCAAAGCCTCTAAAAAATTCACATGCAGATGTCACAAGAAGAGAGTGGGACCTTGAACAGGAATGAAAGCAATGACAAATATCTTCATACTCTCTACCTGTATGTTCAGCGGCCAGTTAAATGAGCTTACAATAAAGTTCTATAAGGAGGAACAGATAATAGAAGTCATTCCTGGCCATGACAGATATTGCCTAAAGAAATTCTGTTGGTTAAAATCAGATTACAGATAGAATCTAGGGAACACTACACTTAAAGGAAGGTAAACAGGGGTCTATGCATAAGCAAGACTAAAAAGGAGTCCATGGAAAGACGGGATAAAGTGACGTCATGGAAACCAAGGGAGGAGGAAGTACGAAGAGCACAGCTACAAAGTTTAGGGCTGGAGGACGCTACTGAATTCAGCAATTACAAAGGATTAGTGACTGTATCCAGAGTTAAAGCCAGAAGAAAGGCAGGAGACATTGCGATTTCAGACAAGAGGCTTACAAAGAGAGAGAAAAACATGAAAACTAAGACAACTATTAGCATCATAAAAGACCCCAATCATAGTAGCCCGTAACACTCATTTTGAATATTATATGTATGGGCATAGAAATTTAATAGAGAATATTCATTTAACCAAAAACTTTAATGTAAATATACTGGGAAGATAAGAGAAGTAGCACTTGGGGTGCTTGGGTAGCTCAGTCGGTTGAGCATCTGACTCCTGGTTTTGGTTCAGATCTCGATTTCAGGGTCATGGTTGAGCTCCACACTCAGCTCTCTCCCTCTCCCTCCCCCTCTACTCCTCCCTACCACCTGTGCTCTCGTGCTCTCTTAAATAAATAAACGAATGAATGAATGCATGCAGGAATGAATGAATAAAATCTATTAAAAAATATGTCCTTTAAAAACCAAAAAGAAAGAGAAGGAGCAGAGATGTTGATATGAGAGTTAGGTCCTTGATAACTCTAACAGTCAACCGGTAATACCTAAATTTGGTTAATAAAGAGTAGTAGTGTATATATTATGAGATATAGAAACATACAAATGGCAAAAGAAACACTATATACTATATACTAACTCCTTTAGAGAGCAGGATCTTTAGGACTAGAAATGGGTAGAGCAGGAAACTGTTGTATTTTGTTATAAGCCTTTGACTACTATTTAAGTTGTATATATGTATGTACTATTTTCATAAAATAAAAATTTAATTTAGGGGCGCTTGGGTGGCTCAGTGGGTTAAGCCGCTGCCTTCGGCTCAGGTCATGATCCCAGGGTCCTGGGATCGAGCCCCAAATCAGGCTCTCTGCTCACCGGGGAGCCTGCTTTCCCCTCTCTCTCTGCCTGCCTGTCTGCTACTTGTGATCTCTCTGTCAAATAAATAAATAAAATCTTTAAAACAAAACAAAAGAGACCTAAAGAAAAACAGAATCCGTCACCATGGTAGCTGCCCTCAATCCCTCCCCAGCACCTCCGCCATGAGCATCATTATGTGCCAAGCCCTGTGCGGAGCCCATGACCAACCTGATCACATTTGGTTCTCACAGGGACCCTAGCAGGCAGGCACTTCATTCTCTACACTTTACAAATAAACTCAGACAAGAAAGGCAAAATGTACTTTCTCTGGGTCCCATAGCAAGTGAGGCACAGAGAAGGTTTTGAATGCCAGTGGTATTTGACTCCTGAGCTTTCTTTGATGGAGATGATGGGAAGACAATAATGGTAGATAACACTTCCAAATATACATGTAAGAGAGACAGAGACACAGAGACAGTGACAGAGACAGAGAGACGAAGAGAGCATATGAGCATGCTTGAGAGCCAGGGCCTCTAGGAAGGCACAATCCTCCTGACAGTCCTGTGAGGAAGGTGCTCTGATTATCTGCATTCTGCAGATGCAGACACTGGAGCACAGATGAGTCAAGTAACTTGGCCAAGGTCACACAGCTGGGGAAGGCTCAGTTGGATCTGAACCCACAGTCCAGGTCCTGGGTCTTGCCTCAAGGATTCGTTGTGTTCATTTACAAGGTACAGCTCCTTATTCCTGTTATTTCTTCCCTTCTAATAATGAATTCTTTTATACCGGAAAAACCTTTCTTTTATGAAATATGTATACTAGTGACTTTGATCATTTCATTATTTCTTTGCCAAATCTTGAATAGACCAAACCAAACAGGTTTTTGTAGTTTTTCTACTTATTTATTTTTGTTACTTCCCCAAGACATCAGAGCTAATAAAAAATAGAAAGGGAAAAGAAAATTCCCAAACACAAGCACTACTAACACTGCAGTGGGTTTCTTCTAATTTTTTACTACACACACATTTTTTAATACTATGTAAACAGTCTTATCTTCCCGATTATGTCATGGAATTTTTTCATGTTTTCATATACTCTTTAAAATAGATCATTTTAATAGATTCAAAATATTCCACTGGATTGACAGACTGCAGTCTGTTTAACAATTTCCCTGCAGTCAGATAAAGACGCTGCTTCCATGTCCTGCCACTGATGTTATTACTATGATAAATGACACTTCACTGCGTATCTAGGTTAGATTTCCAGAACAGGAGCACCTGGCTGGCTCACTCGGTGGAGCATGAAATTGGTGATCGCAGGGTTGTGAGTTCAAGGCCCAACTTGTGTGTAGAGGTTACTTAAAAAAATAGAAAAATTATTAAAAAAAAAAAAAAGAAAGAAAGAAAGAAATAAAAGAAAAATTCCAGAAACAGAAGTATAGAATCAAAGGAATAAACATTTTAAGACTCTGGTGGTGATTCTGACACTTTCTAAAAGGGCTAAATCAAATTAGATCCTATCATTAGCATATGAAAATGTGTCATTTCATTGAATATTACCAGCACTGAGCAGATCATTATCTTTTAAATCTTTGACATTTTGTTCTACTAAGGCATTTGCAGCTATTTTTTTGTATTTTATTTCTTTCATTAGTTAGTGCACTTAAATCTCCCTCTAAACGTTTGCTGAGTAAACGTATTTCCTTTTAAAGCTATTTAAATGTTTTCTTAATCTGTATGGAACTCACTTGTTTCCAGTGTGAAAGCGGCTTTACTGTTAATCTTCATTACGGAAACAATACAGCCCACGAGCTGATGCACTAATCCACTGCCGGCTCCTCTTTCTGAACCCAACACTGTACACAGCTTGAGAAAGGAGAGAGCGGATGAACCTGAGGCAGAAGCAGCAAACACGGGAGAAGCCATGGAGGAGAAGGCAGCGGAGGGTGGAAGACTGCCAGGTGCCCATGTCCACAGGTGGGTGCTCTACACGCCGCGTGCCATCAGCACGGAGACACTGCCACACCGCAGCGCCAGCCCAGGGCAAGCCGGGGACCTGCGGGCACAGCTGGGCAGAGCCCCGGCCGCCTAGCAGGCCCTCCACCTGCGGAGGTGGTTAGAGGGCTACCCAGCAACACAGGCACGGGAAGAAAGCAGCGCCTGGCAGAGAACTGGGAGGTTTCCTCAGGAGCCAGACCACCTGCGGGTGGTGGGAGGTGGCTGTCGTGAAGGCACCAGGGGTGAGGTTCCACTAAGGTCCAGACTCACGTGGAAGGGCACCACTTAGGCGCTCCCACCAGCACGTATTACCAGTGGAAACCCAAAATCCCCCCGGGGATCATGAGCCAACGGAGAAAAAAAGAAGACATCTGAAAAGTGCAGCCATAACGAAATAAAATGAATGGTCTACATGAGAAAGATTTAAATGGTCGTGTGGAGGAAAACTTGTTACCTTGTCTCCCTAATACATACTCTCGGGAAGAGAAGAAGGAAACCCAAGGTGACGGTGAGACCTCAGGGGTAGCAGCACATACGGGGAAGGAAACAGAGGTTGGGCTGAGCCTGGAGGGGCTGTCACCAAAAGGGGCTCGTCTTACTGGGTGTCACCAATGAGACGAGGAAGCCACAGCTGGTAAGGTAAGAAGCTCGAAATTCTGGAAGACAAGTGAAAGAAACATTTTGTGGAGGAAGGGAGATCTGTGGGGTTCGACATCGCCAATAGGCTGAAGAACTTGAGGACTAACGAGTGTCCCCTGGAAGTGGCAGTAGGGACCTTGCCAACAGTGCAGTTCAGCAGATGGGGAGAGAAAGCCTCATCGGCTTGGGCTCCAAGAGGCCGGGAGGAGGGCAAGTGGAGCCCATGGAAGGTGCTTCTCCTCCAGAGCTAAAATGCCGCAGAGAAATGGGGTGGCGGCTGGGGGATGTGGCTGTGCACAAGTTACTCCTGCGCACTCGGAAGGCACTGAGGACGTTCACAGACCAGAGCAACAGATAAATGCACTCGGTAGTATTGTCCCACTTGTCATGTAGCTCAAGTTCTAGAGGCTTTCTCTAGAAAAACCACAGTGATTATAAGTGATTATAACCAACTAGGCTTTTTAACTGAAAACTAATCCTAACGGTCTACTCCAAAGATGATTCTTCAGTCTGTGTTTACTTTCCTGAGGTTCTGGACACCCACGTGGCTAATCTAATGAGAGTTCAGAACCCTCTTTCCAGAATGTGCATATCCACATACACAAGTCTTTTTCACAGTGTTGCTGATCATCACATCACAATCTCCTAAAGCCTAACAGTGGATCCTTCTTAGAAATTCTACTTTGCAAGACAGAGAAAGAAAAACCAAGACTCTTTAACTACAGAGAGCAAGCTGATGGTCACCAGAGGGCGGTGGCAGAGGGAGATGGGTGAAACAGGTGATGGGAATGAAGGAGGGCACTTGTGACGAGCGCCGGATACTGGACGGAACTGCTGAGTCACTGTATTGTACACCTGAAACTAATGTAACACTGTATGTTAAACATACTGGACTTGAACAAAAAAGAGAAATCCTAGTTTGTCCCCCATGGCAGGGGATTCTGGGCTTCTCTCTCAAAATTGCACATGACTGAGTTCTATCTGAAAAGCTTTAATTTTCTATCCACTCCCTCCTCCCTATTCTTACTATCTCCTTCGTCACTTCCACATGTTTAAACATCTGATGTTGTTGGCTAAAGGCAAGGCATGATGAGTGGCAACATCTCTGGCCTTGGTGTGGCTCTGTGCATGTCACCTCTGCCACCACAACCGCCCCAGTGAGGTGAAGCTGGGTGTCAGGTGCACCCCCGGCGTCTACCAAGCCCGCTATTCTCACAGGCACTGCCTTCTCCCTGAAAAGGGAGCACAACAGTTGTGGCGGGTCAGCTGTGGTGAATTTGCTTCCTCCCCAATTTCATGTCTAAACAGAACTTGACAATGTGATCTTCTTTCAAACAGATATAATTTGTGGATAAAATTAGTTAAGATGAGGTTATACCAGGGTTAGGGGTTGGGGTTGTCAGGGTTAAAAAACAAACAAACAGAGGTTATACCAGATTTGGGTGTGTCCTAAGTTCAGTGACTACCATCCTTCTAAGAAGAGGAGAGGACGGAGAAGGTAGTGCGGAAGCAGGGGAAGAGGAAGAGACAGGAGCAACGCCACCACAATCCAAGGAATGCCAGGAGCCACCAGCACCCAGAGGAAGGAGGGGAAGACTATTTCCCACAGCCTTCAGAGAGAGCACAGCCTTTATTTCAGGCCTTCTCAGCTCCAGAGTTGAATGGTGAGAATACACTTCTGTTGTCTGGAGACACCATGCTTGTGGTAACTTGTTAGAGCAGCTGCAGGAGACTAATCTGGGAGTGTTGAGTAGAAAGACCCAGACAACACCGGAATCGCTGAAACAGTCTCTCCCCAGGGCACTTCCCCAGCTTCTCCTAATCATCTTCCAGGTTTAGTTCAAGAAGCACCAAATGAACAGCTGTCACCTCACAGCCTGTCCCTTCTAGGGATGGTGACCTCTGGCACCCCACTCCAACGGCATCCTTTCCCCACGTGTAGAAGTTTCAAATATCAAATCTCTCAAACTTTTCTTTCCTGGGGTATGGCTTTTGTGTCACGATTAAAACTGGTTTCTCCAACCCCAAGCTTATAAAAAGTATTTGCCATACTTTCTTTTCTTTCAGTGCTTTTATGGTTTTAACTTTTTTGGTGATGATGATGAAGATGAAAGCGGCCGCCCTCAGAACACCTGTATGTGCCAAGCACTGTTCCAAGCCCTTTCCACAGATCAACTCCTTTACTCCTCACAACAGTCCTCGAGAGGCAGGCACTATTTTCATCCCCATCTTACAAAAGTGAGGCATAAAGCGATTAAGTTCCCCCAGGCCGTAGGGCTGCAGGCCGGCGGAGGTGGGTTGCAAGCCCGGATTGTCTACCCCCAGAATCTCCGCTCGTATCTACAATGTCATCCTCATTCTCAGGCCCTCCAATTTCAGTATCTGATGCAACTGAATTTACTTTAGTGTAACCAGTGAGGCAGAGCTTTAGTTTTTTATTCCAGATGCTTGGCCAACCATCCCCATACATATTGAATATTCTATTTTTATCCCACAGACTTAAAATGTCATCTTTATCATGGACCATATTCTCATAACTTACTTGAGTCTGTTTCTGAATCCACTGTTCTGTCACATTTCATTCCTGTAGCAGATAATAGCTCTTTATATAATAAGAGTATTATTAGCTTTTAATCTTTCTTATTTGTTACAAATATTCCGTCACATACTTTTTAAATGTGGTCATAAAAATTCTTTCAAGTTTTCTTTTATTGCTTTAAAGTTCAGAAAATTTGGGAAGTATCCATTTCTATTCCTGATTTTTTTTATGAGATGAATAAAGAGTTTGCATAGAGTTAGTCCATTTGGAATTCATTTGATGTATCATAAAATAATCTAAGTGTATTTTTTAAGCCTGGAGGCTTAGAGGGATTTCATTCTCATCGCTATAAACAGCCCTAAAGCTCCTCACATCGTCCCCAAACCAACGCCAGGCCCCGGATGCCCCGCAATGACCTCTTAATCCCTCACTCACATCTCTCATTCATTTAGGTGAGCCAGAACTTTATTCTCTATCCTGAGCCTCTCTCTCCCCTCTGTCCCAGACTGTGCCTAAGGGAGGCAGCAGCAGAGAATGACTGTGGGGAGCCACCTCCAGACCCTGAGGAGAGTTCATGTTTCCTCACATGGACGAACAGTGATTCCAACGTACACGCTGAGAAATCCCCACAAAGAGAAAGCCCGAACCATCCCCTTCCCCAATGTTAACCTTGGAATCCTTGGCCAAGTCTCACCAAAATCTTGGCCAAAAGCACAAGGTGTTGGCCCTTTGCATTCTGCAGGTCTCCAAAGCCGGAAGGAACGGAATTGCCTGAAGGCCGGTCACAGAAACTTCCAGGAGGGCTCCAGGCCAGGAGTGAAGCCATTTTCCGCCTCCCGGCTTGGCTACCTCCCTGCTCCACTTGGAGCGCTTCACAGGATTTGCTCTGTTTCCTGGCCTGATAACCCCGACCCTTGGCTTCCCCAAACCTTGGTTATCACAGTGAGGTAGGCAATTTAATATTTGCTTTTTCACGTCTTCAGGGAAAAAAAAGAAATGTCTTCGACTGTGGGAAAGGCATGCCCAGGCTTTTAGGTTAAAAAGACCAGACTTTGGGCTTCAAGTCCTGGCTTTACGACCACTTGCTCGCTCTGAAACATGAGACTTACTAGTTCACCTTGCTAAGCTGCAGATACCTCAGCAAAAGAAATGGAAATAATACTGACTTTACGAATATAATTTGTGTAAGATCTATCCACGCCATCCCCTCTTTTCTTTCAGGCTAGCCGCCACTCGCTGCAGGACTGCAGTCTGGTTGGCAGGTTGCCCCAGTGCCCATCAACACCATCTCCCCGCTTCCCAAAGAAAACACCAAAGAGAAATCCACACAAAGAACAACATCAATATAAAAGAACACTCTGTATATGATTCTCCGTATATGACATTTAAGAAAAACCAAATGATAACGATGTTGCTGAAATCAGAAAGCAGTAGCCTGGCCTGGGGGGTAAAGAGTGGTGGTACAATGGACTGGAAAGGGGCCAAAGAGGACTTTCTGTGGTGATGAAAATGTACTTTATCTGTTTTGGGTATTGGCTAAATAAGAATACAGAATGATCCAAACACATCAAGTAACACTTTAGATCTATACATTTTAATACATGTAAATTATGCCCCAATTTTTTAGCAACTGAGCCACCCAGGTACCCCCCAAGCCCCAATTTTTAAAAACTTTGTCATATATAGTTCACATACTCACTTATATAATGTAGAAATGTTTTTGTTTTTTTTTTTAACATAAACCTTCCCATAGACTTTAAGACATGATACAAAGGAGAAAAACAGGCATACCTAGATGTGATTCCTGTCTTTGGTTCCTACTATGACCATATAATTTGACATGGCTGGTCAAATTATATAACCTCCTTATGTGTCACATTCATCCACTGTAAAATGAGAAATATTTAGTATCCACCTGAAAATACTGAATGCCCTATAAAAGATAACCCATGGTAAGTGCCAGAAACATAATAAGCACTTAATATATGTTAATCCCCTTCCCTTCCTCTTCCATTTATAAATAGCAAATGGGGTGTAATACTGCAATACTTAAATTCTTTCCCTGAAATGATCGCCCCAGTCATCAAAGAAGGGGGGGGGGACAGGGAGGAGAAAAAGAAAAAATAAAAAAAATTAATAAATCAACATTAGAATTTATCCTGAGGAAAAAAGCATGGCTATACACAGGGATTTATCTGTAAGGATACTCATGGCATTATTCACAATAGTAAGTACCTGGAAAACTGAACAGAGACTAATTATGAAGGAATATGAAATTTTATTTTATTGTAACTAAAATATATATAGCTTAGACATAAACATAAATATGTATTATGACAAAAAGCATTCCTAAGTTTTACTAGGCTATGCATTAATCAAAATTAGGACACAGAGAAAGGAGAAAGTGATATAGTACTCCTTTTATTACAAATACTGAAAAATACAGAATAATTTGTAGCTAGCTTCCTACATGTGTATTAAAAGGATTATAAATTTGCACATGTACACACACATAACAGAAACTATTAAAATGACAATAACCACATTTATAAAGAACTATACATAAATAAATTTTTTAAGCAAACTAAAATAGAATGAAGTCTGGTAGTGTCAAAAATAAGAATATGAGATTTTTGAAAAACACCCTTTGCTAAACTTGAAGCGTCAAATGAAGTAAAATTTTTTTAGCCAAGATAAAAATATTCCAGACAACCTATCAATTGTCTTAGTCCATACTGACTAATTGCAATAAAGCATGATGACAGACAGAAATATTCCATGAAGCTAAATACGACCAAGTCCATCAATAGCCTTTAAGTCTGTCCTTCCATGATAATGACATCACTACAGAGCAATTCTCCCCACACCTGCCAGACACTAAACACTGCCATCAGCATTCTAAGACACTTGTAAGGAAAGCCATTAACAGGTCCTGCCACATTATCTCACTGTGACTATTTCTCCATTACAGGGTGCTCCAGATGATAATTTGGCCTGAGCAAGTTGCTGGTTATCTGGATGTTATGTTCTCAGTAATATTTCTCCAAATCCAAATGTAAACATTAAGCTAAGAGCCTTAAGTCATCTTCAAAAGTGCCATTCAAAGACTCTGTTTACAAGCAATATTTCTCATAACAGAAACAGTTGCTGGGAACCCTGTGTGTTGAAGTGGGGGTACAAGAAGGAAGTCTCGAGAACTCCAAAGCTGCCCTTGTTTCTAAAACCACTTAAGTCTTATAGAAACTAATTTCAAACTCACTGAAATATTCGTGTGCAGATGAAATAGTGCTGTACAAATGGAGGAATGTTTCATATTCTGAATTTGGGGAACAAAGGAAGAGTGAGAGGAAAACTAGATTAAAAAATACTAGCTGGCTAGAAATTGTTTAAAATTATTTTCCTTCCAGTGTAGTTAATGCACAGTGTTACCCAGTCTCAGGTGCACATTATAGGGGTTCAACAGCTCCACATATTACAGTGCTCATCACGGTAATTCACTCTTAATCCCCTTCCTCTATTTTACCCGTCACTTGACACTTCCCCTCTGGTGACCATCAGTTTGTTCTCTGTAGTTAAGAGTCTGTTTTTTCAACAGGTAGAAAAGGCAAAGAACACAACTGTCTTTAGGGAATATCAGGAGATTCCCCAGGGCTGTGTTCTATGACAAGTCATCAATTTCATCTTCCACTTAGTGATGCTGTCTTCGGTGTTCTCCATTCTCCTAGTCAGTCCATCTATACATTTTTATTTTAAAAATCAAAATGCTGAATTCTAAGACCTTTCACTGATAATTTTAAAAAGACATGTTATGCACTCATTTCTGAGTATATAAATTTTACTTATTAATAAATTCTTGTTCTGGTTGATCGTTAAAAAAAAAAGTCTGTTTTTTAGTTTGTCTCCTTTTTTCCCTTTGTTCATTTTTTTTCCTTTGTTCATTTTTTTTGCTTCCTAAATTCCACATACGAGTGAAATGATATGGTATTTGTCTTTCTCTGTCTTATTGCACTCAGCATTACACTTTCTAGAATCCATCCATGTTTTTGCAAATGGCAAGAGTTCATTCTTTTTTATGACTGCATAGTATTCCTGTGTGTGTGTGTGTGTGTGTGTGTGTGTGTGTGTGTGTGTATACACACACACAAATACCACATCTTCTTTATCCACTCATCTATCGAAGAGCACTTGGGTTGCTTCCCTAATTTGGCTATTGAAAATACTGTTACAATAAACATTGTTGTATCTATCCCTTCGAATCAGTGTTTTTGTATTCTTAGGATAAATACCCAGTAGTGCAAATACTGAATCACAGGGTAGCAATATTTTTAACTTTTCGAGGAATCTCCATACTGCTTCTCAGAGTAGCTGCACCAGTTTGCATTCCTACCAACGGTGCACGAGGCTTCCTCTTTCTCAGAATCCTGGCCAACACTTGTTGCTTAGGTGGCCATAAATTTAAACTAAATCCTAGTAATTTTCTTTAGAAAACCAAATATTGTCACTTTAGTTCAGGATTAGAATTTTAAATGGAAATCAGAACGTGATTTTTTTCCATGGGTAAAAATTCCTCATGATTAGTTTTGCTGGAAGGAGTGAAAAGCTCCATGAACACCAAAATATGTTTGAAAAATCTAAGATAAAAGTTCAATCAAAATATCTCAATTTGTGTTACAAGAAGTTTGTGGGGGGTAGAGTGGGGTTTCTCTTAAGACTTTTTTTTTCTCCTTTTCTGAAAAATGCTCAAAATGCATCTCTATGCATTCGGAACTAAGGTTGGATAAATGGAAAGAAAAAAAGTAATCTTTTTTTATAGAATCATTCTTTACATTAAATAAGCTTTGCTTCCTCTTTAGGTCTTCATTAAAAACTTAAGAAAAAACATTTTTACTTCAAAATGAATTGTATTGACTGAGAATTGCCCAGAATTCCACAGAATACACTATTGTGTGAGTCTCTTCATTATTTTTCAGGCAAGCCTCCTGAAGGATTTCTTTTTTTTTTTTTTTTTTAATTTTATTTATTTGACAGAGAGAGAGAGATCACAAGTAGGCAGAGAGGCAGGCAGAGAGAGGAGGAAGCAGGCTCCCTGCCGAGCAGAGAGCCCGATGCGGGGCTCGATCCCTGAGATCATGACCCGAGCCGAAGGCAGAGGCTTAATCCACTGAGCCACCCAGGCGCCCCTCCTGAAGGATTTCTAACCATGTGTTCTTACAATTCCAATGAATTAGTTTCAGTATACAACATGCAAAATCAGCAACTGAAAGTTTCATCTTCAGAATCAAACACAGGTTATTTTTGCCAGAGTTTTCTCCTTGGTATCTGTCACTGTGACTACCAATATATTATTCTAAATATCACTTCCCTCCCCATACAGTTACAGATACTCAAATACACCAGTATTATTTAAGACATGTGTAAGAATTCATTTCCATCCTGAGAGAGGAGATTCCTAAGCTGGGAATGGTGGGAGAAGAGTAGAGACAGAAGAAAAACTTAAGATTCTCAATACATTTCCAGCTAACTTAATTACAAGAGACTGGAATGATCAAGGCTAAACCTATTTTACTCTAAACCATCTTCAGTAAAGCAAATGTTTCATTTTGTCTCGCCTTTCTTTTGGAATAGAGTCCTCTCGGGTCCAACATAGCTAGATGACATGGTATATTTGATACATGGAAGGCAACTGAAATCAGCAATATCTTGATGACTTTATAATTCTTTATGATGTGGAAATAACAGCTTCCAGACAATCTTTGAACAGTTATTTTGATAGCATTAGCTTCCTTAAAACAAAGCAGGAAGATACATACATATGTTCCAGAGTCCAACATAGTTTATAAATGTCCAAATCTATCCCACAAAGCCAAGATGAGAAATTAGTTAATACACATCAAGTGCTTACAATAGTGTCTGGCACACAGCCAGCCCTCAATACATGGTAGTTATTACAACTCCACCACGCCCCACCTTGACCTGCTTTATGTGCCTTGAAAAGCACAGGAGAATAAGTGAGAGAGAAAACAGAAAAGACCCCCCCCCCCACTTTGATGCTCATGTACCATAACCACCCAAGTCCATCTCTCACAGAAGAGGGGACTGAACCTCTTCTGTTGGGTTCCTTATATAAAACCAACTCCAAGAGTGCCAAGCATAGAAGGATGACCAGTATAATCCAAAAAGCCAATCTGGTAAGTCAATTATTACTAATCCTCAGCAGATCTGAAGGATTGCTGTTGAGTTAAAATATGGATTCAGAGGGGGAATTCCACCGGCAACAGAAAGAAAACCAGATCAGTTAGAGACCAGGGACACATGAGAGAAGATTAATGGGATGAGATTGACCAAGGAGTCAGTGTTCAGACACCTCAGGCAGACACGACATCCCTAGGATCAATACTGGCAGGGTGACAACTTGGGAGAATCAACCCTTCCAGGACTTCACACCCCCTTCTGATGTGTGTGTGGTTTATTCAGCTGAGCCTACAGGACTCCTTTAGGGTCCCTTCCTGCTCTGACGGTTTGTAATTCTAAAGAGTGCTGGGATTGAGCCAGTGGTGGTGTCTAAATGAGGAGTGCCAGATTTGAATGTTTTGTGCACAACTGTAAAATGTGAAAGAAAAGGAACCCAGAATTTATTTCAAGTATAAAATGGAATAAACTCCCAATGTAAACTATTTACATTCTCTCTGAGACTTTAGAAACAGGCTTCAGAATGCTTTCTAGTAAAGAAGGATCTTTTTAAAAATTACAGTTGAAGTAAATAGGAGATGAGCACTTTGGAATCTCTGCCCCATCCTCGGTGGTTTGGTAGCATACCAAGATCTGTTTAGAGCCTCATCTGTACCCTTTGTCCACAGGCTAAGTGTAGAAGAAAAAGAACTGCCTCCACCGAGAATTTCAGCTCTGTTTACAGGACTGGCAGGAAACCACGCAAATAGATCTGGCAGGGCTCCTAGCTTCTCTCGGATGTAAAATTCAGCTCTGCCTCCATTCATGTTTTAATTGATCTTTATGCTATAGAATTCAAGAAGGTCAATATACAATATTTAGAAAGGACAGAAGGGTAAAAGAAAAAGAGAGCTGATTCAAAGGGGTCAACATATGTCCTGGAAGTAGGTACATCTTTCTACTCGAAGCCAAAGATCTTTCAAGTGAATGGCCCAGAAGCTGAGCCTTGAAGTAACATGGCCAGTCATATGGCTGAGCTTGCAAGAATGTGCATCCAGGTCGAGGGCTGGGGCCATAGGACAGGGCCCAAATAAGGTAAATTTTGGAACAGCTGGGGTACAGACAATACTATGTAGAAACAGTAAGGTGTTGTCATATGTCAGATGTTATTTTTGTTTTTTCATAATTTCAACTTCATCATTTTATTTTTTTAAAAGATTTTTATTTATTTATCTGATAGAGAGAGAGACAGCAAGAGAGGGAACACAAGCAGGAGGAGTGGGAGAGGGATAAGCAGGCTTCTTGCTGAGCAGGGAGCCCAATGTGGGGCTCAATCCCAGGACCCTGGGATCATGACCTGAGCCGAAGGCAGACATTTAACGACTGAGTTACCCAGGTGCCCCTCAACGTCATCATTTTAAATAGCATGTGCTGATTAATGCAAATAAAGTGTTGTATTTTTAAGCCCCCTGACTTTGTAACCCTGAGGCGTCTACACAGCCTTGTCTGTGTACAACTACAAGATGACAAACACAATGGCTTCAAGTCTCCCGTGTTTTCTGAAAGGATCTAATATTTTTTGTACAGTGTTAGACTTAACCATTCTGACTTCATCTCACCAAGAGGACCATTTCACTAAACACTGCAAAGAAAACGTTAGTCTTCATTTCCGTATTGTTCAAAACATCTGAAAGTGTGTAATAAATGCTTGTTCAATGAGTGAATAAACGAGTATGGGACTTACTCCAGCTATTCCATTGAGATAACCAAAGCAATAAATCACAACAAACATCATTCTATTTCATTTCTGCAAGCTGACTGTATGTACATAAACCACATATCAAATATTCTTAATTGAGTCACAATAACATTCAGTCTATGACGGCACAGACATACTTGACATTGGAATGTCAGAATATGTAATGAAGAATATTCAACTAGAGGAAAAAAACGCTCATTTTATATATCACATGTGTTTAACAAAATTTTCCTATGTATAGTCAAGGAAACAATTTGTATCACTCAGATGAATCTGGTCACCGATTCTGACGGGACACACAAGCATGCAGGGTTGGGGGGTTCCCCACACTACCAACTCAATTCTGACACTATTTCCCCAGAGAGAGCATCAGATCCCACAGATGGAGGTCTCAGTCCTGTAAGACTGCCAATCCCTCCTCCTCCCCACTCCATATGCCAGCCCCAAGTCCAGGTTGTCCCTTATACTTTAGAGACTGGAGGTTCCAAACCCCAACCTTTGGATTTGATTAATTTGCTAGAGCAGTAAGTTCACAGAACTCTAAGAAACATTTGACTTACTAGATTACCGGTTTATTATGAAAAGATGTAACTCAGGTGCAGCCAGATGGTAGAAGTGCATAAGGCAAAGTATATGGGTAAGGGCATGATGCTTGCATGCTCTCTCGGGGTGCACCATTCTCCTGGCACCTCCATGTGTTCCCCAACCCAGAAGCTCTTCGAACCCTATCCTGTTGGGTTTTTTTTGAAGCTCAGTTACACAGACATGACTGATTAAGTCACTGCCATTGGTGACAGAGTTCAATTTCCACACCCACTCCCTTCCCAGGAGGTCATGGGGGGAGAGGAGTGGAGGTTATGGGAATGAGAGTTCCAACCCTCTAATCACATGGTTGATACCCTGGCAACCATTCCCATCCTTAGTGCTTTCCAAAAGTCACCTCATTAACACAACTCAAGAAACCTTTACGGCTGTCTTTGCTTAGGAAATTCCAAAGGTTTTTGGAGCCCTGTGCCAGAAACCACAATCAAAACCAAATACATATTTAGTCAATATCACAATCATATAATTAAGCACTAACATCAATCACAAGTTGAAAAAACAAAATATGAATATTTTACCTGAACGTCTTTGTATTTGTCTCGTAAGTCCAAGAGCCGGTGATAAGCTTTAATGGCTTCTGAAAATTCCCCAACATCAGTGCTAGTGAGAATGTAGTTTTCCCAGATCTGCCAGTGTTCATAGTTGCACTTGAGAGCTTCTTGCAAAGTTCTAAAAGCTTTTTCTCTGTTGAAGGTCAGATTTTAAAGAGAATGATAATGAATAATCATAGCTAAAGAAACCATAGCTTCAGGCATAAAATGCTAATGTGAACTTCCTGTCAGTCCTTAGTCACTCATGTTAATAAACAGAATTTGAGACCCAAACAACCCCAAACCACCTCAAATTTCCCTACAAAGTTTTTTAAAAATTTTAAAGGAGCTCATACGGCACCAATGAATCACTGCCTCTGAAGCTAATAATACACTATATGTTAATTGAATTTAAATTAAAAATAAATAAATAAAATATAAATTTTAAAGGAGCAAGAAATTGCAAAACATAAACAGGTAGAAATGAAACAAGGACAGGGAGATGTAAATAAAAACCAGTTGGAAATTTTGGAATTGAAAGAGACATTTGAAACAAACAAACAAACAAAACCTCAACAGGGGACAGAACACTAGACTGCACACAAGGAGAAAACTGATGAACTAGAAAGCAATAGTGAGAAATCCACAAGGAATGAAGATTAAAAAATAAAAGAGGGGCGCCTGGGTGGCTCAGTGGGTTAAAGCCTCTGTCTTCAGCTCAGGTCATGATCCCAGCGTCCTGGGATCGAGCCCCACGTCAGGCTCTCTGCTCGGTGGGGAGCCTGCTTCTTCCTCTCTCTGCCTGTCTCTCTGCTTACTTGTCACCTCTGTCTGTCAAATAAATAAATAAAATCTTTTAAAAAAATAAAATAAAAGAGCAATAAGGAGAGGAAAGTATGAGAGGTAAGGCTCAAACATACATTTGATAGACATTGCCATCATAAACAGATACAGAAAATGTCAGGACAAGGTATTTGAAAAGATAGAGCTGAGCATTTCCCACAACTGAACAAAGATGGAAATTCTATGATCAAAAGTATATTTTTGTACCAAATTTTATAAATAAAGACAAACAACACCTAGGTATATTGTATGAAATTGCAAAACATAAAGATAATCCTAAAACCTACAAAAGAATGACAATGAGAATGGCAGATATTTCATTAGCAACAAAAGATGTAGAAAACAACAGACTAGTACATGTAAAGCACTGCATGAAAATAATTGTCAAGCCTAAAATTTTATAACCAGCTAAACTTACTACTCAAGAGTAAATGAGAAGTCAAACACTTTCAGATGTACAAGGACTAAGTTTATCATCTACTCCCCCTAACTTAAAAGAACTACTGAAGGACCCTCTCTTGCAAAAATAAAAGGGAATTCAGACAGAAAGAAAGGGATACAATAAATGATCAATAGTGAGAACAGAAACTGATGAAATATGTCATTATATTTAACAAATTATTGAGAACAAAAATTACTAGTTGTTTGTGGAAAAAAAATATAACTGACCATAGTCTCCAAAATTAAATAAGAAATCAACAGTAAATAGCTAAAGTATATATATGCCTGGAAACTTAAAGATGCACTCCTAAAAAAAAAAAATTAAGAAAGAAAAGAAAAGGAAACCACAGTGAGGAAACAAAGAGACTCATATTAGAAAATAAAAAATATTTAGAATTTTTTTTTTTTTTAAAGATTTTATTTATTTGTCAGAGAGAGAGGGAGAGAGAGCGAGCACAGGCAGACAGAATGGCAGGCAGAGGCAGAGGGAGAAGCAGGCTCCCTGCTGAGCAAGGAGCCCGATGCGGGACTCGATCCCAGGACGCTGGGATCATGACCTGAGCCGAAGGCAGCTGCTTAACCAACTGAGCCACCCAGGCGTCCCAAAATATTTAGAATTTTGAAAATACTATATATCACCAACTGCAGGGCATAACTAAAGCAGTATTTTTAGAGGTAAATTTGTGATCTTAAGTGCATTTATTACAAATAATGACAATAAATTAGTAAAAACATTCAACTTAACATTATAGAAAAAACCAAACTTAGGAAAGAATAAAATAATAAATTAAATATAATGAAAGAATAGAAATGATTAACAAAACCAAAAGCTGGCTTTTAAGAAAAAAATGAGACAAATGTGTTAACTAAATTCCATTTAGAATAAAAGAAAATGGCACAAATAACATTGGTAATTTTTTGAAAAAAAATAAGTGAATGCTATGAACAAATTATACAAATGAGCTAAAGAAACAGAAAGCCAAATAAATCAATTAAAATTAAAACAAAGGTAGGCAATTTTACAGAAAAGGCATACCAAACCATCAAGGAATTCTTATACAAGCCACTTCAGAAAAGAGAAAAAGACTATTAAAACTTAATACCAACAAGGGAATCAACAGAACTTCATGACACCTTTTCTAAAAGTTTAACATCTCAGCAAACAAAAAGATACTTAATGCTTTACTCCCCTGTCCGGACAAGATTATAATTCCTTTATGGAACATGAATATTTCACTGGATAATTACAGTAACCTTCTTCAAATGTATGCTGTCAATCTCCTTTTCCAAAGCCATTTTGAGTTTGTTAATTTAGGACTACCAGGTCCACCTCCATTTCCTTGCTGAGTCCCACTGTGTTTCAACGAGGCATCTCCCCATCAATGACTTTAAGGCAAATTTTGGAGGGGATAATGGAGATTGTTCTGGCCATCCCAGGCCATTGCTCTGAGAATCACTCCATGAAGCATTTAATCAATTTCTAATATACCTATGGTACCAATCACAATAACGTCCTTACGGTCAAGTCCTTTTTGTCTTCTCATTAGCAGCCAAATCACTGCAGTTTAATTTTTTTATTCTCTACATTAAATAATTTACCTAAAGTGGTTATGGAACTTACTGATTCATTTATCCCTTGGCCCACCATCTTTCAGAGTTAAAAATGAAGGTACCCTTGCTGTAATCCTTCTTCAAATTTAGCCTTAAATTGTTCGGGGGGAGAGAGAGAGAGAGTGTGTGTGTGTGTGTGTGTGGTGTATCTTTTTCCCTTTCTTGGTTCCGCTCCCTACTCCCATCTCCCATGTAACAACTGCCCTCAGCAGTCGTAGACCGAGGCTGCAGTTCTCCCATCTGCATGGGGGTGGGTGAGGCTGGCCTGTTGGAACAGAACTTGACAGGCACCAGTCCAGGCAGGAGGACTATCCTTTGTCCTACAAGTCCTCTCATTCATTGACCACAATCTCCTGGCCTTGAAGTTTTTGCTATGAATTCCTTTTTCCTAAGTGTGGCTTCTTCGTAAGGATCTTCAGTTCAGGATTCACTTATCGAGCCCACAATGGTCATGACACTGTGCTATAAAAGTTAAAGATGGAAGATTTTCCCAAAGGACTGGCAGGGATACGATGCCTGGGGAACCAGATGAAATAGCAAAAAGAGCGTGTTAGTGAAGAACCCTGGGAGAGCAAAGGGACAAACAAGATGGTTAAAGGGTCCCTCTTAGGCATGGACAGGATTCTTTTGAGAGAAGCGGTCATAATTTACCCCTGATGTAACAATCTCATGAGTCAAAACTGAGCTATGTCTGGAACCGCAGCAAAGAAAGGAAAGAGCAAAAAGGCAAGAATAAAGTGGTGATTCACCTTTGACCTTACAACCCCACTTTTACACAAAAACCTATTTGTGGATTTGCAGAAAGACCAGAAAGCACCAAAAAGAAGTTGAACAATGTGCAGTACCCCCTATGAGGGAAAGCGGAATTCTTAGGGTTAATGGGCTGGAAAACAAGGTAGAGTATCAAAAGCCTCACTACATACAGAGTTATCAGGGTTACCAGAAAAACCCACTGAGATCACTCTACAACTATGACAGGGATTTCCCCTGCCCCTTGCTTTAAACCAAAAGGTCCCTAGGGAATTTTAACACAATCACTTGCAATCAGGAACATAATACTATTTTCCAAAGAGTGCAGCAGAAAAAACAGTACTTTATTTATGTAGTTTGTCATCCAAGAGCAGCAGAAGTATTTCAATGTAATGTGGATTTAATGATATCTTCAGAAGTATCTTGTGAATCCACAAAGAAAAATTAAATTAGGCTTGAAAATAAGGCCAAATGAAAATGGAAACAGATCCATCCTCTCCATTTGCTAAAACTCTGGCAATACCAATCCTTATCTCTTCCCTTTCTTCGGCTTTTTATGGCCGGTCAATAAGGCCAGTTGGTTGTCCCCTTTATAAATTGGCATGTGCCCCTTTTTTTCCAGACTAGTTATCTCCCGCCTGGACTATTACAACAGCTGTCTCCTGACTGGGTTTCCAGCCCCCAGTTTCCTCTCTAGTCTGTCTCACACCGCCACCAGATAAACCTTCCCCAAAAGCTTCTTTCTTCATGAAACTGCCCCCATTGAAAGCTCTGGCATCTTACTGCCAAGGGGACGATCTCAACTTGTTAGATCATCAGAACACACTGCAATTTGACTCCAACCTTCTCTGTCTCTAAAGACCTCACTATAATCCACGGCTGGTGTAGGTTACTCGCTCTGCATGTGATCACATTTCCCTTTGCCTGAGAGGTTCTCCTCTGTCCCTTCTACCCCTTCTTCAAATTTTAGCTTGAGTCCAGCATTCTCTCAGAGGAGTTCTGGAACCAGGATCATAATCCTTCTCTCTTCTGAGACCCACACACAGTGTCTGGCATAGAATGAGGGTTCTACAAATATCACATATGGTTATTATAGCTCTCCTTCTATTTCCCACTTGATATTTACCATGTACGACTTCTAAAATAAAACAGCCTGATATTTTATTTTTTAAATCTATAATTCCTGAAGACACTGGTTCACATTTATATTTCTCAGTAATACCCAATACACAGCAAGCAATCAAGAAGAATACACCAATTGAGTTGACCAACTACAGGTATGCATCCTCTTATCGTGTAATGGAATTTAGGATGCAAAATGTCAGTATCAAATGAAGATTCCAAATAATATTTCTTATTTTATTACATAGTAAATGCTTTAGAAAAATAAACTACATTGAGAATTCAAATGGCTACAGTAAGTCATTATAATATAAAGGTATGGATGGGCCTGGGGGAAAGGAGTAAAGGCACTAAGTTCAGTGGAAGAAAATCTTGTTCATTTTGGAAACTGAGTTCTTCATATTTGTTTGATGTACTTACTTTTGTTTTAGTCGGATATAGGAAGTTGATAAATTGTTCCAAGCTTCAGCATTCTGAAATGATAGAGAACTCAGTTATAGGCTATTCTAATTTAGGTAATAAAATAGTTCCTACAACCCAAAGTATAACATGTTTTTCTAGTCCAAGAGGTGCACTTTACAATCACAATTTTCATAAGGTATGTTTAAGGTATATGAGAAAATGAAATAAATTAAACTTAACTTTATAATTTAAAACAAAAGTACTCAACAAACTGATATAACTATTATAGCACTCAGTTGGAATTTAGCTAAGATTTCCAAATTTAAATTTCCAAAGTAACAGGATAATCTGCAATATAATTTACACAGTATATAGATTTATTACAAATCCAAGGTGATGCAGAATATTATTTATCATATCTTAAAGCCTTTGCTATTTTACCATCATCCTTCATCAGATAGGAGAAGAAAGGAGTATGTGTTCTCCAGTGTTATTTCTAAGTATTTCATCAATCAAACGTATTTCTCTACCTATTCCTCTGTGCAATGACAAAAATAAAGCTGTTACATAAATGTTGAATGATATGAATTATGTTTGTTCCTCTCTGTTCAGCTCTTTATAAAATATAGAGTATATAGTTTTCAAGTTCATATGTGTGATTTAAAAATTAAGTGGCAATGGACCTCTGCTTGCAGACATAGCACAGCTAGTACCAGACTAGTCTTATTACCATAAAAGGCTACAAGCTGGACAAAATTTAGGGAATTGTTTTTGAAAAGTCACACAACAAGCAGCATGGGGCTATGACCCTTGAGAGATGGTAAACTGAGAGAGATCTCAACAATCAACCTATACCTCCATCTAGAGGCACTTTCAAGGCTCAGGACAGAGAGGTAGAAACCAAAAGAAGCACAGCAAGTCTTGCTGGGATTAAGAAAGAGACCAGAGTTCAGGACTCAAAAGCTCGCCAGAACTTGCAGGGCAAAAAACAGGGAAGTGAGATCTGTGCAGAGAATAAGCTCCAGAAACATCAATAAGTTTCTCCTAAAGTCCTTGGCTGAATATTAAGCTATATATGTGCCAGGTAAAACTTGAGGCCAGGCAGAGGGCAACTACCAGAGAGCCATGAACTGTAATGGAAATTCTGAAGGACACACAATGCTAGGAGCTCTTTAATTTCCAACCAACCGGAGTGGGGAACTCTTACTGTTCACAAATGGTGTTAAGTTCAACCACCGAAACCACCAAGAGCTGTATTGTATCGTAAAAGAAGGGTGATTACAACCCTAGAATGAGGACAAGTCAGGACCAACACTAACAAAGGTTTAAAATAAAACTGATCCATAAGTAAATTAGCCAAATGCTAAAATAAGGCTCTACCTTCCTTAAGGGAAAACAACAAAACCCAGAAACTCAACAACACAGCATCCACGATGTGTAGGATACAATAAAAAATATTGGTAGACATGCAAACAAATAAGAAAATGCATCCGTAACCAAAGAAAAAAATCAGTCAATAGAAACAGACACAGAAATGAAAGAGATGTTGGGAGTACAAGGACTTGAAAACAGTTATTATAAATACAAACAAAGATATGAAGAAAGCATGAACATAATAAGGGAATAACTTGGGAATCTTAGCAGAGACATGAAAACTATAAAAAGGACCAAAAGAAAGTTTTTGAACTTAAAAAAAAAATCATCTGAAATGATGTATAGAGTTTTTAATTTGAGAAATAATATCAGATTATTCTCAGGTGTACAACATAATGATTTTATATATGTATAAACTATGAAATGATCACCATAAGTTTAGCCAACATGCACCACCACAGGTAGTGTGATGAGTTTAATGAACAGATTTAACAGCAGACTGGACATAAATGTAAGAGCTAAAACAATACAACTCTAAAAGACAGAGGTAATACTTCATGACCTTAAATTTGGCAATGGATTCTTACATATGACACCAAAGACACGCGCAACAAAGAAAAAACAGGTAAGCTGGACCTCGTCAAAACTAAAAACTGTGGTACTTCAAAAGGCACTATCAAGAAAGTGAAAAACAATTTACAGAATGGGAGAAAAAATTTCAAATCATATATTCAATAATGAAGACTTCTATCCAGGATGTATAAAAAACCTCCTATGACTCAACATAAAAACAACTAACCCGATCTAAAAAGTGGGCAAAGGATATCAATAAACATTTCTCCAAAGATGTGACACAAATGGCCAATAAGCACATGGGAAGATGCTCAACATTGCTAGCTGTCAGGGCGATGGAAAATGAAACCACCATGAGATGCCGCCTCCTTGGATGACTTGAATCAACAAGACAGGTGATAGCAAGTGCTGGTAAAGATCCCGAGAAACTGGGACCCCGCACATCTGCTGGTGGGTATGTAAAATGGTGATTCAGAAAACAGTCTGGCAGTTTCTCAGAATTCTGAACACAGAGCTAACGTACCCAGGAATTCTTCTAGGAGGTACGTATCCAAGAGAAAGAGAAAAGTATGTCCACCTAAAAACTTGTAAATGACTATTCATAGCAACCTAATTTATCATAGCTAAAAAGTAAAAACAATCCAAATGTCCATCAACTGATGATCAAACAGGTAATGTGTGATATACCCACATAAAAGAATATTATTTGACCATAAAAAGGAAAGAAGTACTGATACAAGCAACAGCATAGATGAACCGTGAAAACACAGAACTAAGTGAAAGAAGCCACAAAAGACCACAGAGCATATGATTCCATTTATACAAGATGTCCAGAATAGGCAAATCTAGAGATAGAATGTACTTTAGTGGTTGCCTGGGGCAGGAGGCGGAGGGTGGGGAGTGGAAGGTGTTTGGAAGAAATGAGGAGTGACTGCTAATGAGTACAGGGGGTTCTTTTTATGATAATAAAATGTTCTGAAATTGATTGTGGCAATGGTTGCACAATTCTGAATATACTAAGAAATCCTCCTTTAAATGGGATGTGAATTATTTATCATCTCAGTAAAACTATTAAATATTAAAAGACTGTAAACGAAAAGAACTTTCTAGGAATGCAATTAACATAAGCAGCACATGTTACTGAATGACAAAATAGATGTGATATTTTGCTATATACCTCAGTTAAGTATAATTTTGCCTAAAAAACTTGTATCAAAATTATTCCCATAAATAACTTAGCTATTATAAGAAGAAACTTATTTCTAGATTTATAAATCATTTACCTTAAGGTGTGACATTCTGTCAAAGGTATACTTTCTTCCAACACAAAAAGAACTGCTGTTCTTTCATTTTAACATAAAATAATAGAAAATTGGAATTTTTTGCCTTCTTTTATCTTTTTTTTTTTTCGAGAGAAGAACATTTAACATGAGATCTACCCTCTCTACAAAATTTTAAGTATACAACACAGTACTGTTAACCATAGGCTCCATGTTGTACAGCGAATCTCTAGAACTTACTTATCTTGTAGAACTGAAACTATATGCCCACAGGAATTGCTATTCGGAACTACAATATAATCCAAGTAACTCAGAGAATATCGAAGGGCTGTGAGAAGGAAAGCAGACAGAGCAAACTCACGTCGGGTTCGAGAGTCACACAACGCTGAAATGCCTTCGCTGAACCTCTGTAGTCTTCCAAGGCCAAATAGGCACAGCCAAGAGAAAACCACACCCCCAGCTGCAAGGATAAAAAGTCAAAGTCATTCAAACACATAGAGATATTTATAGGATATTTATTGTACACTTTACATTCATTTCCATTTGGGAAGTGGTGGTGGTGAATTTTTTCACATAATTTTCAAAACTAATACAACACCAAAAGCATGTGCAGTATCACTGCACATCTTTTCTGAGAAAGACCATTCTTTGTGTTAACAAAACACCATGAACGCCATCCAGAGCTCTGTCTATAAACCCTCATACTATGAATGCGGGATTAATCTAAACTTTTTACTGAGTGTCAACTATCACAGTATCAGCAGATTCACAAAGGATAAATGTATGACAAACTTGAGAAGGAGAAAAACTCTTGCTTTCATCTTCAAGTCAGACCACAAACAATTCCGCAGTTTTACCATGAGCAACTCACGTATCTGCTTAGGCATGCCTGAAAATAATTTGGAAAAAGCAGGCTGGGAATCTGGATTACCGAACAGCCCGTTGAAAATGGAAAGCCCAACTTGAGTCAGCAAGATGTGTTAGCAGAGAGATTTAGAAAAAAACAGGTGAATTAGGAAGTAGCTATTGAAATTACAACAGAATTCTTCATATCACAGTGTTGCCTTAAAATTCAATAGCTTCTATCAAAAGGAAGATAAAACTGATAAAAATTCAATGAAATTAGTCAGAAATGCAGCTGTGGGGGTCAAGTTTGCTTTCCTTTCGGATACAGTTAGTAAGGGCAGCAGGAGAAGGCGGCTGAGCTGCTGGCTGACTCGCAGGACAAAGGCAGGGAGCGGGCAGACAGGTTTGGTGGCACCCTTCAGGGTGGGAAAGGAAATGAGGTGCTCTGTTATCTGTCCTTCTGTGGAGGCAGTGGGGAACGCGGCCCACACACCCCTCCTCCACCAGCCATTTCTACAAAACGTGTTCCATATGGCTAGTTGAGACCTGAATGGTTTTTAAGCAGATAAAGATTTTTAGCCGATAATTAGAGATAAGGCTTAGAAAGCAAACATCCTTGGGCAATTTAACACTTCGCCTTGAATTCAGGAGAGGCTATAAATAACTGCTATCAGGAGCCTTTATGGAGAACAGATTTTGTTGGAGGGATAGGTACTGGCTGAAAAGGGGGTGGGTGTGTGTTTGGGGGGAGGGGGAGAATGCTAGAGATACCAGGTTGAAGTGAAGTTAGAAGTTCACTTTTTCAAATCAAGGGAATACCAGAAACTGAAAAATGACCTCATCACACCTTCCTTCTGTCAATTATTTACAGAATGGAGAGACCAAACCACCCTCATTGATGACACGTTCTGAGCGGGCCTAAAGTCTGATGCTAACTTATAAACGATACATAAAACAAGCTCTCTAACTTCTAACCAAGGTGCAAGTTTCAACATCTGTGTGTTATAGTTCATCAGATACCAGGTACACCTTTTTTTCACCATTTAACATCTCTGAAATAGATCTGACCCCTTGTCAGAGTTTATTGGAGGCATTTTTTTTACACAAGGTGGCACTTAAAATAAATGTGCCTGTTAAAACTGATGGCATCTTATATCCCATGAATTGTGATCACAAGTTTACTGGGAAGGAGGGATACCTCACCCTGGGACTAAAGCAAGAACAATGATAACTGCCCTCAAAGTTCTCAAAATGCACGTGTTGTGCTTGCTCTCTGCAAACAAACTTTCCACAAAACTATTTCCCATGTGTTGTTATTTAAAAAAAAAAAAAGAAAAGAAAAAGCAAGTGTAAATTCAAGATGTAAATAAAGAGCTTTATTTTTCAATCCACCTGTAAAGACAAAGGTTACAAATGTCTAAAATTAGCAATTACTCACACTCTAAAACAAGCTGGTGATAAGATTACTATTTACCTTTAAGGTTTTGAAACAAGCCAATGTTTTCTAACCAGTGTCTTAAAACCAAAATAAATTTAATAAAAATCAGGCAGATGACTTAATTTGATATATCGTATTATGGCTCTCTCTTTTTTTTTTTCCACTCTTGGCATTTGAGTTGTTTTAATAATTTGCATCTGAAGGAAAATTCTAGGATCATTAATTGCTAGTAGATTCCATCTGTTGATAAGATATAATTACATAGGAGATGACTTGCACGCACCCTATTCTTTGAAATCATGAAATGGCTTTTTAAAAAACAAACTCTGAGATCTTCTAATTGCTTTTGGCTGACCCACTAAACCATAAATAATGTATTCATACCTTGCTTTTCCATTGAGGTCCTCAGAATTTGGAGGATTAAGGAGAATATTTGGTGCCTCTTACTTTCTTCATTTTAAACTATTACTTAAAACTATTACTCCCAATAGTAACTAGCATCTTGATTCAGGTCATGCTCTTAAGAACAGAATATCAAAAAAGAAAAAAATCAAAAGCCTCAAAAAAATTTCAAGGATAATTCCCCAAATTAAAATTGTATATGCTTGAATCCCAGAGACCTCTACCTTCCAGTTGAGTGCAATCACGGGGGGATATGATGTTAGTATCATCCCATTTTCTAGAAGCCACATTTAAAAGGTAGAAGGGAACAGGTGAAATTCATTTTAGTGACATTTTATTTAACTCTACAAATCCAAATAGTGTCATTTCAACATGGTATCAGTATGCGGAATTATTGAAATATTTTATATTCATGGTTCTCGTACCAAGTCTTTGAAATCTGCTATGTATTCTGCACTTACAGCACATCTCAGTTTTGACTTTAGCTACATTTCAAGTGTGTTTGACTGCCAGACTGGCTAGTGGCCAGCACACTGGGCAGCACTGTTCTACACGGTTTCTACAAAACATTGACAAAGACCCCAGCATGCCTTGCATCCCTCCCTTCTTTCTTCAGTAAAGATCTAGCTCCTTGGGACACATGGCTGGCTCGGTCGCTGGAGCATATGACTCTTGATCTTGGGGTTGTGACTGTGAGCCCCACACTGGGTATAGAGATTACTTAAAAATAAAATCTTAAGGGGCGCCTGGGTGGCTCAGTGGGTTAAGCCTCTGCCTTCACCTCGGGTCGTGGTCTCAGGGTCGTGGGATCGAGCCCCGCATCGGGCTCTCTGCTCAGCAGGGAGCCTGCTTCCCTTTCTCTCTCTCTGCCTGCCTCTCTGCCTACTTGTGAACTCTGTCTGTCAAATAAATAAATAAAATCTTAAAAAAAAAAAAAATCTTAAAAAATCTACTTCTTCTGGCTGAGACCCTCCCTTAGGCTCCTACCTTTCATATGCTATAGTCTCTCCTATTTCTCTCTATACAATAGCAATCAGAATATTAGCACTTAATGAGCATGTACAATGTGTGCCAAGAATGGATACCAGGAACTTTCCACACATTACCTCATTGCTTCCTCACAAGAGCCTCACAAGGTAGTAAACAGTACCCTCATTAGAGAGATGGTAAGGGATCACAAAGTCAGTTAGCGATACAGGAGAAACCTGACCCAGTCAATGGGAGCGCAGAGCCCATGTCTTCTCCACGTGGCCACAGTGCCTCCCATTGTACCATTCTGCCCACATACAGCCAAGACTGATGGCAATACCATCCTTGTCACCAATACAGTGAGAGGGGAACAAAAGAACTCAGTCAACAGGGGCTGGAAAATTCAGCAGATCAATTTTTTAAGAACTGGAGTCTATCCCCTCAAAGCTCTCTTTAGGCAAGTGGACACTGATGAAGCACAAGGTTTGACCATATTCAGGTGCAGGGAAGAGCTGAAAGGCAAACCTCTTATCAAAGGGACTGGGCAGGAACAGAGACAGAGAATCATCGGGCAGAGAAGCTGACTGGGATATCTGTAGAGCTTATTCCAGAGCGAACTGTGAAGGCAGGCTAGTTATCTGTAGGGCAATCCTCTTCAGAAGCTGACAGTCTAGCTTGTTTCTCTGAGGGAGCCAATACAGAAACACAAAAGCAGGACAACTACTTATTTTGAATGTGAAGATATATGAACTTAAAGAATGGTTTTAAATTATTTTTAAAATAGGGGTGCCTGGGTGGCTCAATTGTTAAGTGTCTGCCTTCGGCTCAGGTCATGATCCCAGGGTGCTGGGATCGAGCCCTACATCAGGCTCCCCACTTGACGGAAAGTCTGCTTCTCCCTCTCCCACGACCCCCCTGCTTGTGTTCCCTCTCTCACGGTGTCTCTGTCAAATAAATAAATAAAATATTTTTAAAAAATAAAATTATTTTAAAAATAATTAGCAAAGGACAAGAATGGTTGAGAATGAGGTTTCTCTCTGAGTTCCTCTCACAAAGCCCCCTGGAAGAAGAGTGGAATAGAGGGGAAGACAGGTGAGTGGGATTCAAGAGGCTTGGAGTAACTTAACCTCGGAGTCTCAGTCACCCAATTGTTAAATAGGGATTTGATGAAGCAAAAATTCCAAGGTTTCTTCACACCCAAGATCCTAAAAACGAAGGGGTGACTGGGTTCAAAGGTATATTAGTGCCATCTAGTGGTAAAGTAAGTACCCTGATGATACAAACCAGAGAAGCAGCAGGTTTGAGGGGCACAAGGCATTCAATTAGGAGCCTTAGAAATCAATTCAAAAGAGGCAGAGAGGAAAACAAGGCATGGACAGGAAGTAATTTGCTTCAAGCCACACAAAGGTTCCTGGTTCCTGGTGTGCAACAGGTGTGACGAAGACAGAAAGCACAATATGTATTAGCCTCAATAATTAAAATAGAAATTAAACCATTTTTTTAAAAAAAGAAATTAAATAGTTTGCCACTCTGAAGGCTAACATACACTAAGCACCACTAGGCAATGGGCTTGGATTATTTTTACAATTAAAAAGTTAATTTTTACAAGAGTCTTAAAGTACATCTGCAATAGGTACCATTTGCTTGTATATTACAATTTTCTTTCTTAAATGATGAGTCTATTACTCAAATTTCCTTCCTCCTCAAGGTTTCTGCAGAACGAATGGTCAGCAGCCTCACACTTTTGCTAGTTTTCCTCACTGGACTGACCGAATTGTTCAGCTATCACGTATAACGGTCAACACGTTAGAAGCAATCCTCAAGGCCGCGCTGCACTCTCCATCGCCTCCTTTCACGTCCCTGACTCATTCCCATGACCCTGAATGTAGATAAGTGGTTGAATGTGGTTTCCTTAAACAGGAAATGACCCAAGACAAATCCAAGAGCGATACCAATGTTCTTTGGTGACAGCTTTTCCTGAAGTGATGCCTGGGGCTCATATTCTTTTAAAATTCTTTTATAACCAAATTTCTCATTTACTGAATAGGCAGTTCTCCTTCCTAAGGAAACACACGTCCTCAGCTTCGAGCTTCTCTTTCTCTCTAAAGGAAAAGCGTTCTCTATTGCGGTGTCTTGTTTAAACTACGGAACCAAATAAACTTTACACAGACTTTTTTTCTTTTTACTAGACAGGCTATTCATTGTTTAATGCCCTGCTCTTACTCCTCCCCTCAATTTGGTTACCACCAGTATTTGCCCGCTCCTTCCAGAGAATTCGCAACGTGAGGTAGTACAAGCATTCACATGTCATCTGCACGTGAGACTCTCCTGCTGGGTGTATCGCCCTTTTTCTAGGCTACAGATAATGGGGCAACGCTGATTTCCTTCCTTTGCTATTACCGCACGGCAACAGGGAGGAGAGAGAGAAAGTCCATAATGTACCATCCATGCCTGAGAACTATGGGCCTGGAAACATCTAGACGCTGCACATACATTGGCTCGAATGTCCCCTGTGGCACACGGAGACAGGTATTATAATCTCCACTTTACAAGTAAGGAGACTGAAGCGCAGAAAGATGAGGTGACCGACCTACAGTCTGTTCTTTGTAGCCACCAGGATTCAGAATCAGGTTCGGGGCACCAAGGCTCCCGGCCTCCCTGCTACCCTGGGAGTCACAGCTACCACCCAGATGTTCACTGCAGCGCTCGTGTTTCCTGGCAGTTACGCAAGTGAGACTTCAAGAGGTTCATTTTTTATTGCTTACCAATATGAAAAAGGAAGAACAAAAAGGAAAGAATCTCTTTTTTCTCTACATATTACTCACATATGTTCATTCTGTCTTCTCCCTCGGAATGTAAGCTCCAATTCCTTGACTCTTTCCACCAGAGCTAATACCAGTTCACAACAGGAACTCTTTTAACCCCATTTCCAGTAAAAACATTTTCTTTCAAAAACTTTGATAACGTCAAAAATGGACCGCTACAGATCAAGGACGAACACAATTCCAAAGATAATTACCAACGCTGCCAGAGTCTTGCGTCACATGTGGGGCCTTCTGTATAGCATGGGCTGGAAGGGCTCCCTCAGACCCTCTGAAGTTCCGCAGCCCTGCAGGGACACTCAAGGCCATGTGCTGGATCATTCCAAAACACCCAAGTCAGAACCTCTCTTTGCTCCTGAGGAAAACCCCAGTGGTTCTTCATTAAAGGGGGAAAATAATTCAAATGACAGTTTTGTGTTCAAACCTTTCCATAACTTCTTTTTTTAAGACTTTATTTATTTAACATTAGGTTTTATTTATTTTTAAGATTTTTATTTATTTCTTAAATTAGAGAGAGAGAGAGTGAGAGAGCCAGCTCACAAACGGGGGAGGGGCAGAGGGGGAGAATCTCAAGCAGACTGTGCTGAGTGTAGGGCCCAATGAGGGGCTTGATCTCATGACCCTGACACCGTGACCTGAGTGAAAATCAAGAGTTGGACACTTAACTTACTGACTCACACAGGCGCCCCTCGTAACTTCTAATCAGACCTCAACCAAATTCACCATTACTTCCTAACATAAGACAATGTCCTCTACAGACAAGAGGAAAGAGAGCTTAAGAGTCAGCGCTCTGGAACCACAAAGTCCAGGTTCAAATCCCAGCTCCACCCGTCATAAGCTGTGGGAACTGGTGCAAATTACTTAACCTTCTGTTTCCTTATTTGTTGAATGAGGGTAAAAACAGTAAGTACCTCAAGGATTGTAGTGAGGATTAAAAATACATGCAAAATGCTTAGACTAGTACCTGGCACATAGTAAACACTCGATAGTTAGCTGCTATCATCATCATCATCATCATCATCATTACAACTGAATAAAAAATAAACAGTGAAAACCAGTATTTGTCAAGAAATCTTTGTTGGCTCCACGGCCGGCTTTTGCATCTGCTAGTCTCCTTTCCTGAAACATGTTTTTCCAACTTTGCCTCCCATCCAAATCCCAACCATTCTTCCTAGTTCAGAACATCTGCATCGGGGCACCTGGGTGGCTTGGTCGTTAAGGGGATGCCTTCAGCTCAGGTCATGATCCCAGGGTCCTGGGAACGAGCCTCGCATCGGGCTCCCTGCTCAGTAGGAGGCCTGCTTCTCCCTTCCCCCACTCTCCCTGCTTGTGTTCCCTCTCTTGCTGTGTCTCTCTGCCAAATAAATAAAACATTTAAAAAAAAAAAAAAAGAACATCTGCACATCCCCATTCATACTGCCATCACTAGGCATCCAAAGCATGCTGTCTATTTACTCTACCCCCTGGCCACATACAAAGTTATTTCTGCCTCCTCTCCTCATTTAGCCCATAGAAACCACAGGAGGGCAAGAGGCCATGTCTTAACACAATTCTTCCGTAGCCTCCTCAATACCTCAAAATGGTTTACGCTTACATTCCAGCTTAGACTACAGAAGATGGTTCACAGAAATTGCTATTATAATAGTAATGCTCTCATCTTCTTTCCAGTGTCATTAGAAACATTATTCCTTTTCTAGGGCTAATACCTTCATCTCTTCTGCTCATTTCACTCTTCCTTAGAATGATCTTCCCTAGTTACCTTTCCCTGTCTATGTAATATTCACTCTCTCCTCCACCCACTGGATTCACTTTCTCCTTTATCCACTGCTCTCAACCATGTAAAGGTCTCCAGTATCCTGCAAAGATTTACCTGCCTCTTCTGCCCTTGTACATGACATTTTGACTCTTATCTCTTCGACATGCTCCCAGTATGAACAGTCTACACATGCTATATCCTTCTCCTCATGTGCCGCCCACTCTAAACCTTCTGAAGCTGGCTCTGAAGGTCATTAGTGAGCTCCAATCCAATGACCTCTTCTTGGCCCTCTCTGGACTTCATCACTACAATGTGACATTACTCACTAACACTTTTTCCTTTAGTTCCCATGAATCCTTTCCATGAATCCCTACCCCTCTGACCAAGACTCTGGTGTATTTTGTTTGAATCTTTTTTCACTGTTGCTGTTTCTTCTACCTTCCTCTAACTGCTGCTCAAAGGTCAGGATTTTGCTCAATGTTCTCTTCCAAGATTTTGTGTAAAGAATTTATTCACTTGCATGGCTTTATCTTGCTTCCACAAAAAAAAGCCCCAAATCTGCAAGCTCAATTCTGGCCTTCCTACTGGGTTCAGTCTCTTATGACCAATGAACGATCAGCCATCTCTGCTTAGATACAGCAACATGCCTTCATAGTCAATATCCAAAAATCACATCACCTCCTGTAAAAGGTATTTTTCCTTCTTCTGAAATCTCTATATTTTATCAACAGGGACATCTTCCTTTTTCATCAGACAAGTGAGAACACTGGCATCCTCTCGGATTCCAAGCTCTCCCTCTATCCTGCCAGTCCAAATGATTAAGTCCCAGGAGATGTCCCCTTGTAACGAGGCTTCAACCTGTTCTATCTTTGCACTCTCACTGCCCACTCATCCGTAACATTTATTCCTTATTTAAACTTCCTATAATACTATTTTTGTCCTATCACTCTTTTATTCAAAACCACAACAGACTTCCACATCTACAGGGTTAGATAATCCTGAAGAGGGGCATGTAGGTCCCTTCACAGTCTAGGTCTAGCCATATCACTCCCTGGTGGAGACTCTCCACTCTCCACTGACAGGATGCCACAGCTGAATTCATTCCCACATCCGTGTATGTGGTAGGTTCTCGATAATGCTAAGTTAGGCAACCATGTAATATACTGTCCAAACTGCAACATTTTTGAAAATGAAACAGAGCATTAGAAAATAATTAAAGTTACATATCTTTAAAAAGGCCTTATTGACCAACAAATTGTTGAACAACAAAATTGGTTTTATTGTATCAGGGGATCTTTGAGATTGTTCTATTCAAAATGAAACATAAAAATATGTTAAGGCAAAAATATTTAAATGCTGATTACCTGAAATTTAGATATAACAAAAGGAACTTAATCAAGCTATACATTTGCACATTTCTGTAATATATTACAGAATTAAAATAACTGAAATTTTGTTAGTAGATATTTATAAACTTTAATCATTTCCTTAGTCATATCTAATCTAATATCATATCACTGTTGTTTTTCTGGTTAATTCCTGTTTTTGATACGATCTTAGCACTTAGAATTTTCTCATAAAAGTACCTGCCTACTCCAACATTCTTCATTGTTAATTGTCATTATTTATTATTATTATAAATAATAATTTATAATAAATTATTATGTATTATATACAATATAATTATTAATATATTATTATAATAAATTATAAATGTATTGTTATTAATGCATTTAATATTACTAAAACTTTTGACTGACTCTTGTCTGTAGATCATAATAATTTTAGTTGAGAAAATATTCTTTCTAAATATAGTGAGGAAAAGTTAAAAATAGAACTACTATATGACCCAGCAAATTCCACTTTGGGGTATCTATCTGAGGGAACTGAAATCAGGATCTTAGAGAGGTATCTGCCCCCTCACCTTCACTGCACCATTATTCACAATAGCCAAGGTATGTAAACAATCTAATTGCCTGGGAATAGAGGGATGGATAAAGAAAATGTGGACACACACATACCTGCACGCACACACACGCAGAATTATCCAGCCATAAAGAAGAAGGAAATCCTGCCTTTTGTGCCAACGTGGATGCACTCTGAGGACATTATGCTACATGAAGTAAGTCAGACAGAGAAAGACAAATGACTCTATGTTCTCACCTGTATGTGGAATCTGAAACAGCTGAACTCTCTAGCTGAAGAGAACTGGTGGTTGCCAGGGGCTGAGAGGGTAGGGGAAATGGGGAGACGCTGGTCAAAGGGGACAGGCTTTCAGTTATAAGTTGAGTAAGTTCCGGGGTTCTAACATTCTAGCATGGTGATTATAGTTAACAAGACTGTATCATATACTTGAAAGTTGCCAAGAGAGTAGATTTTAAATATTATCAAAACACACACATACACACACACAGAAGGTGACAGAGGTATTTAGCTAATGCTATGGTGATGAGCATTTTGCAATATATACAAGTATCGATCACATTGTATACTTTCAATTTACATCATGTAATATGTTAATTATATTTCAATAAAGCTGGAAAAAAATTTTAATGCACTGAGATAACTAGTAAACTCAGAGCACCTGCTGCTAAACAGAGGATATCCTTTTTTTTTTTTTTTAATATTTTATTTATTTGACAGAGAGAAATCACAACTAGGCAGAGAGGCAGGCAGAGAGAGAGGAGGAAGCAGACTCCCTGCGGAGCAGAGAGCCCGATGCAGGGCTGGATCCCAGGACCCTGGGATCATGACCTGAGCCGAAGGCAGAGACCCTAACCCACTGAGCCACCCAGGTGCTCCTAGAGGATATTCTTAATACTAATCTTGTTAATACTGAAACTTTTAAGTATTTTTCTTAGGAATTGTCTTTTGGCCTCTGTTTAGAGGGCTTTTTTCAAATTTTTTTTTTTTTTTTTTTTTTTTTTTTTTTTAAGTAGGACCCTGAGATCAAGACCTAAGATCTTGGGGCACCTAACCAACTGAGTCACCTAGGCGCCCTGAACAAATATTTTTAATAAAACAAAATTCATCAAATAAGCTGTCTCTATTTATGATTCTTTGTTACGTTTCACCAGATCTAGAGACTGCTAAGTTATAGGCCTAATTCTAATATAGAATATAAATTCATTGAATTAAAATCAAAACCTCAATAAAAGTTTCCTGCAGGGGCACCTGGGTGGCACAGTTGGCTGCGTCCAACTCTTTTGATTTTTGGCTCAGGTCACGATCTCAGGATTGTGGGATTAAGTTCGGCATCCGGCTCAGTGCTGGGCATGGAGTCTGCTTGAGATTCTCTCTCTCTCCCTCCCCCTCTACCCCTCTCCACTCTCTCTCCTTTAAAAAAAAAAAAAAAGTTTCCTACAAATTATTATTGATGCTTTAAATATAATGGTATTATGATTACTTTTTTTAAAAAAAAGATTATTTATTTATTTGAGAGAGAGTGCATGAGCAGAGGGGAACAGCAGTGTAAGAGGGAGAAGCAGGCTCCCCACTGAGCAGGGAGCCTGATGTGGGGTTCAGTCCCAGGACCCTGAGATCATGACCTCAGCTGAAGGCAGAGGCTTAACCAACTGAGCCACCTAAAACCTCATTATGGTTATTTTATAAAGTCATTTCTTCAGAGATACGTACTCAAACATTTAAAAATTAAATGCTTTGAGGGGCGCCTGGGTGGCTCAGTCCTTAAGTGGCTGCCTTCAGCTCAGGTCATGATCCCAGGGTCCTGAAATCAAGCCCTGCATGGGGTTCCCTGCTGAGCAGCTCCCTGCTGAGCCTGCTTCTCCCTCTCCCACTCTCCCTCCTTCTGTTGCCCCTCTCACTGTGTCTCTGTCAAATAAATAAAATCTTTTTTAAAAAATTAAATGCTTTGATATATTGATTTGTTTCAAAATAATATGGGGTAGAGTTAGGGAAATATTGATGAAATAAAATCAGCCATAAGTTAGTAATTGTTGAAGCCGGTTTATGCATATGGGAACAGGGCTCACTATAGTAGTCTCTCTGCTATTTTATATTTTATATAGTTGAAATTTGCTTAATAAAAGGTTACAAAGAAAAGATTCCTCCTAAGTGGATGTTATAAACTGAATTAAACCCCCAAAATTCAAAATGTTGATACTCAACCCCCAGTGTGACTATGCTTGGAAATAGGACCTTGAAGGAAATAATTAAAATTAAATGACATCATAGAGGTGGGGCCCTAATCTGATAAGACTTTTGGTGTCCTCATAAGAAGAGAACTACAGGCACACAGAGGAAAAAGCCTTGTTATCCAAAAACCAGGAAGAGAGACCTCACTAGAAATCAACCCTGAAAGCACCCTGATCTTGGACTGTTATCTTCCAGAATTGTAAGAAAATAAATTTGTCATTTCAAACCACCTAGTCTGTAGTATTTTGTTATGGCAGCCCTAGCAGACGAATACAGAAAGATATTCAAAATTATAACTTTACATTTCAAAATTAAACCCTGAGCTCTCACTATTCTTTTTTATGGAAAATTTCAATGTCTTCATGTTTGAAAGTGTTGCCTTTAATAATTGCAATTTGCAAAAAAAAAATATATATATATATACACATATATATATTACAATTTGCTTAAAACTCTTTTTAAAAAAGCTGAAGTTTTTGGAACTTCGTTAATTGACTACATAAAGATTTCCAATTGATTATGAAAACAATACAGCCAAATGCAAAAAACTCTTTTTCTTAAAAGTTCGTATCATTGTAGGACACCTGTAAAATAATTCTTCAAAAACTCAAACATTTTTAAAGTCCACTTGATGGGAAGAAACAGAAAAGTATATACTGCCACACTATAGAAATTTTAATTCAACATCAGATGTGTCACAAGAATCATAATTCCCAAACTGTGTACATGAAAATATTTGTAAATGACAACAGCCAGTTTTTATATCCATTAGTAGAAGCCTGTTTGCACCGCATCATGTCTACCACTACAGCCAAATCCAAGTATATTCATGTTCCACAGGTTTTCTTAATTCGGAAAGAGCATTCTTTTTGCCATGTTGCCTTGTTTCACCAAAATTTATAACCTTATTATCGCCACTAAAAAAGTAGTACTTTAATCTGTTACATTAACTTGTGAACTGAATTTACAACAGCATTCAGAATAATGTCAGATGTTTCACCTTTAAGAGAATGAATTTCCAAGAATTTTACTTTGAATCCACTAACTGGATGGAAGAAATTAAAGCATTATATGAACAGAATTAATGACTTTTCTATTTGAAGCATCTGCTGTCACTGATACTAAACTGATGAATTCAACTGGTACTGAACTAGTTCTACTAAACTGATGAACTCAACTGGTACTGAACTAGTTCTAATAAACGAGCTAGCACATTAACACCTAAGATCTCAACTTCTCATATACGTACATTTGTGCTCATTTTCATTTGCTCTAGATAAAAAGTCAAGCCTCACAGAATGACATGAAAATGCATCTCCTATAGCCACATATTAACTCATCAACTTTGGACATGACTTCTTAAAAAAAAAATACTCACTTTAGACATAAATGCTAATGTTTCTTCAATAGACTTAGGTCTTGTGGTTTTCACGTTGTCAGTGATGCCACCATGGCCCCTGAGGTGGAGGGTACATGTCAACTACATTTTGTGCAGGATCATTAGCTCTCTTGGCAAATGAGAATTGAGTTCCTACTGTCCTCCGAAAACACACTTTTTTGGTTTGTTTGGTTTTTGAAGTCGAATGCCGCCAAAGGGTTTATTATAAACTATATAAAAAGTTACCAAGCCACATAATACAAAAATAATGGTATATTGAGGTCATATGATAAGTGATCAAACCACAGCAGCAAGAGAATTCAGACTGTTCCCCATGCACTTTATTTATGGCAGGCCTGCTCTGCTCTGCTCCCCATAAGTCTAGCCTCTGATTCCCCACATTTCCCACTAATCCTGCCAACTGGTAGCCAGGCAACATCATGCCTCATGCTGACTGCAGCTTGGCACATATGTCTGATATATACCAGGGGGCTTACGAAGACATTGGCTCCAGTATTTCTCCTACCACCACCCAGAACCCGAAGAAGGTGGCGGTTCTCAGCACCTGCAAGCAAGCAAAGTAGGTTGTACCAACAAGCACCCCGCACGCAGTCCTTAAAAGGGTAATGTCAGCAAGCCGTGTCAGGAAAGAGTTGGAAAGAAACAGACAGGCTGTTACTAGTCATTGTTCAGATCTTAGCAAGGCCTCAAATATAATTAATACTAGATGAGATTATGGCAGAAGATGGAAGTACAAGGTAGATGTCTGTGAAAACCCACTCCAACGGCTTTTTATGCAACAATTAATAATACTTCATTTAGAAATGAAAAATCTTGAGACAAACGCTAAACAGGATGAGTTACCAGGATAACAACCATAAAGTGGCCATTTATGCTTAATGAACACTCAAACCCATGGCTTTCTTCATGCTCTCCTCCCTGGGAAGTCAGTTCCCCTTCTGAACATCGACCCACCTTCCACCATTTGGGGCACACTTGAGCTAACTCCTGCCCCATCTCCAGCTGGGCCTTCCCTGACCCCATCAGTCCTTGGCGACCCCCCCCCGCCTCCTCTCCACTCTAGCTGTTCTGCCTACATGTGTCTCTGGATGTAATCACTACAGTAATATCATATAACCTTACAGAGGTGGGTGACCAGCTCAGTGAGGAGGAGAGTTCAGGAAAATAAATGGGGGGTAGAGGGTACATGTACTGGGGAGGGGCTGACAAAAGGAATATGGTGTTGGTACTGAGAAAAAATAATAAGCTGTATTTTCCTTTTTCAGAGCTACACATACTGGTTTGATATCTGAGCAATTTCTTGTTTTCACTTCTTACCTAAGAGTAGGGGATATTGCGGGGGGAACCTGGGTGGCTCAGTGGGTTAAGCCTCTGCCTTTAGCTCAGGTCATGATCTTGGGGTCCTGGGATCGAGCCCCGCATTGGGCTCTCTGCTCGGTGGGGAGCCTGCTTCCCCCTATCTCTCTGCCTGCCTCTGCCTACTTGTGATCTCTCTCTCTCTCTGTCAAATAAATAAATAAAATCTTTTAAAAAAGAAAAAAGAGTAGGGGACAATGGGAATAATAAGGAGACACAAAGATTTCTGTTTTAATCCTGGTCCTGCGACTGCAGATCATGCTTGTGGGGGATGGCTATCACTTCCTCCCACTTTCTTCGGCTTCCAACAGCCCACACACTCAAGTCTGAGGACGAATCTCAGTCATTTCAGAAGTCGCTTGGGAAAATGAAACACATAGGTATGAGTGAACAACGGCCGGCAATCTCAAAGCACAAATGGAAATGGTACACACGTCTTCCGGTTCTCTAACAAATGTACCGAAGACAGAGCATTTGGTTTTGCAAACCCTCCCTGATATAAAACCAAACACTCCTATTTTTATACCAATGTGGTTTCAGAAAATCACTGCAATGCACAAAAGCCATTCAAGCATCACTGTCATTTCGCCTCAAGTTTGTTATTAAACCTGTTTGGAAATGGCTGAAAGAAGAGAATATATTTCTTTAAATTCCTTCTTCGCTTAAATTCCATTCTATTTTCCTCCTGTCCCAGGACTTAATGGAGACAACGGCACGTAGGAGTGTTCCTTCTCCACAGATAGTTCAAACTTGGATCCCAGGTTCTAAAGTCGATGGAGTCCAAGTTTGCATCCTGTAGTAGTTCTGTGCAACTGGAGCATCACACGCCTACATACTTCGGCACGGCTCACAGCCTCAATTGGATCCATATGACAAACTACAAAATATCCTCGCATAACATCTGTTTGTGTTGTGACGCTGCTTTGAGCAACTGTCATTTCTTTGTCTTGCTAAGTAATTAATTCAAAATTATATAATGAGACCATCAAGGCCTGTCAAGTCCTCCCTCGCAGATTCCCTCATACCCATCCCGTTTTCCTCTTGCCCCTGCCACACTGATAACCATCATGCTAGGCTAGGGCTGGCCTCCCAAACCTGTCCACATCCAGTTATCTCACACGGCCTCAGTGTTGCCAGGACAATAAGCCTAAATTACCTCCATGCAAACCACATTCCTTCATTCAAAATAAAGCCAAACACATAGCAGCCCTTTAGTGGCTCCCAATCTGCCAAATAAAAAGCCAAAGAACTTAGCCTCACATTTAAGACCTTTTATAATCTGGCTCCAATCCAGATTTCCCACTGGAACTCCCTATTCCCTTTTACTCTCCAAAACTCCTCTGTTCCCCCCCAACACACACACACACCCACACACACACCCACACACACACACACACACACACACACACCCCTTATCTTCCTGTTTCCAGGGTTTTGCTCATACTGTCCACCTACCTGGATGCTCTCAACCACTGCCCTCCTCTTGGCCTATTCAAGTACTGCCCTTCAAAGCCAAATGCAACATCCTATCTTCACTATCTACTGTCCTATCTCTACTACCTCTTTGACCTCTATGTAACTAGGGCTTTAGAAGTAACTCACTTGCTATTTCTTTGATGCCTTGTACTCTTGGCTAGTTTTGCTCATGTTTGCTTCACTAGACTGTACTAGAGGGTATAAGTGAGCCTCTCTGGTGATCTGCTGCTACTGCTTCATCCTCTGACTTGGAACTATGTGCACAGAAGACAATTAGTATCTATATTTGATTGACGAACTGGTTAAAGATATTATGCATTTGCTCACTCAACAAATAATTATTGAATCCCAATACATGCTAGGCACTGTTACAGGCACCAGGAAAATATAAACGAGCCATACAAATTAAAAACTTCTGCCTTCATAGGATTTACATTCTCAGGAAGGAGAAAATTTTTTTTTTCAAAGTAAGCTGTAAAAGTGTTAGAAAGTGCTAAGTGCTCTAGAGAAAAATCAGGAAAAGAAAGAGTATAAGGCAGGGTGGAAAATGGGCTGTGATTTTACATAGAATTGATTGTGGAAGGCCCCTATGAACAAGTAAGATTTGAACAACAACTTGAATGAGACAAGAGTGAGGTATGTAGATATCTGGAAGAAAGTACTAGACAGCGGGAGAGCAAGTGCTAAAACCCTGAGGCAGGAACTCGCCTAGAATATTCAGGGAAGAACAAAGAGGCTAATGTGGGGTAAAGGGTGGTGGGTGGTGGATAAGAGGAGTTAGGCTGGAAGAAGCCCTGCCAGCCTTTGGGGGAGTTGGGCTGATAACACTAGGGAATGGAGCAGAGGAATGACAAATCTGACCCACATTTGAAAGGATCCACTTGGATGGTCATTGAGAATAGGCAGATGGGAATAGGACAGAGGCAGAAAGACCAGTCAGGGTAATTTAGGATGGGGATGACCTTGGGAACAAAAGTCTTGAGGAGGGGTAGAAGAGCATCTCAGACACGAGATGTTAAGTTGGAATGACACATGGGGAGACTGAGGGAGCAGTTAGACAAAGGGATCTAGAGTTCAGGAGAGAAAATGGGGCTGAAACCCACGTTGGGGAGTTATCAGTGTACAGACAGTATCAAAACTATGGGAGCAGATGAAATCCAAGGAGCGACTGTAGACAGAGAGAAAGTCCAAGCACTAAACACAGTAACCTGTCAAGACTGAGAAGGAGGAGCCTGTGAGGCAGGAGAAAAACAAGGAAACCGTGAATGCCATCTGTTGGGAAGAGACTGTGTGCTTGAGACAGTAATCCATGTTTGTGAGGAACATGGCATTGACTTAACTTAGATTACAGAGGCTAAGTGAGGGAGTTTATTTCCTCACTCCTTAGGGCAGCCGTGGTTGGGCAAATTTTAGGTAGGGGTGCTAAGATAAACAAGGATAGGATACAATTTTCCTGAAAGTAAAAATAAAATTTTGACAACACAATATTGAGTTCTGTTTTCTATGAGCCCGCCCCCCCCCAAAAAAAAGAAAAAAGCCTAGCGATAATCACATAAGAACAGGGTTTGTCAATCTTGGCACTACCGACATTTGAGCATTTGAAGCCAGATAATTCCTTATCTTGGGGGGCTCTCCTGTGCATTATGGGATGTGTAGCAGCACCCTGGACTCCAACCACTAGATGGCAGTAGTAGACCCCTTCACCTCCCCTTCAGAAAGTGCCAAATGCCCCTGCAGGGCCAAATCCGCCCAACCTGACAACCACCAAGTTAGAGCAAGAGGTCCATGAAAGCCAAATCTCAGTATACTTGAAACATCCTAACTGCTGAACGTATCTGTTAATTTCTGCTGATCCTCTAATTCTGCTGATAATCTCTTCCCCAGACTTCTTAACAACCGGCTGATTTGGGAGGTTCTCACTGTATTCATTACCCAGAGTGAAGAAAGCAAGCAAGTAGCTAAAAAATGTACTTCTAATTTTTTTCAATATAAAAGATATGCCCCAAATCTACCCAGTTCAAAAATGATCATCTCTGCCCATGCTTGTTCATGGCAGCACTGTTCATAAGAGCCAAGAAGCAGAAGCAACCCAGTGGTCAACCACAAACAGATAAACAAAAGGTGGTATATCCATCACAGTGGAAATTCTGACACACGCTACAACATCGGCATTATGCTGGGGAATTTGCTAGTCACAAAGGGACAGATACTGTTATGAGACTACTCATCCGAGGTACTTACAGTAGTCAAATGCAGAGAGACAGGAAGTAGGATGGCTGCCAGGGACTAAGGAAAGGGGAGAATAGGGAGCTACCATTCAATGGGTACAAAATTTTAGTTCTGCAGGATAAAAAAAAAGGTGTAGATGGGGCCTGGGTGGCTCAGTGGATTAAGGCCTCTGCCTTCGGTTCAGGTCATGATCCCAGCGTCCTGGGATCGAGCCCCGCATCTCTCTGCTCAGCAGGGAGCCTGCTTCCTCCTCTCATTCTCTCTCTGCCTGCCTCTCTGCCTACTTGTGATCTCTATCTGTCAAATAAAATAAATAAAATCTTAAAAAAAAAAAAAGTGTAGAGATGGCAGGTAGTGATGGTTGCACAACGATGGGAATGCACTTAATGCTGTGGAACGGTACACTGAGACATGGTGAAGATGATAAATTTTATGTTATTTACTGTCTACCACAATTTCAAAAAAAAAAAAAAAAAAAAAAAGCACACAAGCTCTGCGGTCAGACTGTCTTAAGTTCAAATACTGACAAAATGCCCAACAAGGTATCTGGGTCACAGTAAGCTCCTCAGTAAACAGGAGGAGCTGATTACAAAGTAGTATTTTCACCAGAATTCTACCAAGTCAGTGTGCATGTCTGTCAGGACCCACGGTTGACAGTAATTTGTGCATTTGATTGGTGAAATAGGAAAACAGTTATAAAGAAAGCATGGTTTAAAAAACAATGATCAGGGGCGCCTGGGTGGCTCAGTGGGTTAAAGCCTCTGCCTTCGGCTCAGGTCATGATCCCAGAGTCCTGGGATCGAGCCCCGCATCGGGCTCTCTGCTCAGCAGGGAGCCTGCTTCCTCCTTCTCTCTCTCTGCCTGCCTCTCTGCCTACTTGTGATCTCTCTCTCTCTGTCAAACAAATGAAATCTTAAAAAAAAAAAAAACAATGATCATTTCTGACAATAAAATCATTTTACCAACTGAATATCATTAAGCACAAAGTAAGGTTAATTTCTTCCCCCTCAAAATTCCCCCTCTCCTGTGGATCTGTCTTGTCACTTATTTTAAAGATCCAGACTCTTTTTGTACTATTTTTTCAAACCTCAAAAATATTTTAAACATTTAAAAATGTGTATATATATAGACTTTTTCTTAAATGATCAATAATCCATTCTAGATGTTACCCTGTTTATATGAGTTTTGCTTCCATTATTGATTTCCACAATCCCCTGCCCAGTCCTATAGGGACTGTAATTCAGACTCCCATCCATTTCATCCTAACATATCTGCTGGAAAGAGAACCTAACTTTCATAGCTGCATGTGTATTAAGGACAGTTAAAGGAAAGAAATAACAAAATAAAACATATAAGTCAATAACAGAAACACAACAGAAAGCATCTAAAAGAAAACCAATATTTTCACTGACGAGCAAGAAACAGTGATCAGCAGAGGCTCCCTTCTCAGCTTGCAAAGCGAAGCTCACCAGGTAGGAGGGCAGGAAAGAGGTACTCATTCAGTCAGAAACCAAAGCAAAGAAAAACCTAAGTGCCCAGAGCAGATGGGGCTTTCCTAACCGTCTCACCTGCATGGGGTTGATCTTCACCGAGCGCTCAAAGCACTCCACACATTCTCTGAACTCCTTGTTCCGCAGATGAAGGAGGCCTTTGGAGCGCTGGGCCCGAGCACTGCGGTGGCGGGACAGCTCCCAGGCCCGGTCGTAGCAAGATTGGTCTCGAAGGACATCTCCGAGCAAGCAGTATAAACTCGGTGTTTCTTTTTTCTCCAGCTCTTGCCTAAGGATTTCTTCTGCCTAGAAATAATGAAGAAATAACTGAATTGCTTAGAGTGACAAATGACTATTTTTTTTTTAAGCACATATACATCTTTATCCCACAGGATCCAAATGTTTCTTTTCAAAGTTTGAGATAACCCACTTATTTCCTGCATCTGAGACTCAGGCAGAATAAGAGAAAACAACTACGGTACAGGTGAAAGAGAGGAACAAGAAGAGGCGAATGCTGCTTTACTGGCGTCTGGAATTCTCCAGAATCCTCCCGGAAAGAAAGGCACCAAGGAGAGGTGAGAGCAGCCTCTTGAATTCACCTCTACCCAATAGCAATGAAAAATAGGCTTTTCCTTTTTTATGTTATTTATTGTTTGTTTGCTTTGTTTCTCCTTTCTTAAAATGGCATGCTCAGGGAGGCTGGGATTGCTGAAACATTTATAAAAGAAGGAGGGGGTTACAACTTCATAATCACTGCTTTTTCTCAAAGATAAAACTTGTCATCATGAGGTCTGCTTCCAGACAGTCCACTCACTTTAGGAATTAAAGACCATCCTCAGTATATGGCAAAAGCTTGGGTATGACTCACAAAGGTCCACCTCATCAGCTGAACTAATTCTGGACTTGTTACCCCTACTACTCCACTCCCCCCTACCCCTTTACCCCTTGTTTCTGATCAGTTTCAACAGTATGCTAGCAGCTCTGCTTTCCATCCTCACACACAAACACCTTCCCATAAGCAGCAGTGGGGTCACCAAAGATGCCAAGACAGCCACAGACGCAACGGATGTAGATAGCCAGGAAGCCATCCTATTGTAGTTAACAAGATACTTTATAGACTCCGTAATTTACGTAGCTGGCGTTCGTAAAGTCCATACAGTTGATTTGCTTTAGGCTGCACACCGCTAGAATTCTTAAGCAGTCCAATTTTTGCAAAATCTTTTTAAAAGGTGGTTGCATATTGCACTGTATGTTAACTAAAACTTAAATAATAAAAAAAAAAGGTGGTTGTATTTCTCAAAGGATCTCTGGATACTAGCTCCTCTGCACTTCTGCAGGAGTTACGGGTTATGTAGGCTTTTTAGGCCTAGTCTGAAAATGGAACCAGAATTTATTAAACAGTTTCCAAGCAAAAAGAGTTCTAAATCCAAATAGCCAAAATACCCATGACATTTTCAAATAACATCCATGTAATTCCTCTATAACAGATGACACAATAGCTATTACTGTATTTAACCATAATTCTGTAAGGTCATCTAAATGTCCAACACACGCATATCTACATATACACCTATAGTATCCAACCGAATTACATGTACCAGACTGCAGCCACGGCAGGATTTTTGCTGAAATGATCTCATAGTGTAGTTGAAGGCATTTCTCCTGGTGATATGGCATTGAAAACTGATACCCACACCCTCCCAGAAATTCTGAAGGCTATGCCTGCAGAAAATAAATTTTTGTGACTAGCTATCTGATCTAGTTGGATTTGAAGACATGAGGAGCCAGCGATCATGAGTGGGTGTAACATTGGTAGTCCATGATATCCAGGGACGAAAGAATTTCTTAAATTATCACCTGTGGGAACTCAGAATAAAGCACCAACCTAATGTAAGGCTTCTGTGAATTATGTGATAGGATCCTGAGGCTACCAGATTGTGAGGTGAGCTAGCTGCTTCTAAGGTCACTGAACAGCTCAACAAAGAAAACAATGTGCAGTATTTTAAATCCTCAAGGTCAGAAAACCAAGGAATGTCTATGATTCCTAAAGGAACTTCTTTTCCCTTGTACCTGCCAACTTAGTACAGCCAAAACTCTGATGTAGACATTGCTCCTGCATGTCTGCTGACTGACAATACAGGACAAAGTCAGTTTCACTAGATCTGTGTGCAAGTTAAGGCATTTGGCTGGGTTAATTGATTGTTTTAGTCATTCATTTTTCTCCCTCTACTGCCTTTTAGCTATAAAAGGCATTTGGTTATTTTTCGTTGATTGTTCTGGTGCTAATCATGCATGTCTTCAATTTGTCAAAGTTCATTTAGAGTTAACATTGTATCACCTCACCTTTTTCATGTCACAAGTGGCCCAGTCAAGCCCTTCCTAAATTTCTGTTCCACAGAAACAATGAAAGAGAAGTGATTCCTGTTGTTTTCAGCCACTAAGTTTTGATGTGGTTCGCAGCAATAGTAACTGCAGTGATTGTTTAAAACAGGAAGGTTACTCTAGTACTACTCCCTTCATCTTGGTCAGGAGAAGAGGCCATGGATCATGAAAGAGAAAGACCTAAGAATTTAACTAAGGACATTGGGGATGAGTCAGATAATAGAAATCTCCAAACCCTACAGAGCTTCCAATACCAGTGAGGCAGTCCTCCCCTATCTGTTAAGACTCGTGCTACTTTGCTTAAAGACAACAGAATGACTTACTGCACCTCAGGGAGATACCCTGCGACAGAATGACAATTCCCTTCATATCTTCCCCTTCCATTCCTTACTGTCTCCATATATGTAAGTAGACTTATACACAAAGAGAACCACAAGATTTTATTATTTTCTATAGGGGAAAATCTTGGGCCATGGGGAAAAAGAGATTCTAAGGGGGATAGACCATAGATAAATTGTGGATCATGATTATAAACAATTAAGGTTCTCATCAGAAATTTCTGATTCACAGGACTAACTCAAGCAGCTGACGATGATTCTAAATTATTTGCTCGACTGCCGGACTAAAATCTGGACTCGAATGTGGCCAAAACTAAGCTAAGATGCCAGAAATTCCTTGGTGTGATGTGGAGGAAAGAATCCAACAATTTAGGAAGAAAAGGCTGTTGTCAGTTTATTATTTACAAGCTTTTCACCCATCCCAATGTCCTCCAAGAGGGCCCAGGGGATACTCCTTTCATCTTGGCTTTGAGAAATACATTGTATACAGAGTATAAGCATTTTTTAAAAGTGCTATATAGATGCCCTGTATAAGCTGGGGGAAAAAACTTGAAGATCCCTCAGTTGAAATGAGCTTCCTGAGCTCAGTGGGGAATATCAGAATTTAAGGTAACAGACAGCTGATAGCACTTAACCCCTGGAAGCAAGGTGAGTATAGTTGCTTGCAACAGTCACAGCCAGAGTAATAACGAAAACAGTGCAACAAGAAGGGACCTTAGGTGGTGGCTGACTGACCAAGAAGCCTTAGGACCAAATTATATGTACGCCAACTAAGTCCAAACTTGATCTATATAACATTAAAAAAAAAACCCTAGGTTTGGACACCAGACATCTGACCCAAGTCACCATTCTAAAACACTGTTTCTCACCCAATTGGGAGAGAAATCCTTGAGGTATTTCAGAGTCAGAGCCTCTTTAAAAAATTAAGGAAGGAAAGAAGAAGGAAGGGAGGAAGGAAGGAAGGAAGTGAGGGAGGAAAGGAGGGGCGGGCCAATACTGATGAAGAAGGACCCCACTGTAATATAACTATCATATAAACTAATTCTTCTCTTGTCATGCCCAAAGACATAAACTTTAACATTTGCCAGGTAATTCTTTCCTGAGGCAGAAGAAATACCTGTCTTATCAGGATTGGTAAGTTCTTAGTTAATGCTATTCCTCTGGGACCCAGAACATCACCATGATGAGTCAGTGGGTTTATGGGAGTCAGTAGATCCCATGGTAGGCCTAGTAAATCATATGTACCGCTATGTCAACTTGCTTCAGATGGAAACTATGATTCCCCAAATCCCTTTCCCTTCAGACTTTGCATTACAGTTGGTCAGTGGGGAATGTGTTGGGGATCTGAAAGGCAGAAGTAAAGCAACAGCCTTTACTCTTGGAAGGTGGTTGTGGTTAATTATGGTGTCACACAAGAAGCAAAAGATGCCCCTTGGATTCCAGCTTGTCCTTTGCTCTATGTATCCAGCTTATGCTTCCGATTGTGGACCCTGCCAACCAAAAGCAGTCCCAGGACCACCATCAGACATTTCACTGGGGAAACAGGACTGGCAGCTACGTACAGACAACAGCTTTCCACAAATCTCTCCACAAGTTCCTCTTTCATGCTTCCATTTCAACGGCTGGAAGGCCTCAGCTTCTCTGACTCCCTGGTGAGTTCTGACTTAGCCACTATGCCAGTGCTTTGTGTGGTCTGGGAAATGATTTCTTTCCCTGATAACTTCTCCTCCCTCTTCCAGAGCTTCAGTTCTCCCGCTCTCCCCATGTCTGCATAAGATCTAATTCCTTTAATATGCCCCTTGATGACATCCCAAAACTACTCAAAGTGGCTCTGCTTCCATCAACAAAACCTGAATGGTACAATTTTTTTTTTTTCATTTTTGCCTTTTACACTCCTTATGTGTCCTCCCATTTGATAATGATTTACATATTGGTTTTTAATCCAATATGCATTAAATGTATTATCTCAATCCCTATAGTAAGTCTGAGAGGTAGACATTAATATGCCCATTTTTAATACAAAGAAATAGAAGCTTATATTCCTTGGTCAGCTGGTCATTCCAAAACCAAGAGATACTAAGTTGAAAAATGGGACCTTAATTTCAGGTTCCGTACTTTTCCTATATTCCACGGGTGGGTATCAGCAAAAATGGTGGTCTAAGAACCTCTGAAAACTCCCTACTCCATAGAAGCAACAAGAAGACTGGCAAAGAGTATTAGAATTAACTTTTTTGGTAACCCTGGAATTGATCATTGATAACCCTGGAAATCAACCAAAAACTTGAAATAATCCAGACAATGTTTATTCTACCCCTCCCCCTAAGAAATGCTGTTATCTTGGTAAGATTACCAAGTTTGTGTGATTTTAACTTGCACCATTCCTATTCCATTTTCTCCAACTCTGCAGTAGCTTTGAACCAACAGCAGGCAATCGTGGTGATTGGTGGCCTGGCAGCCACCAGAGGGAAAAGAGTGGAATTAGAGCTCTTCTGAAGTCTCATTTCCAAAGAACTGTCATTATCTGACCTGGCTGGTGGTTGCCTAGAAGAATCCACTTGCAAGGTTGTCTATGACTGAGTTTATCCAGTGATAAACCTCTGAGTTCATCCAGTGAAAAGCCTTTGTCTAAAATAATTACAACTGGTTAATTTTGTAGCTGTCTCAAGTGGTAAATAGAATGTGGGACAAACAATAGGCTAACCAAAAAACTTAAAAATGAAAAAGGAAGTAAGGAGTACCTAAGGTCTTTGAAAGGCTCCAACATATTCATGGGAATCCAGAAGGCATGTGTAGGGTGCTGCACATGTTCAGGATAAGACCCGAGAAAGCCATAAGCTCTCACCTCAGGCTGACTCAGAGGCTTCGCACCAGATGTCAGTAAAAGCTAGGACAGGGCTGCTGATTGCCTGCCTCAGTGTTAGAAGCATGCTCCAACACACACACACACACACACACACACACACACACACACAGAGCCCATCAGCAAAGACTGGGAGACCTGTTGATTCTGGCATTCAAGGAATATTCTGTCCAATCGTTAGCTGCCCATTAAGCTAACCAACCTGAGACTTCAGTGGCTGCACAGGACAAAGAACACAGGACAAAGAACACACTAATTTACAGAATTAGTCAAGAAATATCACTAAACAAACAAACAAAAATCACAAACAGCAATAACAAACTGATTTCCAGAGTTGTCACATTATATTATTTAAAATGTCCAATTTTCAACAATTTATAAAAATATGCAAAGAAGCAAGAAAGTATGGCCATAACATAAGAAAAAAAGCAATTAATAGAAACTCACTGAGGATTCCCAGATGATGGGCTTAATAGGCACTTAAAACATACTATCTTAAATGATCCCTCTGATCCCTCTTACAAGGACTAAAAAAATAACACCAACACACACACACAAAGTAGTGACACCTGCCTGGCTCAGTAAGTAGAGCAGGCAACTCTTGACCTTGGGGTTGTGAGTTCAGTTACTTAAAACTAAAATCTTAAAATAAAATTTAAAAAAAAGTAAAAATGACAAGGGAATTAAAATGGCACAGTAAAAAAAAATACCCATTTAACCAAAAAGAAGGCAGTAATAGGGAAAGAGAAAAGACATAAGACATATAGAAAATAACAAAATGACTAATATACATCCTACATTATCAGTAAATAAATTAAATGTAAAAGGATTAAATACAACAATCAAAGGCAGGAACTGGCAGAAAGGATAAAAAAATGATCTAACCAAATGCTTTCTACAAGAGACACACTTTAGATTCAGACACACAAATGGGATGAAAAGGAAGGAAGGAAGGAAGAAAGGAAAGAAGGAAGTGGAAGGTCAAGTACACAGGAATCAAAAGAGAGCTGGAGTGGCTAAATTAATAGACAAACTTCACCTTAAGACTAAAATTGTTAATAGGACAAAGAAAGTATATTTTAATGATAAACATTTAATCCATCAAGAAGACAAAATTATAAGTAGACATTCACCTAACCATGAGACCCAAATCACATGAAGCAAAAACTGACTTCTCTAAAGGAAGACATACACAATTCATCAATAATATTTGAAGACTTGGCTTTCCAACCTTGGATAACAGATATTACAGTTATATAGAAGATAGAAATAGAAGACTTGAACAATGTTATAAACCAACTAAGCCCAAAAGACATCTAAAGAACATTCCACCCAACAGCAGCAGAACACTCTCCAGTATATTCTACATATTAGGCTGTAGACAAGACTCAGTGAATTTGAAAGGACTGAAGTCATACTTAGTATCTTCTCCAACTATGATGGGATGAAATTAGAAATCAATAATAAAAAGAAATTTAGGATGGGTGTCAAGGAGGACACGACTGAGATAAGCACTGGGTATTACACTGAACTAATAAATCATTGAACACTACATCAAAAACTAATTATGTACTATAAGGCTAACTGAGCATGAAAAATAAATTTTAAAAAGAAGAAATTTAGTAAGTTTACAAATTCATGGAAATTAAATAACACAGTCCTAAATAACTAATAGGTCAAAAAAGAAATCACTGGGAAATTAAAAACATTGAGATAAATGAAAACATAATCTGACAAAACTTACAGGATGCAGTGAAAACAGTGTTTAGAGGGAAATTAGAGCTGTAAATACCTATTTTGAAAAAGAAAAAAGATAGCAAAACAATCATCTAATCTTTCACCATAAGAAACTAGGAAAAAAAAAAGTAAACGCAACCCAAAGAAGCTGAAGGAAGAAAATAAGAAAGATTAGTATAAATAAAAAAAAGAAATACACCAGAAGTTGATTCTTTGAACTGAAATTACTAAAATCAGAAATGAAAGATGAGAAATTACTACCAACCTTATAGAAATAAAATGGATTATAAGGAAGTACTATGTTCCACAGGTATCCAATACAAAAAACAGGATCCAGGGTTCAGAACATCAGGTCATACCCTTTAAACACCTGCATGACCTAAAACTACCATTCTACAAATACTTATTCTACTTCTAAATGCATTGTAATATAGACTGTAAAGATCATGTTGTATGTCTAAAGACATACAACACAGACCTAGTGCTGGCAACCTTGCAAAGACAATATACAAGTGAAAGACTAAATAATAATCGTGAAAACCTTCACATTTGAAAATGCTAAGTTACTGGGGATTTCAAGTACTTCCTTCACCAACTCGTTATCTATCTAAACTCTTACAAAAATGAGGAACACAGAGAGTGAGTGGTATGCAACATCTTATTACCAAACAATATCAATTCTGGGTATAATATTCACTGGAACATGGGTCTCAAGGGCCAAAATGGGGTAGCTTCCTGAAGAAATTAAGAAACACAAGAGCAGCTTCCTGGGCATGATGGCAGAGGAGTACTGGACTGAAATGATATCAGGTCGCAGGAATTCAGCTAGATAGTTATAAAACCATTCTGAACACTTACAAACTCAACAAGAGATCAAAGAGAGGAAGAACAGCAATTCTAGTAACAGAAAATCGACTACTTTCTGAAAGGTAGGATGTAGGGAGAAGTGAATCCAAAGCAACAGGAAGATAGACCACAGGGGGAGAGGCTGGATCCTGGCAAGCAGCAGAGCAATGGAGCACAAAATCCCAACTTTTAGAAGTCAGCTCCACTGAGGGACATTGCTCCAGAGGCAAAGCGGGGGTGGAGTCCTCATGGGGACAGTGTGGTCTCAGGTCCTGCGGGGTCACAGAAGGATTGGGGGTGTCTGAGTGTAGCAGAGCTTGCAGGTATCAGAGCAGGGAAGCCAGCTACAGAGAAAGGGCCAAAGAGCGAGCTCTCAGCTTGGGGTTACCTTAAACTGTGATCCAAGGCACAGTCGGTCCACTGCTCTTTGAGCAGAGACCCTACAAGTGGCAGATCTGGGGAGAACCCCCTGGAAGAGCAGAGTGGCAGATCAGCTGGGTTTGGAGACTCCAAACGGGGCTGTGTGCCAGAGACATAAACGCTTGGTCACAGGCTGGGTGAGCTAGGAGTGTGGCCGGAGACCAGGGAGACAGAAGTGATTGAGCACTTTTCTCCAAGGGCGTCCGGGGGAGGGGGGGCGCTCTCGGCTCCTCCAGGCTGGAGACTGGGAGGCTTTTATTTGTATTCACGTCTTCCAGAGTTCTAAGGAAAGAGTTCCGGGAACAAAAAGTCCTGAGAGCTAACTTGAGCAGATTACTTAGCCAGCCCCTGGCAAGGGCAGCGCAATTCCACCTCAGGCAAAGACATCTGAGAATCATGACAACAGGCCCCTCCCCTAGAAGATCAGCAAGAACATTCAGCCAAGACCAAATTCACTGATCAAGGAGAATAGTGGAATTCCAGAGGAGGGTAAAGCAAAGCATGGAATTCATGGCTTTCTCCCCATGATCCTTTAGTCTTGCAAAGTTAAATTAAATTTTTTTAATTTTATTTTTTTCTTATTCTACTTTTTTAAACTTTTCCTCTTTCCTCTTTTAACATTTTTGTAACTAGTTTATCTTAACAATACTTTTCTTAAAAAAAATCTTTTTAAACCTTCATGATTATAGTCATATTTTATCCTTCATTGTATTTAACCTTATTTTTTTGTATACATATAGTTTTTTTCCTTAAAAATTTTGGTAGACAGTTTCTCCTAATAGATCAAAATATACCCTAAATCTAGCACACAGCTTTGTTCTAGTCTCCAGCTGAGCACATTCTCTCCCACTTTTCTTTTTGTTCTTTCTTTTTCCAAACAACTTATTCTTTTTTTAGAAATTTTTTTAAAATTTTCATCTTTACAGTCATATTCCATCCCTTCAGTGTGTTTACCCTTATTTTTGTATATATATAAGTTTTTCTTTCTTTAAAATTTTGGGAGGTAGTTTCTTCTAAGAGACCAAAATATACCCAAAATCAAGTAGGTGGCTCTGTTCTACTCACCAGTCATATACATATAATTATGTATTATTATATTATATTAATTATTACATATATATTATACATATAATATATATGGTTTTTTTTTATTTTGTACCCCCCTTTTCCCTCCCCCCAGTTTGGGGTCTCTTCTGATTTGGTTATCATACATTGTTCTGGGGTCTTTGCCACCTTTTAGTATTTTACTCTCTCGTTCATATATTCTTATCTGGATAAAATGACAAGGCAGAAAAACTCACCACAAAATAAAGAACAAGAGGCAGTACTGAAGGCTAGGGACCTAATCAATACAGACATTGGTAATACGTCAGATCTAGAGTTCAGAATGACGATTCTCAAGGTGCTAGCTGGGTTCGAAAAAGATACGGAGGATATTAGAGAAACTCTGTCTGGAGAAATAAAATCCCTTTCTGGAGAAATAAAAGAACTAAAATCTAACCAAGCTAAAATCAAAAAAGGAATTAATGAGGTGCAATCAAGAATGGAGGCTCTTACTACTAGGATAAATGTGGCAGAAGAGAGAATGAGTGATATAGAAGACCAAATGACAGGGAATAAAAAAGCTATGCAAAAAAGAGACAAACAACTACTGGACCACGAGGGGAGAATTCGAGAGGTAAGTGATACCATAAGATGAAATGATATTAGAATAATTGGGATTCCAGAAGAAGAAGAAAGAGAGAGAGGGGCAAAACGTATATTAGAGCAAATTATAATAGAGAATTCCCCTAATGTGGCAAAGGGAACAAGCATCAAAATCCAGGAGGCACAGAAAAACCCCTTCCAAATCAATAAAAATAGGTCCATACCCTGTCATCTAATAGTAAAACTTACTAGTCTAAGTGACAAAGAGAAAATCCTGAAAGCAGCTTGGGACAAGAAGTCTGTAACATACAATGGTAGAAATATTAGATTGGCAGCAGACCTATCCACAGAGACCTGGCAGGCCAGAAAGAACTGGCATGATATATTCAGAGCACTAAATGAGAAAAATATGCAGCCAAGAATATTATATCCAGCTAGGTTAACACTGAAAATAGAAGGTGAAGGAGAGAGAAAAAGCTTTCAAGACAAACAAAAATTAAAAATTTGCAAACACCAAACCAGCCCTACAGGAAATACTGAAAGGGGTCCTCTAAGCAAAGAGAGAGCATAAAAGTAGTAGACCAGAGAGGAACAGAGACAAATACAGTAACACTCACCTTACAGACAATACGATGGCACTAAATTCCTATCTTTCAATATTTACCCTGAGTGTAAATGGGCTAAATGCCCCAATCAAAAGTCACAGGATATCAGAATGGATAAAAACACAAAACCCATCAATATACTATCTACAAGAAACTCATTTTAGAGGCAAAGACACCTCCAGATTTAAAGTGAAGGGGTGGAAAACAATTTACCATGCTAATGGACATCAAAACAAAGCTGGGGTGGCAATCCTTATGTCAGATCAATTAGATTTTAAGCCAAAGACTATAATAAGAGATGAAAAAGGACACTATATCATGCTCAAAGGGTCTGTCCAACAAGAAGATCTAACAATTTTAAATATCTATGCCCCTAACATAGGAGCAGCCAACTATATAAACCAATTAATAACAAAATGAAAGAAACACGTTGACAATAATACAATAATAGTAGGGGACTTTAAACACCCCCTCACTGAAATGGACAGATCATCCAAGCAAAAGATCTTGGTTGTGTGTGGTTGGTTGTGTCATCTAAATGACACACTGGACCAGATGGACATCACAGATATATTCACATCATTCCATCCTAAAGCAACAGAAAAACACTTTCTTCTCTAGTGCACATGGAACATTCTCCAGAATAGATCACATCCTGGGTCACAAATCAGGTCTCAATGGTACCAAATGGTACCAAAAGATTGGGATCATCCTACTAAAGAAAAAATGGGTCAACCAGGAAATTAAAGAAGAACAGAAAAAATTCATGGAATCAAATGAAAATGAAAACACAACTGTTCAAAATCTGTGGGACACAGCAAAGGCAGTTCTGAGAGGAAAGTATATAGTCATACAAGCCTTTCTCAAGAAACAAAAAAGGTCTCAAGTACACAACCTAACCCTATACCTAAAGGAGCTGGAGAAAGAACAGCAAAGAAAGCCTAAACCCAGCAGGAGAAGAGAAATAAAGATTAGAGCAGAAATCAATGAAATAGAAACCAAAAGAACAATAGAACAAATCAACGAAACTAGAAGCTGGTTCTTTGAAAGAATTAATAGATAATTAGATTATTTAATAAATTAGATAAATTAGATAATTAATTATCTAAATTAGATAATAAAATTAGATAATTAATAAATAGATTAAAATTGATAAACCCCTGGGCAGACTTATCAAAAAGAGAAAGGACCAAATAAATAAAATCATGAATGACAGAGGAGAAATCACAACCAACACCAAAGAAATATAAATAATTATAAAAATATATTAAGAGCAACTACATGCCAGCAAATTTGACAATCTGGAAGAAATGGATGTATTCCTAGAGACATGTAAACTACCAAAACTGAACCAAGAAGAAACAGAGAAACCAAACAGACCCATAACCAGTAAGGAGATTGAAGCAGTCATCAAAAATTGCCCAACAAACAGGAACCCAGGGCCAGACGGCTTCCCAGAGGAGTTCTACCAAACATTTAAAGAAGAATTAATACCTATTCTCCTGAAACTGTTCCAAAAAGTAGAAATGGAAGGAAAACTTCCAAACTCATTTTATGAGGCCAGCATTACCTTAATCTCAAAACCAGACAAAGTCCCCATCAGAAAAGAGAATTACAGATCAATATCCTTGATGAACACAGATGTGAAAATTCTCCTCAAAATACATTAAAAGTATTATTCACCATGACCAAGTGGGATTTATTCCAGGGCTGCAAGGTTGGTTCAACATCTGCAAATCAATCAATGATTATTAATAATTATTAATACATAAATAAAAGAAAGAACAAGAACTATATGATACTCTCAATAGATGCTGAAAAAGCATTTGACAAAGTACAGCAGCCTTTTTTTTTTTTGAGAACTTTTTTTATTTTATTTTTTATAAACATATATTTTTATCCCCAGGGGTACAGGTCTGTGAATCACCAGGTTTACACACTTCACAGCATTCACCATAGCACATACCCTCCCCAATGTCCATAATCCCACCCCCCCTCCCAACCCCCCTCCCCCCATCAACCCTCAGTTTGTTTTATGAGATTAAGAGTCACTTATGGTTTGTCTCCCTCCCAATTCCATCTTGTTTCATTTACTCTTCTCCTACCCCCTTAACCCCCCATGTTGCATCTCCTCTCCCTCATATCAGGGAGATCATATGATAGTTGTCCTTCTCCAATTGACTTATTTCGCTAAGCATGATACCCTCTAGTTCCATCCACGTCATCACAAATGGCAAGATTTCATTTCTTTTGATGGCTGCATAGTATTCCATTGTGTATATATACCACATCTTCTTTATCCATTTGTCTGTTGATGGACATCTAGGTTCTTTCCATAGTTTGGCTATCGTAGACATTGCTTACAGCAGCCTTTCTTGATCAAAACTCTTCAAAGTGTAGGGATAGAGGGTACCTTTCTCAATATCGTCAAAACCGTCTATGAAGAACCCACAGCAAATATCACTCTTAATGGTAAAAAACTGAGAGCTTTTCCACTAATATCAGGAACATGGCAGGGATGTCCACTACCACCACTGCTATTCAACATAGTAGTAGAAGTCCTGTCTTCATCAATCAGACAACAAAAAGAAATTAAAGGTATCCGAATCGGCAAAGAAGAAGTCAAACCCTCACTCTTTGCAGATGATATGATAATTTATGTGGAAAACCCAAGACTCCACTCCAAAACTACTAGAACTTGTACAGGGATTCAGTAAAGTGTCAGTATATAAAATCAATGCATAGAAATCAGTTGCATTTCTATACACCAACAATGAGACAGAAGAAAGAGAAATTAAGGAGTCGATCCCATTTACAATTGCACCCAAAACCATAAGATACCTAGGAATAAACCTAACCAAAGAGGCAAAGAACCTATATTCAGAAAACTATAAAGTACTCATGAAAGAAATTGAGGAAGACACAAAGAAATGGAAAAATGTTCCATGCTCATGGATTGGAAGAATAAATATTGTGAAAATGTCTATGCTACCTAAAGCATCTACACATTTAATGCAATCCCTATCTAAATACCATCAATTTTTTTCTCAAAGAAATGGAACAAAGAATCCTAAAATTTATATGGAACAAGAAAAGACCCCGAATAGCCAGCGGAATGTTGAAAAAGAAAGCCAAAATTGGTGGCATCACAATTCCAGACTTTAAGCTCTATGACAAAGCTGTTCTCATCAAGACAGTATGGTTCTGGCACAAAAACAGACACATAGATCAATGGAACAGAATAGAGAACACAGAAATAAATCTTCAACTCTATAGTCAACTAATCTTCGACAATGCAGGAAAGGATGTCCAATGGAAAAAAGACAATCTCTTCAATAAATGCTTTGGGAAAATTGGACAGCCACATGCAGAAAAATGAAACTGGACCATTTCCTTATACCACACACAAAAATAGACTCAAAAGGGATGAAAGACCTCAATGTGAGACAGGAATCCATCAAAATCCTTGAGGAGAACACAGGCAGCAACCTCTTCGACCTCAGCTGCAGCAACTTCTTCCTAGAAACATCACCCAAGGCAAGGGAAACAAGGGCAAAAAGGAACTATTGGGACTTCATCAAGATCAAAAACTTTTGCACAGCAAAGGAAACAGTCAACAAAACCAAAAGACAACGGAAAGAATGGGAGAAGATATTCACAAATGACATATCAGATAAAGGGCTAGTATAAAGAACTTATCAAACTCAACACCCAAAGAACAAATAATCCAATCAAGAAATGGGCAGAGGACATGAACAGACATTTCTGCAAAGAAGACATCCAGGTGGCCAACAGACACATGAAAAAATGCTCAACATCACTCAGCATCAGGGAAATACAAATCAAAACCACAGTGAGATACACCTCACACCATTCAGAATGGCTAAAATTAACAAGTCAGGAAACGACAGATGTTGGAGAGGATAAGGAGAAAAAGGAACCCTCCTACACTCTTGGTGGGAATGCACACTGATGCAGCCACTCTGGAAAACAGAATGGAGGTTTCTCAAAAAGTTGAATATAGAGCTACCCTACAACCCAGTAATTGCACTACTGGGTATTTACCCTAAAGATACAAATGTGATCCAAAGGGGCATGTGCACCTGAATGTTTATAGCAGCAATGTCCACAATAGCCAAACTATGGAAAGAACCTAGATGTTCATCAACAGATGAATGGATAAAGAAGATGTGGTGTATATATACACAATGGAATACTACGCAGCCATCAAAAGAAATGAAATCTTTCCATTTGCAACAATGTGGTTGGAACTAGAGGGTATTATGCTGAACGAACAAGTCAATCAGAGAAAGACAAATATCATATGATCTCTCTGATATGAGGAATTTGAGAGGCAGAGTGGGGGGTCGTTGGGGGGGTAGGGAAGGAAAAAATGAAACAGAGGGAGACAAACAATAAGAGACTCAATTTCACAAAACAAACTGAGGGTTGCCCGGGGGAGAGGGGTACGGAGAGGGTGGCTGGGTTATCAACATTGGGAAGGGTATATACTATGGTGAGAGCTGTGAAGTGTGTAAGCCTGACGATTCACAGACCTGTACCCATGGGGCAAATAATACAGTATATGTTAATACAAATAATTAAAAAAAAAAAAAAAAGAAAGAAATGCAAGAGCAGTAATCTTGCTTGATCTGAACCAGCCTTTTATTTCCTCAAATTCCTATCCCACATTTTTTATATGTGAGTTCTTTCTCCTTGAGATCTTATACCTCCTCATCCTGCCAACAGAATGATCTTTCCCAAGGGCAAAGCTTGTAGGCAATATTTTTCCTTTCTTCAGTTAGTCACCCTGCATTCCTGTCTTCTTCCTCATTCTCTCCAAAATGCTCTATATGCTCCTCCTCCCTCCACTTAGCCACTCAATTTACATAATTTATTATCAAATAAAAAACTATAAAAGATATGCCCAGTGAACATAAAGCACAAGGGCTTATAACATCCCTTGTGCAATATCAGAATGTGGGTGGCCAGAAATCTTCACAGAATGCAAAAGGTTTGGTATTCCTGGCTATGGGCTGCTACTTCCCTATGGGAAAATAGAGATGCACGTTTTTATAGACTACAAGAAATTTGTCATCTAAAGATCTATTAAAAAGGATAAAATGGGGTGCCTGAATGGCTCAGTCAGTTAAGCATCTGACTCTTGATTTCTGCTCAGGTCTTGATCTCAGGGTTGTGAGTTCAGGCCCCATGCTAGAGCCTACTTAAAAGGGGGAGGGCACTCGGGTGGCTCAGTGGGTTAAGCATCTGCCTTTGGCTCAGGTCACAATCTCAGGGTCCTGGGATTGAGCCCTACATTGGGCTTTCTGCTCAGTGGGGAGCCTGCTTCCCCCTTCTCTCTCTTCCTACCTGTGATCTCTCTCTGTGTCAAATAAGTAAATAAAGTCTTTAAAAAAAAAAAAAAGGAGGGGTGCCTGGGTGGCTCAGTGGGTTAAAGCCTCTACTTTCGGCTCAGGTCATGATCTTGGGGTCCTGGGATCGAGCCCCGCATTGGGCTCTGTGCTCGGCTGGGAGCCTGCTTCCGCCTCTCTCTCTGCCTGCCTCTCTGCCTACTTGTGATCTTTGTCTGTCAAATAAATAAATAAAATCTTAAAAAAAATAAAAGAATAAAACTACATTCCCAAACACAAAAAGGCATACATAATTGGGCAACTGGCTACAATTAAACTGGGTTGCTTGTGGGAATCCTGTTAGCTGCAAACCCAGAAGACTATTTCTCTACCCAAATACACACACATATCTAGGCTGTTACTACAATCTGCTTTATTCTGTAACTGATTATTATTCTAATCATAACTAATTATTATTCTTAATACAATTTTGTGGCAATAACTACACCAAGTGAATCTCAGTATAAAATGACATCAGCTGAGGCTTCAGGAGAACCTATAGTTATGGCTGAATTCACGCCCCCCTTCTGATAATGGCACTGGTAAGGCGCGCTGCTTAGAGCAAGGGTGCCACGCTCAAATGCCCAGAGATTCTTGCCAGTTTTTGAGATTATGAAGCAGGCTGGGGAGTGAGCCCATAAAAGATGGAGCCACTGCTGAACTCCACCCACGTAGTGCAATAATGTGGGAACATGGCCTCGTGTTTCCGCATTGTTTGATTCTTTAAGAGAAGCCAAACAAAATACTCCTAGCAATGTCAGATTTAGGGTATTAACCTTCCACCTTTAGCGGACAGCAAGTGCGCGTTCTCCTGCCCTGAGAGCATTTAGGGGCCGTTAGTTAGAAAGGCAGTCCAAACGCGAGCACTGCTCATAAACGTAGGACTCTGAGCAAGGTAACTAATATCTTGAGAGTCTGTTCTTCATTTGTGCCTCACCTACAAGAATGTGGTGTGAAATCCCCTAACTTTTTGTCTGGTGCACAGTAAGCCCTAAGCGAATGTTTGTGTTCTTCCTCAACTCTCTCCATTGGAAAACCAGATTAGAAAGTAAGATGCCTGAGGTTTCACTGCTAGAAAGACAGAAGTAAACAGAAACAGCTTCTAGGGATATTACAATTTTCTGTAAATAGTCACGTTGGTCGACTGTGTATAGTTCCTCCCACAGAAGAAATGCTGTTGTCAACTGCTGAGTGGAGTGATTATGTACCTGAGTCAAGAGGACTAGAGGAAGTGAGGTCAAAGGGGAAAGCTTCTGATCACTACAAAGTTAAAGTTAAATTTTTCCGCATAAGCTAATTTTAACTAAACATCATTTTCTTTTATGAAAGTGTGGAGAGAATCATGGGAGGAGATCCTAGAGATCTCAGAGAAAAAATCCGTACAAGATACAAACTGAGTGGACTACTGCTTTAGAGAAGGACAGCAGAGGGAGAAATATTTAGCTCTCAATATGATGGCCAGATAGAATGTGGAATCTGGACATAATTCCATCTTAGCACCTGCTCTATTATACTAAAATATTCTATTCATGTGGATCTGTAGTATCAGGTTATAAGCTCCTTGGAGGTAAGTTCTGTCTCTTACTTCGCTTTGGTATACCACTGCTGAGCACACAGCAGGTACTCTATAAATGTTGGATAAATTCAACTGAAAATCACACTAAAGTCACTAAGGGCTACTCGTGTTTCCTAAGGATCTTCAGATTCTAAAGACATAAAACATTCTTCCCATTGGGAATAGAGGGAGAACTCCTTCAGGGGACATGACCCAGCTGACATCAATACTGAGGATGACTAAGACAGGACATACCTAACAACAAGTTAGTTCTAGTGAACAGAGAGGTCATACAGCAGAACCTGAATTTCACAGCCCTTATAACCCAAGTGGTCATACCTAGGAAATGGTTGCACCTAGGAAATGACTTGTTAGGACTAAGAACATTGAGAAACAACTTTTTTTACTGATATGTGTAAAAATGAAGTTCAATCTTTGGTGAAAAGGGAGATAAAACAGTTCAGGAAAAGTATTCATCCTCCAGTCAGAGCAATCATCAAAATCAAGTGCCCTTGTTGTCTGTGATGTATGCCCTGATTTTGTGAATGAGCGAAAGTCATTAATAACTAGAATGTGTGACAAGAGTGGCCTGGCCTTCATCTGATGTGACGTCTGCTCAGTAGAGAGGGACTATGAGCAGCAACCAGAAGGAGCCCTCCTGGCAAAGAGTGGAGGCAGGAAATGAGCTCTCGACCCAGATACGGTGCTAACTACAATGAGTGTCTTTGAGGACTGCAGAAATGACAGCATCAGGCTGAATGGCTAGGGGCTTGTTCCGAGAGGATGGAAAAAAGGCAGGCTAAGAGTTTAAGGTCCCTCTAGTAGTCAGATCTGGCCACTTGACAACAGCTTTAGGTTTTAAAAAGTGTGTTTGTTTTAAAAAATAATAATAAAAATAAAAAAAATAAAAAAATAAAAAGTGTGTTTGTGTGATTGTGTGCATACAACTCAAACAACTTTGGGTGTCATTTATTCTAGTCTTCTCCCCAGTGGCCGAGCAAAAATGCATCCTGATGTTTGCAATTATAGAGGCTGGCTCCCAAAGACAGGCAGAATGGGGGCGCCTAGGTGGCTCAGTCGGTTAAGCGTCCGACTCTTTGATTTCCGCTCAGGTCATGATCTCAGGGTCGGGAGATCAAACTCCGTACTGGGTGTGGAGTCTGCTTAAGATTCCCTCTCCTAGCAGAATGGCAGTTGGCTCCTCATCTAAATTCTGGTCCTGTAAGCAGTAAATGAGAGGTGAAAAGCGCAGAACCCTTTATCCCACCCCAGAAATTCGCCCCCCAGTAACCTTCTGTGTGGCAGTGCCTGGTCCTATCTACTCTCTCACTGAGCCAAGGGCTCACTAATTGCTTTTTACATTTATGTGTCTGACAACACCACATTCTGGCTTGATTTTCCAAAGGGAACTTGCCAACATAAATACTCCAGGTCCAAGATAAAACAGAATAATTAAGGGGCGCCTGGGTGGCTCAGTGGGTTAAGCCGCTGCCTTCGGCTCAGGTCATGATCCCAGGTCCTGGGTTTGAGCCCCACATCGGGCTTTCTGCTCAGCAGGGAGTCTGCTTCCTCCTCTCTCTGCCTGCCTCTCTGCTTACTTGTGATTTCTCTCTGTCAAATAAATAAATAAAATCTTAAAAAAAAAAACCAGAATAATTAAAAACAGGCCTAGTTATCCAATTAGCTGCTCATCTCCTAGTTGCATTACCAAGTGACAGAGTATATTTTGCCTCTTTTTCTCATTCAAGTGGGCACAACAACAGGTTTTGGCTTAAAAACTGAACATCTAATTTCTTTTTTTTTTTTTTTTAAAGATTTATTTATTTGTCAGAGAGAGAGAGGGAGAGAGAGCAAGCACAGGCAGACAGAATGGCCGGCAGAGGCAGAGGGAGAAGCAGGCTCCCTGATGAGCAAGGAGCCCGATGTGGGACTTGATCCCAGGACGCTGGGATCATGACCTGAGCTGAAGGCAGCTGCTTAACCAACTGAGCCACCCAGGCGTCCCTCTTTTTTTTTTTTTTTTTAAGATTTATTGTGTGAGAGAATGTGTGCATATTAGTGAGGGGGGGGAGTGCAGAGGGAGAGGGAACGAGAATCTCAAGCAGACTCTGCACTGAGCATGGAGCCCAAAGAGGGGCCCAGTCTAACAACCCTGAGATCAAGACCTGAGCTGATACCAGGAGTCTGCCACTCAACTGACATGCCACACAGGCGCCCCTCGAACATCTAATTTCCAAGGGATGAACAACAGCCCCAGTGAGAGGCAGGTATGGAGAAAAGAGTGTAAGTTTAAGAGAAAATGAAGGTCTAAGCTCCGATTTCAAAATGTGCCACTTACTAAGGCTAATCAGAAAATGGTAAAAACGATTCAGACTTTGTATGTTGTTACATTAAAGAGATTATTAGAGTAAAAGATTAAAATGGGAGGGGAGAGATCTCTTAATTTGTTTTTAGAGAGAATACATGGCAGGAGTTGGAGAAGTTTCTTTTGTCATATATAAAGTGCAGAGGGAGTATCTACTTGGAGATTTGCTTCAGTGCAATAACTATTCATAATGAAAGACTACAGGTCATTTAGCAAATATTTTGAAGACTTACCATGTGCAACGCCTGTGCTACGTGTTGGGGAGACCTCTGTAAGTACTATAGCTTATATACTATATAAAATAGCTTACAGTTTATTAAGTGAAGTAAGTCAGCAAATGGGACATCACAGTAGTTTGGGTGCCACAGGAGCACAGGGAAACACCCCAAATCTGAGAGGGAGGTAGCCGGGAAAGGTCACTATGGAAAGTAATCACCAAAGAAAAACTTGAAGAATAAGTAGGAGTGAGCTGTAGGACAAGTTCTGGACAGGGAATAGCACATACAAAGGTCCTGAGGTGAAGCAATGCTGCAAAGTCAAGAAATTATAAGTAGTTTCAATCTTGTGGAAATTTAACACAACCTCAATGAGCAAGTACTAAGGGGGATGAAGCAGAGATAAAAGAGTAAGGGGATAATGTAGTTAGCAGGGTAAGCAGGAGTCAGATCATCCAGTGGTCTGTAAACCATCCACGCTAAAGAGCTTAATCCTGGAGACAAAGGGAATTACTGAAGAGTGGGAAAGACCCGATCAGATTTATTTTTCAGGAAGATCACTCTGACTGCAGTGTGGGAAAAGAGTGTGGGAAATCTTTTACATCACATAAAGAAACTAATTTAGAAGAATCCTTCGCTGAGGTGCGAGGTGCCTGGATGGCTCATTCGATCAGTTCAGCATTTGACTTGTAGTTTCGGCTCAGGTCATGATCTCAGGGTTCTGGGATGGAGTCTGAGTCAGGCTCCATGCTCCTCGAGGAGTCTGCTTGAGAATTTCTCTCTCTCCCTCTCCCCCTATCCCTCCCCCCAGCTTATATGCTCTTGCTCTCTCTAAAATAAATAAATAAATAAATAAATAAAGGAAACCAGGGTGCCTGAATGGCTCAGTCATTAAGCATCTACCTTCAGCTCAGGTCTCCTGGGATCCAGCTCCACATCAGGCTCCCTGCTCGGCGGGAAGCCTGCTTCTCCCTTTACTGCTCCCCCTGCTTGTGTTCCCTCTCTCGCTGTCTCTCTCTGTCAAATTAATAATAAAATCTTAAAAAAAAAACAAAAAAAAAGAAAAAAGAAACTTCCCTCCCACCTCCCCCCAAAACCCAAACCAACTGCTAAAAGAATCTCAACTGTTTTAGAACTAAAACATTTACTTGTAAAGGAAAAATTTTAAAGAGCTAATAGCTACAATGATCTGCAAACACAGCAAAATAAAAGATAAAGCTATGTAATCTCAGGTAAGCTTGTTTGCTAGGAACAAGAGAAAAAAAAGAGAGGTCCTCCCCCTCACCATTCCACTCCCTTCATGCCTACCTCCCGCAGGCAGTTCATACCAGCTCAATCTTTGTCTTTCATTTGGGGACCAAATTTGTGCACCAAAACAAGAATCTGTCCATAGGCTTGGGTAAAGTGCTAGAAGTGTGCCAGATAACTTTAAAAAACTAAATGCTAACAGATGGGAACCAGTTCTGATCCCAAGGTCGAGCAAAATTAATCGAAGCTATTTTGCCAATGGTCATTAAATAATGAGAATTTCTGTTAAGTAGCGATGAAATTAGAAAGTCTGAGACCCTACAGTAATAGGGTGCAAGCACCAGAACACGATAATTAGAATTAGATACTTTCTTGAATTTGCCTCTTAAAAATAAATTATGCCATTAAGCACTAAATGCAAGGATTAAAATTTCGCAAACTTCTAGTTAAATCAAATGTGGTGACAACTACTGGCACATGACCAAATACTAAAAGAATCTCAGCTGTTTTAGAAATAAAACATTTGCTTTCAGCTTGAAGCACAACTTTTTAGGGTTTCTGGTTAAACTAATCTGCAAATATAGCATAAGAATAACAGGTAAGGGAAGTCTTTTATGTGATAAATGAAATGCTTAATCAACCCTTAAAATAAAAAATTGGGGGGATGTTTGGCTGAAACTCACAAAAGACTTTAAGACTAGGTAAATGACTACACATTCCTAAAAATTAAGATAAAATTTTCTAGAATAATTAGAAACATGGAAATTAATTATTTTCATAAGACAATGCTTAGAAGATCATGTGCCAATTAAAAAAACAGGAATACTACAACTACTTTAGAGGACAGAGTCAAATCTATTCTTTGAAAGGGATCAATTCCTTACTTTTTTCTTCTGCAATTAGAGAAAATCTCAGCTTTCCACCCTTTCTAAAAATAATTACATAAATTTAGTATTTCAAGACATGCTTGGGAGCTTGGGATTCAACAACTTAATTATTTCAAAAATCACTATTTCCAAAACTACTGTAATTTTATATATAATGCATTTATTTAGTGACCAGTGTAAAGGACTAGCATAGTGAAGAATGCCACAATGGGAAACACATCAGACTGAAAATCAAGACACTCATTCACCCACTTATTCCTTTGTCAAGCAGCTGAATCCTGCTTTAGTGCCAAGCTTACAGACACTAAAAAAAAAAAAAAAAAAAAATTAAATCCTCAAAGAAACATAATACTATATTTCATCAAATGGGACACTATCAATCATGAGACAAACTTCTAACTAATAAAGAAAAAAATGTTTTCAAATAAATGATGACATAATGCCTTGAATGAATCACATCAGCATCTTGTTGCTTTGATATTTTTAAATTCTAATCTGAAAGTCTGATAATTTTTCCTGCCTTTAATACATTGCTTGACATTTTTTTTTTTTTAAAGATTTTATTTCTTTGACAGACAGAGATCACAAGTAGGCAGAGAGGCAGGCAGGGAGAGAGGAGGAAGCAGGCTTCCCACCGAGCAGAGAGCCCGATGCGGGGCTCGATCCCAGGACCCTGGGACCATGACCTGAGCCGAAGGCAGAGACTTTAACCCACTGAGCCACCCAGGCGCCCCCATTGCTTGACATTTTAAATGGCAACCTTTTTTTATATATGTGTGTGTATATATATATACACACACACACACACATCTCTCTACAAAACACAGCTTCATCTACTAGGGGTGTCCTTTCTTGGCTCCCATAAAGCACTTAGCTGTTATTTTTGAAGAAAAGCAAATGAAATTGTGATGATTTCCCTAAAGACAAATGCTTACTTCACAAATACAAATTTACATCTCTCTACTTTGTTTCTGTCCTTTTCTGTGTATTCAGTGACTTTTTTGTTACAATGCCAAATCATAATAAAATCTTTCATGAAGATATTCTAAATGGCAATTATATCTACCATATGTAGCAATGATACCAGGTACATAACTGTTGAAACGACGACACTAAACAGAACTGGGACAAGTGTGGACAAGCACAGGCAATGACAACTGGTCCACACGGCCACCTGACAACCAGCAATTGGACGATACCATTAAGTGTGAGATACATTCCAAATTCAGAGTGAAAAAAATGTATCTTAGAGTCACAGCAGTGAGAGTAGCCAACACACGTGGAGCACTGTGAGGAAAGGACCATTCTACCTACTTGACAGATGTTACAAAATGAAAACCTGTACAGAGGTAGATGAGGAAACTGAGTCACGGGGAGAGGGGGCAGGCAGGGGTAAGTTGCCCAATACCACAAAGCTAGCACGTGGCAAGGCTAGCAAGGGGCCTCTGGAGCTAATAATCAGGAACCGGCTTTGTGACCTGAGGCAAATCTCTAGAGATGCCTGTCCTTATTGCCAAACAGAGGGAGCTGGAACAGATGATTACGGAGTTCTTTCCCGGGATGAAAATATTAAAATTCTATAATCTTCTACAGTAAAACTTTATTCCCATGCTGGCTTCTCCTTACACTAATACAATGCAAACCTTCACTGCCATAAGTGATTAGTGAAAGGAATGTAACTTTTACTACTGGTCTAAAATAAGACAGACTTAGGAAGGTATTTCAAAAACAGACACACATGTACTTGTACCACTATTTCTTTTTTTTAGAGAGATGGTAAAAAGTTGACTATAGAAATAAATGAGCCAATGTGTGGGTTTTACTCTGCTTGTGTACTACACTTATGATAGAAATTGAGTCATTTCAAAATTTAATCCAAAATTAACATATGACTTCAATGTGTCAGTTTCAACAGACACTCACAAGGCAGAACTCCTTATTCTTTGAAAAATTTTTTCATTTATGATGGGGAAAAAACCAACAAATTAATAACAGATATAAATATTGCCAACATTTTTCCTCTTGAGCCAATTTAAGGGTGGAATTAAATGTGCATTACACACTTGACAACTCTTCTGCCCTAAGGAGGGTGGGGGGCCACACCCTTGAGATTTCCTTCTAAAGACCCACCCAACTGCTCTCCCTCCTAGGTAACCCTCCCTTCAGCCCCACAAACTCTGATCATTGGGCAACCCAGTGATGCTTAAAATCATTCATAATATTTCACGTTGAAATTGTCTTCAGGAAGAGAGTTAGCAAAGGAAAGAGATCAAAATACAGAGTCTTTAACACTGCCATTATTCATCCCCAAACAACATAAATCATATCAGTTTTGGCCTGCTTTTCTCTTTTACCTATACACGTACATGTATACTCATAAAATTATTTGCCCCAACAAAAATCAGAGAAAACATTAAAAAGATTTCTGGCGGAAAAAGTGAAAAAAAGAGAAAGTAAGTGAACTACCAGCAAAAGTGGGCTTAGAAAAACAGAGCAAGCGAGAGAGATGCCCCAAAATAGAAGGCTCTTATCAGTGCTCAGAGTATTCCTATTACATACCTTCCCGTGCTGCCCAGCTCTCTCGTAACAAATGACAACATCCTCCCACATTTCTAGCTTCTCAAATATCTGAAGGGCTGAACTCGTGCATCCCAGTTCAAAGAGAAAACTTGCAAGTTGGCGCTAGAAGAATCAAGTTAAAATAATGAACATTTCTTTATGTAAAGAAATTCCTGTTTCACTTGTGGGTGTGCTAACCTGCCATTTTAAGGGTCTGCTTACTGTAATAAACACATCATTTCTATAATTTGACCTCAACTAATTAGAAATTTTCAATGATTCAATCTTTACCTTTACTTTAGCAAGTTTCTTTATACAGGGTAAGGAATTTAAAAAAACTCTAATATAGGAACTTTTCAAAACAATGTATCAATTTTTTCCTAAGAACTCAGAAGAACTTAAAAGGCAAAGAAAGTCAGCATTTCTTTCTTACCTGCAGATTCTGTGACCATCTCTGAATTGTAAAGCTGAGATGCAATAAATCAACTTTAAAAACTCTAGTTAGAATGCCTGGTATCAAAAAGATAAGTGTTGGTGGGGACGTGGAGAAAAGGGAACCCTCGTGCACTGTTGGTGCGAATGACAGCTGGTGCAGCCACCATGGAAAACAGTATGGAGGGTCCTCAAAAAATTAAAAATAGAACTACTGAGTGATCCAGCAATTCCACTTCTGGGCATTTATTCAAAATAAAAATATTCACTTGAAAAAATGTCTTCAACCCCATGTTCGTTATAGCATTATTTACAATAACTGAGATGTGGAAGCAGCCTAAGTATCCACCAAAGGATGAATGGATAAAGAAACCGTAGTCTGTGCATACACACATAACACGCAACACACACACACACACACACACACACACACACACACACACACGAGTATTACTCAGCCATAAAAGAGAATGAAATCTTACCATCTGTGACAATACAGATGGACCTGGTAGGCTTATGCTAAGTGAAATAAATCAGATGGAGAAAAACAGAGTATGATCTGACTTACATGAGGAATCTAAAAAAGTCAAACTCAAGAAACAGAGTGGCTGCCAGAGGTTGAGGGGTAGTAGTGAGAGAAATGCGTGAAGATGGTCAAAAAATATAAATTTCCTATCATAAGAAAGTTCTGAGGATATAATGTACAGCCTGATGACTACAGTTAATAATACTGAATTATATACTTAAAGATGCAAAGAACATAGATCTTAAAAATTCTCATCACAAGAAAAAAAATCTGTAATTATGTGAGGAGATGGATATTAACTAAACTCATTGTGGTGACCATTTCACAATATACAGATATATCAAACTATTATGTTGTACACATAAAATTAATACAATGTTATATGCCAATTATATCTCAAACTGGGAAAAAATGAGATTGAACTCAAACAAATAATAAAAACTCTAAGCAGTTGACATAAATGATAGAAATCTATACATTAGCACTTGTGTACTTTATTCATGAAAGCATCTCTGGGTCTTCCCACTCAGATCTACCTGGATTTATTTAGAATACATTCCAAAAAACTTAACTACTTTATTTCCCAGCCTTGGCAGATAAAAAGGGGGGCAAGTTGTGGTAAGGTTACTGAAAGTTAAACTATTAAAAAGTAAATATATGGGGCGCCTGGGTGGCTCAGTGGGTTAAAGCCTCTGCCTTCGGCTCAGGTCATGATCCCGGAGACCTGGGATTGAGCCCGGCGTCGGGCTCTCTGCTCAGTGGGGAGCCTGCTTCCTCCTCTCTCTCTGCCTGCCTCTCTGCCTATTTGTGATCTCTATCTGTCAAATAAATAAGTAAAATCTTAAAAAAAAAAAAAAAGTAAATATACTATGGTTTATAAGTGGTCCATCCTGCAGGAATGGAAAAAATACTAGAAAGGTTTAAAAAGTGAGGTTCAGAGTGGTTGGCTGGCTCAGTCAGTAGAGCATGTGACTCTTGATCTCAGGGTCATGAGTTCAAGCCCCACACTGGGTGAAGAGCTTACTTCAAAAAAAAAAAGTAGGGGCGCCTGGGTGGCTCAGTGGGTTAAGCCTCTGCCTTCCGCTCAGATCACGATCTCAGGGTCCTGGGATTGAGTCCCGCATTGGGCTCTCTGCTCAGCGGGGAGCCTGCTTTCCCCTCTCTCTCTGCCTGCCTCTCTGCATACTTGTGATCTCTCTCTCTCTGTCAAATAAATAAATAAAATATTTTAAAAAAAAGTAGGTAAAGTTCTTGTCTAATGCATGGAGAATGCATGGAGAAAGCATTTTATATTAGGGGAGAATGAATTGTTTTCTGTTAAATTTTACTGCTCTTTCAAAATTCAATACATATTTAAGAGTTAAGAAGCCAAAGAATATGGAAAATCTAGGTTGACAAAATTAGAAAGTAAAACAAAATATATCTGAAAGTTATAAGCTAATATATATTTTTTAAATAAATAAAGGGAATGATCTACTTCTTCAGTATGCCATGGATCTGGGGGTATTTGGCTATTTTAAGTTATTTATACATTTTAAAAAACTGAACATAGCACATGGGAGCTGGAATAAACCTTAGTGCTCACATGGTAAGTAGTTTAATCTTTTCATTTAATAGATGAGGAAAGTTATGGCATCTATGATATTAGGACTAGCTAGAGGTATTCTCTTTTTATGATAAATTACGCTACTACACTCCTATTTTTATCTTTAAAAATAATACATAAAGATATGGTCATTCCCTATAATGAAAGAAACAAACAATTTAAATTGTTAATGAAAGAGGATGTTTATCTAACTGCCTAAAGATCCTAAAATCCACAGCTTCCTAAACAGATAAACATTTTGCCTAAATTCTATTTGAATAGTATTTAGTTTTCCTAATGCTTCTGTACAGAGATAGACTAAAAGCTATACCCTCAACATACATGTTTGTCATAATAATAGCTCAGAATCTGAGATGCTGATCCACCACAAACCACACAGGACAAGGCACTTAATTTCATAGATCAGGGTCAAAAACATACCAAAAAGTTCCAGCTGTTAACACCTTCTTGATAAAGGTAGTCCTTTTGAGATAATATAACAAAGCTTTTCATTTGCCTGTTATATTGAGACTCCTTCAATAAAGTGAATTCTAATGTGTAATAAATCCCCTACTTTATGCTTAAGAATATGACATACTCAGGGCACCTGGGTGGCTCAGTGGGGTAAGCCTCTGCTTTCTGCTCAAGTCATGATCTCAGGGTCCTGGGATTGAGCCCGACATCGGGCTCTGGGCTCAGCAGGGAGCCTGCTTCCCCCTCTCTCTCTGCCTGCTGCTCTGCCTTCTTGTGATCTCTCTCTCTGTCAAATAAATAAATAAAATCTTAAAAAAAAAAGAAAAAGAAAAAGAAAATGACATACTCAAAGAAATCTAACAAAGAAATGTAACAATGGGGATTCAGAGTCATTGAACGGTGGGTTGGCATATATAATTCTAACCAACTGAGCCACCCAGGCGTCCCGAGCATATATAATTCTAAATCACTACCTAGGTGTGTACTCCACGAGAAAGGACAGGAAGCTGGCTGAAATGACAATAGTTACTAAATCATCTAGAAATTTCTGCCTGTCACCATTTCACTCCACTTAACCTCTCAGTATCACAGCTTCCTCAACTATAAAATGGGGATATTTCACACAATTGTTGCAATAAAATAAGATAATGTGTGCAAAATGCAGAACAAAATGCATGCGTCATACTAAGTATGCAGTCAAAGCTGGTTGTCATTAGCTGACATAATTACAATCCAATGAAGAGCTAAGGAAAGGAGGGAAACTAGACTAAAAATTGGGAAACCAGAGATCTACTTCATAATAGCTATGTGATCAACATTGGAAAAGTGTCGTTAATTGCCCTGGGCCTCAGTTTTCTTCTCAGTAATACTAAGAAACTGGACCTGGTATCTAAGTTGCCTTCAGGACCAGAAAGTTTACAAAATAGGGAGGCCACACCCATAACACAGGGACCTGAATCTCTATCCCAGTATGGAGCCTTAGGAGCTACACTAGGTATTCTCACATCTCAGAAAAAGAAAGGTAGTCAAGGGTTATCTCACCAGATAGAGCAAGAAACAAACGCTTTAAGTTGTTTTTGTCAACAACTTGGTTAAAAGGTTCATTCTCAAGCAGGAGGTCCTAACCAGCTTTTACATATAAAGTTATTTCAAAAATGAAAGCTTCTGTGGTTCTCTCACTACTTAATTTCAAGGATTCTATTTAATCTTGTCTTAAATTCCTTAAAGAAAAAATTTTTAAAGATTTTATTTATTTATTTGACAGAGAGAGACAGACAGAGCAAGAGAGGGAACACAAGCAGGGGGAGCTGGAGAAGGAGAAGCAGGCTCTCCACTGAGCAGGGAGCCCACTGCAGGGCTCCATCCCCGGACCCTGGGATGATGACCTGAGCCAAAGGCAGACACCCAACGACTGAGCCACCCAGGCGCCCCTTAAAAATGTTTTAAAAGTTTAATATCACTTTAACCAAAGGAGCATTTTGAAGTAATTGGCAATCCCCAGTTAGATACTTTTGTTCTTTTCACTGAAATATTTGAAAACGCCAACATAAACTGAAAAATCATTCCTTTCTAATGTACTTAACTTTCTTTCAAAAGCAAAGTAGTTTCCATACCCAATGACAAACAGCAAGAAAAATACCTGAATGGCCCAGTGAGGGGGTACTTGACAGCAATAGAAAATCTTCAGACGCTCCAGTACAGATGTAGTCTTATCTTCAAACTGGTCTGCAAGAGCCTTAAGAGGATACAGCATAATCAGAATCCATATGTGTAATAAACTTTTTAAAAGATTTTATTTATTTATTTGACAAAGAGAGAGAGAGCACAAGCACGGAGAGCAGCAGGCAGAGGGAGAAGCAGGCTTTCCACTGAGCAGGGAGCCTGATGTGGGGCTTGATCCCAGGACCCCAGGACCATGACCTGAGCCAAAGGCAGATGCTTAACTGACTGGGCCACCCAGGTGCCCCCACAAATCACTTTGATGAGGTGATGAAATGTGTGAATTTTTTCTTAAATTTCTTCAAACATTTAAAAAACTTTAAGATTAACCAACATTAACATGAACGTGTACATTAAAGATTTATCCAGAGTATAGTTTTTAAAACTAAGACCTCCTATAATGACTCACTCAAAGAACTAGGCTTAATTAACTAGGCTTTTTACTTTTTCTACGAAAATCTGTTCTTTAGCCTATTTCACAACCATAATTCACTCTGACAATGGCACTTGCTAATATAAAGCAGAGAAAAATTATATGAAGAATTTCATTTAGGACTATCATCTCTGGAATAAAATGAAAGCAAAAGATGGGTTGGTCTTTTTGGTCACAGAGGGCAAGTTTTCATCCTCTTCAGCAACAGAGCTCTAAGGCAGGACATTCGTTCACACAAGACCATTCTTGAGCTATAGTGGACAGCTACAAGCTGCATGCACTCAAGAGGCCTTCTGCTGTACTGCAATACCTACACTGAATAACTGAATTTCTGGAGCTACATCAGGAAGCAGATCATTAAGACCAAGATGGCAGACTGTGAGAAAAGTTACCAAAGCCAACTGCAATGTCAAAGGCTGGCACCATCCAGAGGTCAAATGATCGGTCATCAGAACAGCTCATATATTCAGCATCAGCGTGAATGCAGCCACACTCTAGAGTTTCTAAGCAAATGCATGGACAATGGCCCCGTTACCCTGATCTTCTTCACCTGACTTTTATACAAATTTTTTTAAGATTTTATTTATTTATTTGACAGAGAGAGATCACAAGTAGACGGAGAGGTAGGCAGAGAGAGAGAGAGAGGGAAGTAGGCTCCCTGCCGAGCAGAGAGCCTGATGCGGGACTCGATCCCAGGACCCTGAGATCATGACCTGACCCAAAGGCAGCGGCTTAACCCACTGAGCCACCCAGGCACCCTTCACCTGACTTTTAAATGTCACTTAGTTTATCGTAAGTATATATATTTTGTCTGACATATACTTAGACCTTCTCTCAACTATGAATTATCATGACCTTTTCTGCATAACGCAATACTCAAATTTTCTTTTTTTTGTGTGCCAGTTGACTAGTTTTCACAAGGCTTATCTTAGGAGGATTTCATGGTAACGAGAGGTCAGTGTTAATTTTCTGAGGTCATTGCACATAGTGTGGTCATGTAGAAGGTCCTTATATTTGAGGACGAGAAGCACCGTGTTGGCAACTTACTTTCCAATACTTTAGGATACCAAAAAACAGTTGCAGTGCACTTACAACTTTTCTATAAGTTTGATATTGTCTCAAATTTTTATGAATTTGTAAAATTGAAAACCTCAAAAAAAAGTAAGAGAGACCAAGTCTAACTTCCTCAGAAGAAAGAAACCAACAAGAGTCTAACATATCCCAGTACAAACCCAAGACAAGGAGATCAGTTTCTAAGCAGGGAAACTGCTCCCATATTGGAGGTTTTCTATATTTTACTAGGTGGGAGATACATTTGTTAGCCTAAGAATATCTTGTAGAATGAAAGAATATTCATTACATCACTTCTTTGACAATCCAAGATGTTATTCAATCAAGTCCGTCAGAACAAACTGAGACATAACCAGACTCTTAAACCATCTTGGTCAAAATATTTTTAAACTTTCTGGCCTTACTTCAGAGAAACTTAATAGTAAAAAGGTTGCATGCTTCTGCCCAAAGCTGTTTAGTTGTAAGAGGGAGAGAAGAAAAACTTCTGGCTGAATACATATGGTTATAATGCATAAATAAAAGGTTCACAGAATTAATTCATCAACAGGGGGGCAAATTTTTCCTTTTATCTGTTTTTTTTTTTTCTTAAAAAGAAAACCAATGCTTATTTAATAACAATAATAGAAGCCCAAATCAACATCATAACACCTACTTCTATGAAACCCTAATTACATGAAAAATACTTTATTTTCAAACAAAACTCATGTTGCTTGCTGTAGGTACTGCTTCTAGCTCAAACAGGCCAAGTGCTCAACCAAAACTTCCTAATATATTAATGGCCAGATGATCTCAGAGTATCTAAGTATCTCTGATATTCTCAGATACTCCCCAAAATCACAAAGACCACAGGAGAGAGATCAGAAAACCAACACTTACCAGAGCTGAATACCATGAATAAGCCCCTGCACGAGTACAGTCACGCTTCATAGGAATGTGATTAGGCCATAAGTATGTAATGACTATGACAGAATTCTCACCTATTTTCACTCCTGCACAAAATATACTTCTTCCTACTTTAAGTCTGACAGCCACCTAAATAACATCTACCTACCCATAAAATTAGGAACATTAAATTAATATACAAAAGAAAGGGATGATGGGGTGCTGCTGTGTGCCTATAACCTCTACTGAATTCAAAGGACTCTTTTCTATTTGCTAATTCACTACAAAGACAGGGACGTCTTTACAATACATCACTAGATTTCTCGGAGCAAGATTTTTTTTAGCAACTCATTCCAAAATAATTCCATTATATCTAAACAAACTGGAGTCCTTTGCAGGCATGGTAAATAATTCTACCGTATACAAATAGACTCAAGTGTTTTATAGGAAAAACCAGGCTAGTAAGGATAAGTGACCTGGATTCTGTTCTAGGTTTATCTCCAATAAGCAAGTCATTAAACCGCAATGGTACTCATCCGTGAAAGGATCATTGCAGCTTCCAATGTTTGATGGGTATACGGCTCTATCAAAAGAGTGTTTTGTTTCATTTCAAGCATTTGAGGAGGTTTGTTGGTTAGCTAGAGGCATCATCAACTGAACACAAGTTTTCTTAGAGGTAAACTAAAGACCCAGATAGTTTGTAAGATAATGGTAGGACGGTCAGTACCAGGTGATGGGACTGAAGGAAAGCAGAGTCCCAGGTACTACTGCGTGGATCTATGTGCATGAACATGGACATGAATAGTGCACTCCGTGAGAACTGGCCCTTTGCGAGCTTTCACATATTCCCAGAAAGGTAGATAAATGGTCTCTAATGCAGCAGCCTACCCTTCTACCATTTTCTCTTTCCAGTTTCTAAATTCATGATTTTCACACCTGAAGGTCATAGGCCATCTGGTGAAAAGTTAAAATTGGTATGAGGAGGTGATCTTTAAGGAAAGGTGGCAATGCCAAAAATGGAGAGAGAGACAGACACACAAATATACCCTCAACCAACCATTAAGAACTGAAAGCAAGACAGTATTCTCCAGGAGGGTGATGAGATGTGGATGAATGGTAAAGATTATGAGTAAGGAGTGAGGAATGGTCTAGGGCCCCGTCCAGAGGAGGGGGAAGAGCCAAGTCACAGAAAATTCACGTATACCTGCCGGGACAGACCAACGATGACTTCATGATGTATACATTTTTAAGATATGACACTGTTACCGAGTTTTAAGACTCCCTTTTAATGTATTTTCTCCCCAAATGCCACTTCAAAGCATTTATCCTTTGAGTATCCTTTGAGAAGATGTACTTGTGCATATGGATTCCCTAATCTCATGCAAAAACCATTCTCAAACCTTTCAGGGGCCACAGTACCACAGGTCAGGAGATATTTTACAGAATAGGGAACAAAAGAATATGACCACAGAAAGCAATGATGTGTCCCGTCTTCTCACGGCTCTGTTTTCAGTAGGGAAAGAACTTCCACAAAAAGCTAGGGAAGATCAAGCCTCCATTTTAAAATTAGCACATGGAGAATGATTTAGTATAGAAGGATAATTCTGAACAAGGTCTGGTATGATTTAGACCTTATTTTGTGTTCATATCTAAAAGTATGGCACACATATCTTCAAAAGAACAGAGCTAGTCCCTAAGGAACGACCCTCTCACTGAAGGCTATTCATTCTTGCTAGCGTGATATCAAAGTGTTTATCATCTTTCTGAAGAGCCAAGTAGAAATTAGCCGATAATCTAAAAGGTACGATTGATCATATGCCAAATCACCTTGCTTTGTTGTACAATCTCTGTGCATGTGTGTGTATGTATGTGTATAAAGGAGGGTTGGATTTATTATAAAAATATGCACTTAATCAAATATATCTAACAGTTGGGCTGAATAGCTTCCTCTGACAGGAGTCTGCAGTCATTCAGCTATGATTTACAAACTCCCGATTCCAAGAAAGTTGCCAATAAGATCAAGGGGAATGAGAATTAGACCTATTACAAACAGTACGTATCGACAACACCATTAACCTATTGTTAGACCAACTGTACCTCAGGTATAGGAAACTGCAGCTCAGAGAAATAAAAATGACTTGCCCAAAGTCATAATGCTATGAAAAAAATAGCCCGCCTGATTCCAAAGACCAAGTTAACAGCTTTGTTAAAACCTTACCTTCTAACTAGGCATAAAATTATCAGAGCTGTGAGAACAAAAAGCACCTTCTCAGTGGTAAAATATCCAGAACTCGAGAACTGGTTTTCTTCCCCCACAACTTAAATCCCATAACACAGGAGTCAAGGTATGGCCTGGTCAAGAACTTCACTTACTGTTTCCTGTTCTAGACACAGAAAAGAACTTAGTGGGTGGGCTGCTAGAATCTGGGTCTACTAATGGGGGCTGGGAGAACCTAGATGTCTTCTTCTATGATTCCAGAACAAGTAGATGAACATAAAAAGGCAGTTCTGAAGGAAGCCCAGATAGCCACCTGGGAGCACTCCCCGTAGTCAGACCTTAGGTCAGCAGTTCTTAAACTATTCGGTTTCAGGATGACTTTAAACGCTTAGAAATTATGTGGGACTCCAAAGAGCTTTTGTTTATGTGAGCTATAATCTATCAATACTTACCATATTAGAAATTAAAACTGAGAAATAGTTAAATATTAGTTCATTTTAAAATAAAATAATAGATGCATTGTATTAACATAAATACGATGTTTTTAGGAAAAACAACTTTTTCAAGTCTTGAAAAAAATTGGCAATGTCTTACATTTTTGGACATCTCTTTAATGTCTCACATTTTAATAGATGACATCTGGATTCTCATACATGCTCCTATAATCAATCTGTGGCAATATGATATTTTGACTGAAGTCTAGGAAGAAAATGTGGCCTCATACGGCTATGTGGTTGGAACAGGTAAGAGTATGTTAACAGCTTTTTCAGTTAATTGTAGACACAATTCTTTGACACTACACCAAAATTCAAAACGTGGAGACTTCTAACCACTACTGCAATGTGGAATTTTAAGTCCTATCAATGAGGGACGCCTGGGTGGCTCAGTAGGTTAAAGCCTCTGCCTTCGGCTCAGGTCATGATCCCAGGGTCCTGGCATTGAGCCCCACATCGGGTTCTCTGCTCAGCAGGGAGCCTGCTTCCTCCTCTCTCTCTCTCTGCCTGCCTCTCTGCCTACTTGTGGTCTCTGTCTGTCAAAGAAATAAATTTAAAAATCTTTAATAAATGAATAAATAAATAAATCCTATCAATGAACTTTTCTTTGTTACAGTAAAACCCACTGGTAAACAAAGAAACAAACAAAAAACCACTCCCTCGTCTACCTTGAACCTTCAATGGATCTTTTACAGATGCTTGATTTTTTAACATCCTGTATTAGTCATCTGGAAAATACACAGATCTTCCACATGTTGACATATTTCATATAATATTTAAAACTTATATGCCTTAATATCACCAACAATCTCAGGGGGAAACTCTTAACCAAATACCTAAAGTACTGGGAAACTGTCAAGTTTCATCGTTGCAGATACAAGTTTCCCAAAACTCATTTTTTTTCCTTAAAAGCTCAAGATTTTATCATTGGTAACAAATTACGGTCACTTATTCTCCTTGAAGTGATGAGCTCACTTCATGGTTTGTTTTTCTGAGAAAATTTCTGCCAAATACCCAAGTTTGAATACCCTACACGTGTCAGTCGTTTTTTCAAGAAAAGAGAATGTTCTAAGAGCCAAGCAGGCAGCTCAGCTGTTTCCTAAGACAGCCACAGTACTTCAGCATGAGGCCCAAGTGTTTTCTTTTCTTTCTTTCTTTTTTTTTTTTTTTTTACAGATTTTATTTCTTTGACAGACAGAGATCACAAGTAGGCAGAAAGGCAGGAAGAGAGAAAGGAAGGGAAGCAGGCTCCCTGCCAAGCAGAGAGCCCGATGCGGGGCTCGATCCCAGGACCCTGGGACCATGACCTGAGCTGAAGGCAGAGGCTTTAACCCACTGAACCACCCAGGCGCCCCGAGGCCCAAGTGTTTTCTAAGTGCTTCCCACTTCACCACATAGAATATTAGGAAAGATACAGTGTCAAGGGTAAAGACTTAATAACATAATATTCACTGCTTTGTCAAAGGCATCCATAAAGACAAATTTTTTTTTTTTTTTTGGAAACTGACGGCGTGGTGGTGAAGCATATGATGACTCCCAGTATGGTTTGGAGCCCCCACCTTGATTCAGGTGAAGGGGCCAGAAGTCTGACGCCCCCCCCACCCCGACACACACTGCTTCTGCTGATTCAGCATGCACAGACTGTTAAGGTAAATAATATCCCTGTATTATTAGGGAGATGATTTTGACCTGCGGGTATTCTGAAATGGTCTGGGGACCCCTAGGATTCTACAAATCACCCTTTGAAAACTGCTGATTTAGAATTAGCAATGCGCTGTCTCGAATGCCATCCCCACATCTGCCCACCTCCAATTTTCTCCCCAAACTTCCCCTTGCTTAGTGTTTAAAGAAATACTTAATGGGGGGCGGGGCGGCAAGGGGACAGGAAGAGAGAGAATCTCAAGCAGGCTCCACGCCCAGCACAGAGCCAACCCTGAGATCATGATCTGAGCCGAAATCACGAGTCTGATGCTTCACCAGCTGAGCCACCCAGGAGCCCCAGGAAATACTTAGAAGTTCTTTTTCATCACCTTTAAAAAAATTAGGAAATGAGAACACAAGTCAGCCTGTTTATAATCTACAAGGATTGTGAGAGTGCAAAGGATAACATATTTGTAATTAAAACCTAAGTGGAAGTTTTAAACTCCAAGTATCACCTTTTCTAAGAAAGCTAAAGCAGTTAAGTTGAATGATAATTACACCCTATCTTCCTCAGTAGGTGTCAGGGCTAAGCTCCTGTTCCTTAGAGCTCAATGTCCATTGGCCCCAGACTCTGACAATAACACTCTCATCTAAGGTTCCTTCTGGTACATGGTCTCCTGTTAAATCACAACGCTGGCCTCCAGACCTTGTAAATGGCCTTTTAGCTCTGCTCTCTAAGCACTGGGATGTGAGACAGAAAAACATCTGGAGCTACTAAAGACGAAGAGCCGACCTCTGTCCAAGGCAGTCTGTCTCAGAAGCACCCATAATCGCCGACCCCAAATCCCTGAGGGCTGGGCTGCAGACCTGTATTTTAACAAGCACCTCAGAAGCGGTTCACATGCCCAGGCAATTTGGGAAATGTTGCATAAGGCTGTTAGGATGTGCACAGGGTATTCTCCGAGGGAAAACTGATGTGTCCGTTGAGTCAACCCAGTCCGACTCTGTCTACACAACTTAAACGTGTCCCTGCCTGGAATCGAACCAGAGTTACCATTTAGTGTCGCCTTTGGGAGCTGGCGTCCTTTCTTCCATCCCTTTACTCAAGTTCCTTTGCTTTTACCTATTTTTTACATTTCCATAACTGTCTAGGGTTTTTAATCTGTTTTTAATGTTAGTAATAAAGTTCATTTTATGCGTATATCACTTGTCCCATTCTTCATTCCACTTATCTATGAACTAACCAGGGCCTATTTTGTACAAAACAATTACGATGCAACCCATATCCTGGTTTTAGCCTCTCAGCCCTCACGGCAGCAGCCCCTTTGCTCGGCCTTGGCAAAAGCCCCTTCTCGCCTGTCTGTGTGTTCTCCTCCGTCCCGGCACCTCATCCGAGAGTGAGCATTCCATTTCCTTCCCCATCCACCTAAACTGCTGGCCTTGAGAGGGAGAATTCTGCAACCCAAGCCTTTCTCATAAAAGCCTGTATTCACTGCTTCCTGCCTGTGTCCATGCAATTCCTTTCCTCTAGATGATGCCAGGTCTTATACTGATCTTTTGTCTTTTTTTACGCCAGTTCTCATAGCTTCCTTGGAACACTGTAGCATGATGGATTAACTTGGGAAGCACGGATTTCAAAATCCAAGGCAGACCTGGTTTGAATTCTAGCCCAGCTACAAGACCTTAGGTAAGTCACTTAAAATCTCTGTCCTTCATTTCTCTCACTAGTAAACATATAGATAATGCCTACATGCTAGGATTATTTGGCACCCAGCAGATAAGCGGTCAGTAAACAGTCGTAACTATGCACAATTCTAAATAAACAGTAGTTAGCCGTAATCATTCCAACATATAAAAGCACAGTAACAGTCACACAAGCAAATCCTAGTACACTTTTCAGTAACTCTCAAATGCTGCAAATGGTGACTAACGCAGGTGAAGTTCGGAGCTAGAATGGACATGTTGTCAACTTTCGGCTTTTTAAAAAACTCAAAGGCATGTCTCAGTATTTTAAAGGTGAAGCACTGTAATTACCCCAAAGTTTTTCAATTTTCCAGATTGTAATGACGGCTTTTAGTGAGTCATATGAAGGATCATACTGCTATTATCATATGATCATACCAGTCAAGATTTATTGAGGGTTTACTATGTACCAGGCACTATTCCAAGTGTTTCACAAACGTTAACTCTTCTAATCACTCCATGTGTGTGTGCGGCAGGCACTACTTACTGCTCTCTTCGTTCCACAGGCAGGAGGAGCGAAGCACAAGAGGTTAGGGGCCTTAACCTTGGGTACGTTATGTGATCTCTCTTTCCCCCTTGGATTGTGAGGTCTGTGGACAATGGAAGCTGGTACTTTTCAGAAAACAGACCTTCTGGTACTGAAGCAGGCAGAGAAAAACAGAGATGGGAGGATGCAGGCAGAGAAAAGACAGAAAAAGACCTGATGATCTGTTTGAGCCCCTGAATCCAGCTGGCACTGAGACCGGCATACCCCGAGACTTCGCAGCAATAATGGCCAGGACATTTCTTTTCTTCCAGTCAGTCTGAAAGGGGTTTCTGTCCCTTCAATGAAAAGATTCTTACTGAAACCTGTTCTTAAATTTTACTGAAGTAGAAGGGTAAAGGGTTTGAAAGACTCTAAACTTCGATCTGTCCTTCACAAGCACCTTTAGAAGAAGGATGTTCAAAATAACTATAAAAATCAAATGCAATTTCTCAAAGTTTAAAGCCATACCCACTCATTAGGCAAGCCCAGTACAGCCACCGTCAGCGGGAATTACTAAACTGCGTGTCCCACAAGGGCACATACTCTCTCACTCACACAAATAGCTGCACATCAAGGTTAATACTAAGCCCACCAAGTATAGTGCATGAGGATGTGCTTTTATGAAGCACGCTCTCTCTCCCTCTCTCTCTCTCTCTCCCTCTCCCTCCCTCCCTCTCTCTCTCTATATATATAAATAACAGAGCACACACATATCCCAAGATGCTAAAATATGAGAGAGAAGTCTTTTTTTTTTTAGAGATTTTATTTATTTATTTGACAGAGATCACAAGTAGGCAGAGAAGCAGGCAGAGAGAGATAGGAGGAAGCAGACTCTCTGCTGAGCAGAGAGCCCGATGTGGGGCTCGATCCCAGGACCCTGGGATCATGACCTGAGCCGAAGGCAGAGGCTTTAACCCACTGAGCCATCCAGGCGCCCCGAGAGAGAAGTCTTTAATGCAGAACAAATGACTAGTCTGTGATACAAAGAAAAAGCTTCGGTTTGGGGGATGTTGAGAAATACAGAGTGAACATATTTCTAGTTAATTAAGTAAATTCGTGGACTCTAGTGCTCTTATCACTTCTAACGACCTCAAAAAGTAGTGATTTATCCACATAATTCATCAATTTTTAGGAAACCCTGTAAGGAAAAACTAACATTCCTTTATCTCTTTTCCCTCCTCTTAAAAAAATACAGCCAACCAAACTGTGAATTACTACCTTCTGGGAATGCTACATTAACCTCTGTGATCACAGAGATCGCTCTGTTCCTGTTAGCTCTGGCACTGGGCTGAAGGTCTGGCCTGGAATGATATTAGAAAGGCTGGTCTCTACTGCTCGTGGATTACTCAAGTGCCAGATAAAAATTTAATCTTTAATTTAGCCAATCCCCAAATAGTCCTGCTAATAAGTAGCTAATTCAAACATGATTTTTTTTTCTCCACATTCAACATTCAGCAAACATCCACTGAATGCCTATTCTAAGAATACAAAAATAAATGAGAGAATTTGACCCCTCAAGCTCACATTCTGGATGTAAAGATAGAAAGGTTTCCAAGCAAAGTATAATACCATTTAGTAAGTGCTAAAATATAGTTTTGGAAACACAGTCTGGGGCACCTAGGTGGCTCAGTCAGTTAAGGGTCTGCCTTTGGTACAGATCATGATCTCAGGGTCCTGGGATGGAGCTTCACATCAGGCTCCCTGCTCAGTGGGGAGTCTGTTTCTCCCTCTGCAGCTCTCCCTGCTTGTTCTCTCTCTCTGTCAAATAAATAAATAAAATCTTAAAAAGATAGAAGGAAAAAAAAAAACACAGTCCCAGAAATAAACCACATAAGTGTGGTAAGTTGATTTTTGATTTTTCAACAAAAGGACCAACCAGGTGGTGAGGAGAAAAAGTATGGAGAGTTACAACGGTCTTGGTGAGAAATGATGAAGATATTAAAGTGGTATAATTCTCTTACTAGTTATGGGATAAAACAACTTCAGAAATCCTTTATCACAAAACTCAGAATGAAGCTAAGATGGGTCAGAAGTCTGGGTCTGCTGGGGGACACCATTCCCTCACGATCATTATTTGCCTGAAGGATGGGAGGTCCGAGGTAGGCATAAAATATCTCTCACCCCTGTGTCAATGCCAAGGGGAGTTTCTGGCACTGGATGCCACGGGATGCCATCCTATAAAGCTGGACAGCTTGCTGGGAAACTGGGGAGTACTAGGGAGCTCTTACCTGCATCTGAGAACATGCCTCCAGCAAAGTATAACTAAACATTATAACCTACATTTGGGTCCCTCACCTTCTTTCTTGCAGTCATAGCCCCATCTCTTTACACGCACTTACATAACTATTCTAAAATTGAGGGGCGCTGGGTGGCTCAGTCAGTTGAGTGGCCGGTTGTTGATTTTGGCCCATGTCCTGATTTCAGGGTCCAGAGATGGGAGTCCTGGGTCGGGTTGCTCGCTCAGCAGGGAGTCTGCTTGAAGAGTCTCTCTACCTCTCCCTCTGCCCCTTTCCCTGCTCACACACATGCATGCTCTCCCTCTCTCATTCTAAAATAAACAAACTTTGGGCGCCTGGGTGGCTCAGTGGGATAAGCCTCTGCCTTCGGCTCAAGTCATGGTCTCAGGGTCCTGGGATCGAGCCCCGCATCGGGCTCTCTGCTCAGCAGGGAGTCTGCTTCCCCTCTCTCTCTGCCTGCCTCTCTGCCTACTTGTGATCTGTCTGTCAAATAAATAAATAAAAATCTTTAAAAAATAAATAAATAAAATAAACAATTTTTTAAAAAAAATAAAGTTGAGATGATCCACATAAGCTGGCTCTCTACCCCAAACTCCTGCCCTCCTGCCAAGTGCTCTTGATGACTATAGGCAGAGGGCAATTCTACTGTGAGGCCTTGACCAGGGTCTGGCTTTGGTCTAGCAGCAGAAAGGGAGGCCTTGTGTTAACATATTTGATTCAGAGCTAATTCTGCATATTATCAACCTCATACACATTTTCTGAACTGTTAGATCTTTTTTCTGACCCTGCCATCCCATCCTCGAAACACCTGAACCTTGCTCTTAATGAACAGGTGTCTCTATGAAGCACTTTAAGCCTTTTGTATCTGTTGCGATCTCCCTAAGTTCAATGGTCCAAGAAAACCTCACAGATTGCTTAGTTTACCTGTTGGGTTGTCACTCTGATGAAGGTGACCCAGTATTCTAGGCTATGACTTCTGTGACTTACTACCACTGGCTGATGCTTCAGACAATGACTGAGAGAAGGTCTTCCTCACAGAGTGTCTACATCTCTTGTTACTGGCTCTTCACTTGGGATCTTGGCGCTGCTACCAGCTCCTCTGGATACCTTCTCTGGCCCCTAGGCCAAAGCACACTGCTTGCTCACACCATCTAGGAGAGGCTGTCCAGATCTTACATGTCTTGTTGGAGGAAAGCCATCAGGGAATAAAGCAACAGGATATACGGAGCCTATCTGAAAAGAGAAGCATCTCTGTTACATCAGTTAACTCAGATCCAGAGTTTAAGGCCTAGGGGAAGATGTAGAAAGAAGATTCTTGGCAACCCTAACGAAGTCTGCCAGTTAGACACACCCTGGCCAGGTGTGCAGTATGTAGTCAGCCCTTCCATTCCAGGGAAAGGCCTCTTAGACAAAGAAACCCATATAACCACAGACAGAGCTCACATTAACCACTAGTACAATGAACACTGGTGATCATCAGGAAGTTAAGGAAAAGCAAGACCAAGAAAAGAAGGGCCAAGATGAACATATAAGATAATTTACTATTGAGGAGAGAGAATTCACGGAAAGAAGAGAATTTTTAAAATTCTAATTAACAATGTGCAAAGAAACTAAATGAGGTATCACATCAATAAAACAATAAAAGGGTATCAGGAAGAACAATCAGAAAAATACAGGGGCACCTGGGTGGCTCAGTGGGTTAAGCCTCTGCCTTCAGCTCAGGTCATTGTCTCAGGGTCCTGGGATCGAGCTCAACAGAGAGCCTGCTTCCCCCCCTCTCTCTGCCTACCTCTCTGCCTACTAGTGCTCTCTCTCTGGCTCAAATAAATAAATAAAAATCTTTAAAAAAGAAAAATACAGAATTCTGAAAATTTAAAATTGTCAAGTATTATTTTTAATGAAATAAAGGGAATTAAGAGTAGACTAATCTTGATGAGCACTGAGAAAAAAAATGCATAGAATTATTGACTCACTATATTATACACCTGAAAATAACTGTTAAAAAAAAAAAGGAGAGAGAAAGAAAGAAAAAAAAATTATCAAAATAAAAAATTACAAGGATAAGCTCAATAATATTAAGAATTAAGCTAATAACCAAAACTAGTGATATAGAAAAAAAGGTCAAAGAAATCTCCCATGACATCTAGCAAAATACAAAGAAAAAGCACACAAAAAAGTTAAGAGTCATACAAGGTAAATTCAGTAGGTCTCACAGAAGTTTACTAGAAATCCTTCTGCAGAACCGGACTATAGAAGAAGGCTTTAAAAAAATGTAGAAGTATAATTAAAGAAATAAATGGAAGAAAATACCCTTGAACTACAGAGACATGACTGATCACATTTAAAGAATCACCGCATACTCCAAGAGAATAATAATAGTTATGACATTTGTTAAGCACCTCCTTCCTCAGAGACATTGTTCTAAATATAACTCATAAAATCCTCATAATAAGTATATTTATCTTATATACACATGAAGAAACTGAGGCACCAAGAGATTAGGTAACTTGTGCAAGACAGAAGCAGCTTGTACATGGTAGAGATGGGATCTGAAACCACATGGTACAACTCCAGAACCCATGCTCACATTCAAACATCCGTAATCCCAAGCATGGAGAGAAAATTCTAAAAGTGTTCTAAAAGACAAGAAAAATATCACTTAAAATGAACAATAATGGGGTTCCTGGGTGGCTCATTTGGTTAGGCATCTCAAACTATTTCAGTTCAGGTCATGATCTCAGGGGTTGTGGGATTAAGCCCCATGTTGGGCTCTTTACTCAGTGGGGAATCTGCTTGAGATTCTCTCTCTCCCTCTACCCCTCCCCCTGCTTGTACTCTCTCTCTCTCAAAAATATATAAATAAATCTTTTTAAAAATGTAATGGTAATCAAACTGCCACTTATCAGTAAACTGGGATGCTGGACAATATTAAAGAAGTGATCTCATTTACAGTCCCACAGAAAGATGATTTTGAAACTAGAATTTGATACCCAACCCAACTAATAAATTCTGCTGGAAAAATACATTCACAGAGACTCAAATTTTACCACCCATGTCCTTCAGATGAAAGTTACACAGGCAGTAACACAAAAAGACAAGAAAAACAAGGAATGTAACAACAAAGATCAAAGAAACAGTGGTAGCTATGACCTAGAAGGAGTTTAAAAAAAAAAAAAAAAGCGAAAAGGAACAAATGGGAGAATCCCCCAGACCCTGATTGCTGTGACAGCCTTTGTCAAGTAGCAAAAGTGCAAAGACAAAGCATATGATTTTCTTCTCTATAAGTACAATCACAGTATTTGATTATATAATTAAAAGTCATATAATCATAATTATACTATAAAACTGATTTAAAATTTTAAAAATCAACATATGGCTAAAAAAAGGTGACATAAATTACAGAATAAAATGTAGAGTAACAATCCCTAACCATCACAAAAAAAAGTCATAAAAACGGAAGAGGGGATAAGAGATGTACTGACTTATCCATAATTCACAATGTGGAGGCAATAGACTCTATCTAAAATTGATAAATTAAGGGGCACCTGGATGAGTCAGTTGGTTAAGTATCCGACTCTCAGTTTCAGCCCAGGTTGAGATCTCAAGGTCATGAGATCCAGCCCCACATCAGGCTCTACACTCAGAGTGGAATCTGCTTAAGATTTTCTCTCCCTCTCCCTCTGCTACTGCCCCCCGCTCCTCCTAATAAATAAATCTTTAAAAGAAAGTTGAAAAATCAAGAAAAAGAGTATAAGCATTTAAAGAAGTATAATAGTAACATAAATATTTAAAATTATAATGGAAATTACTAGAACAACAACAAAAAAGAAACTGCTAAAAAGTGAACTGGGAATTGGAGGAGAATTTACATCTTCCATCTGAGATCCTTCCGAGTAGACTTTTTTTACTACGTGTAGTATGAAAGCTTCTAACATGCAGTTTAAAAATCAAAATACATTAATTAAAGGGCACCTTCAAAAATAGGGGCTAGGTTCAATAAATCACAGTGCTTCCATTTAACAGAGTGACATAGGGCTGTTGGAATGAGTGAGCTAGTGCCACAGGTACTGGCACACAGAGCTGATCAGGCTGTTCCTCAAGAGGCAAAAAGGTATAAAGTAATATAGACTGCACGATCCGACTGAGGTTTAAGCGTACCGTTTTATTTATGCAGAGAAATAAGTCTAGAAGGTTACCAATTGAGACTGGAAGGTAAGCAAGGTGGGGGGAAAACACAGTTTTTCACTTCTGCTTCTCCATTGCTTATGCTTTTTATAATTAGCAGGTATTACTTCTATAATTAAGAGCAATTAAAAACAGTGACATGGGTTAAAAAAAAACAAAACATACTTTGCCACTACTAACCACGGACTTGGTCCAGGGGTTACATATAATGTCAGCAGTGCGGTTTTCCCTCAGTGCAAAAAATAATGTGAAGGACCCCTTTATGAAATTCTTCAAAAACAAGTACGAGGCTCACTGTATAAATCCTGACATTATCAGTTTTTCCCTAATTAAGGTTTTTGTTATGACATGACTTTAATCATCACTAGAAATTAAACAGCCATGTAAAGAAAGGGCTATTGTTTGCTTGCTTTTTTTTTTTTTTAATTTATTACTTTAGAGATTGAGGAGGAGAGAGAAATCTCTCGACTGATGTACTGACTTATCCATAATCGCAAGATCACGACCTGAGCTGAAACCAGGAGTGGGATGCTTCTCCAACTGAGCCACCCAGGCTCCCCAGGACTATCAGCTTTTTTTTTTTTTTAATTTATTCACTTGACAGAGAGAGATCACAAGTAAGCAGAGAGGCAGGCAGAGAGAGAGAGGAGGAAGCAGGCTCCCCACCGAGTAAAGAACCCGATGTGGGGCTCGATCCCAGGACCCCGAGACCATGACCTGAGCCGAAGGCAGAGGCTTTAACCCACTGAGCCACCCAGGCGTCCCGGACTATCAGCTTTTAAAAGAGAAGTGTTTTTGCCTATACGGGAACGATACTCTGCACAACAGCACCAATCATCCGTTCTGGACCCTTCTCCCTCCAGAATCAAACATGATGGAAAACATCTATTCCATCAAAGCATGGATACAACTCTAGTATTAAGAACAGATGTTCTTGGAAAACTAAAACTCTTTTAAAAAATGTTAAAAATCAATTAATTACTACAGTAAAAAAAAAAAAAAGTCAAATGCAGCAGTAGAGTCTCTAGTGACAGAAAACTGCTATAATCTCCAATTCCCAGTTCAATGCATTGTCTTCCCAGAAATTCAAAGGTGAAGGAAAAGATCCCTGTTGGAAAATCATCTTTAGAAGCCCAGCTACCTGAACACGGGCAGGCTGTCCTTACTAGATTAACAGGGTTAAGAGATAATTGAGTAGGGGTGCCTGGGTGGCTCAGTGGGTTAAGGCCTCTGCTTTCAGCTCAGGTCATGGTCCCAGGGTCCTGGGATGGAGCCTCGCATGGAGCCCCTCTGCTCAGCAGGGAGCCTGCTTCCTCCTCTCTCTGCCTGCCTCTCCGCCTACTTGTGATCTCTGTCTGTCAAATGAATAAATAAAATCTTTAAAAAAATGTAAAAAAAATAAATAAATAATAAAAATAAAATTCATTAGCAGGAATATTTTAATAATGAACATAAAATAATCAAAAGCAGGATATGAATAAGGACTAGAGAATATAATCTCACATTAATTCTTGCTTCTGAATCCTAACCACTCAGTGTTTCCATAAACATCATTTTCTTCATCATGACCATCAAACATGCAGTCATTAAAGAACTCCAGCCTAGGATAATTTTCACAAGATAGGGTGTTTTAAACGGACTGTCCTCAATTTGAAGCTCCTTCTTCCTCGATGGATCTTGTAACATTAGTTTATTTACTTTTTGGTGGGATGCAATATTCTCCCTTTAAGTCTGGCCTGTCTCAGAAATCCCCCCAAATTGCCATCTTCGGGACTTGCCATCACATTGTTCAATGTAGCTGCTCATCACTGTGCCCGTTAGTCACGACTCTGTCCTTAAGCAGCCAGGCCAACGGGGCGAGTCACCTGACCTCATCCCACCTGCACTTCCTCAACTTGTAATATGACAAGACTAAGCTTTTCCCTAAACAGCTCCTTCTGGCTTATTTTTCTTTCAGCTTTAACAGCTTATCGTTTTATCATGTTATAACAGTTGAGGAAGGAAACAGATTTTCACAGAAACTAAAACAGAATTTCTTCTAAACATTGTTTTATATACAGGTATTTAAAAAACCATTTTCCTCTTATTCTTCAGGGATGCAGCAACTTCAACAAACACAGGACTATCAAACGCTGAATCAGAGAATTGGCAAGAGTTCAGATGATGAGGTAAATGGTTCAACAAGGGACAGAAAATTAGACAAATCCTGCATTCACCCAGTCACATGATCTGGCTAATTTCCAAATTTCTGGGTTGGGGTGTGAAGTGATTTTCTCTGCGGTATCACCCTGTAAAGGCAAAAATAACAATTCCTCATCTTGTTCTATAAGCAAAAGTATACAACTCTATTCAGAATGCAGGATTTGGATGGCAGATGGGGAAATATGAGACATAGGATGGCCAAGACACGGCAAGATGTGAGAGAGCATGGTGATGCGGCTTCTTCTTTAAATCTATTTTCCTCAAACACATCCTTTTGTTATTTGAGGCCCCAAAATATAATGTGTATAATTCAGAGAATAACGTAAGTTTCAAATTAAAAAGATATGCTATGTACTTATGGACAAATTTACCTCTCTACTTTTTGAGTTTAACTGCCGCTCCAAAAGAAAACTGAATGACGACTTAGTTACATCCTATGCCAAAGTTAATGTAAGAGGTAAAGCAAAGCCAATCATTTCCAAGTCAGTATGTCTTTCATTAGTAAATAAATGTAACCTAGTACTATTTGTATTAAGGCCAAACTTTGGCCAAAACAAACAAACAAACAAACAAACAAACAAACAAAAAACCCATTTAAACTGTTTCCCAAAATAAAACTTAAAAAATTTATGTGTGGTCTCCTTGACCAAATATCTATACAAAATAATGCATATTTGATCACTTTAACACTTGGTTATTTCAATATTCTGCTTAGTGTGAAATGAGCTTTTAATAACTAAATTTCAATACAAGAGGAGCAATTCAGCAAGAATAATTTAAAGTGCTGGTCATGAAACCACATCTTTACCTTCCTTCTTTGCTTGACACTGGGCCCAGCTGCGGGGAGTGGGGTGCACACATGGTCCCCGGCTGTCAGCTGTCTCAGCGTCCCCCACAGCCACTGACAGCACCTGGCCTGAGGTCTGGCCCCCTTCCAGGGCCGCCTATTATCTCCAGTGGTGGGGAAGGGAAGGGAAGGTAGAAGGTCAGGGGGACACTCAGCCTGGCAAATAGCCTGGGCTGTCTTGGGCCCGCACCTCCGTGTAACTTCCTCCTCAGCCCAATCCCACTCCCTCCTGTTACTCTTCAAGTGGCCCGGAACCCTGATCTCTGTGTCTCACTGTTTTGGAGAAAACAACCTGTGACAATAACATAAAGGGCTCTGAGATACGATGTTACTCAGTGAAAAGAAGTAAAATGGTTAAAACAGTATGTGACAAACTGTAGAGCACATAGTAGGCCCTCAATAAATTTGAACAATGAGCATGAAAAAAAGCAAAAAGGACATGGTAACTGCAATGTATTTTGCAGACAGAGGGAGGGGGCTGAAAAAGTGAGGTAGAAAATAATTCCAAGACTAAAAATCTGGCCCTTGGAATGTAAGCTCCTGAAAGCTTACATATTAATTATCTTAGCAGACCCAGGGCCCAGTACAATACCTGGTACATACTAAGAATTCAATAAATATTTGCTAACCGGGAAGTTAGTAGTACTGACATTTATGGTAACTTGATAACCCTCTTGTGGGTTTGCCAAACTATGCCAACACAGAGAAGTTCTGGAAGGGAACGTGGGATTTTTGTTTTCATGGATTTTTTGTTTGTTTTATATCTGCGTGGATTTTTTTGAACAAAAACTTCACTTAATCCAAATAAAGGTCTGCTTTTACATGGCAACTAAAAGACTTTTAAATGCAGGGGAGCTATTTCTTTTAAAAAAATTTCTTTAAAGTTCTTAAAGACTGTTTTCAAAGTGCTCACGATACCTCTCTTTGAAAAATAATCTTATTCTGCACATTTTACCTTCAGTTTCTTTGAAGGCAAATTAACTGATTTCTCTATCTTAGAACAACAGCACAAATCATCTCTTGGATCTGTGCTTCTATCCATACTCAATTTGCTCCCAGTAAGCAGGCCTATGAAAGTAACCCCCAATTGAGGTCTCTGCTTCTATTCTCACCAACAAATGCTACCATACCCTAAGACTCTCTTTGAAACTCTGACTTCTGTCATGTTACCCATAGTTCCTTTTACTCCGAGGGGAAAATCCACACTCTGGAGCCTTATACCGGAACTAGAACAGTTAGCCCTTCCCAGCATTTTATCTCATGCTGCTCTCCCGCATGAACCAGACTGAAGGACTCTGTACTCCACACACTCCAAATACGCACTCCCTAAGTCACCTCCTCCTCCTTCCTACCAGCCTTGTAGACAGTACCGAGTTATGCTTATGATTATTTGGTAAACTGGAACATACTTTACCCAGTATTTACATCTCATTATGTATTTCCTTCCGATGTTCCCAGTTAAAAATCTAACTCAAGCCTCATTAAAATAAGAAACACCTGGACCTAGGACATGCACTGACCTCCCCCACCCCCAACACTTTCATCATTTAGGTGCTAGGCAGGAGCTGCCTATAGACCTGGAAACCAAACAAGTATCAGTGATCTGTGTACCTCCAGGAACATCAATAAAGTGCTCTCAGCTTAGTCCATACAGGTTAAACTACTATAAAATGAAATTTTTAAAATATACTTATTAAGCAAGATACAATTTTCTTTCTTGTTTGTAAATCCAGTGGTAAGTGATCCAGAGCTGGTAAAAGAGCTCTGCATTCCTCAACACATGGCATCTCTGATCTAAGGTGGCAGCCCACTTCTCCTGACCTTCTAGGCGACAGGAAGGGATAAAATACCAGGGGAGTATACACGCTCCCTTGTAAGGACATGATCCAGAAGTGGTATACATCACTTCTACCCACATCTGTTATTCAGAACTGAATCACATGGTCCCTCCCACCTGCAAAAGAGAATGGGAAGTCTTATGTCTGGATAAAACTAAGGTTCTAAAACCAAAAGAAGAATGGATAATTGGGTATAATTAGTATTCTCAGACACAGATAATCCACTTCTGCTTTTACTATAGCAACAAACAATATACTCTATCTGAAGCTTATCTTATTCATGTGAGCTGAAAATCCATCAAAATAAAAAATTAACAGTAACGTAAGTAATGACAGCATAAGATTATATCCCAATGAATAAAATAGAAACCCACAAGTCCACACTCTAATCAATAAATAAGTGAATGAATAAACAAATAAAAAGAAGATAAAGCTCTTACCTATAGCAGAATACCAACTAAGATATTATACAATCATTTTAAAATAAGAAAATTGCCACTTGGCAATCATCATGATAACTTCCCCTCTCAAGAAACCTCAATAAATGCTCAAACAAGTGGATGAAAATTGGATGATAATCTCAAAGTAACTCCCCCCAAATGCTTACTATTTACAAGGTAAAGAGTAAATAACTTTACATTGGGGAGAAAATCCACAAACATGACCTTATTCAAGTGATCAAAGAGCATGTGGGACAACTCATAGCATCTGGTTCCCAAGAGGGACAGAGTGAGAAGAGTACACCACCGCCTCGGGAAAGTTACTGTCAAAACTGTGCAACCTGAATCTAATCATGAGAAAACATCACAGTCTCCAAAATAACTGGCTGGTAACCTTCAAAATCATCAAACCCACAGAAGTCAAGCAAGGCCTGAGGAAATGTTCCAAACGAAGGAAACTGAAAGGGCGAGGCAGCTCCATGCTGTGCTTGGATCCTTTTGCTACAAAGGACATTGTTAGGACAACTGATAAAACTTAACTGGGGTCTCATCAGAAGGGTGGATGGGAGTTCTTCACATCACTCTTTTTTTCTTTTTTTCTCTCTCTCTCTTTTTTTATAGAGGGAGAGAGAGGTGGGGAGAGGGACGAGAGGGAAAGAGAGAATCTTAAGCAGGCTCCATACCCTGTGCAGAGCTTGACACTGGGCTTGATCCCATGACCCTGCAATCATGACCTGAACCGAAATCAAGAATCAGATGTTTAACCAACTGAGCCTCCCAGGGACCTCTCTTCACATCGTTCTTATGACTAAATTGCTCCAAAGCAAAAAATACATTTTTAGCAATACCAGTGTCATTGACTTCATGAAATCCTACATCTTTTGCAACATTTCAAATTTTTCTTGGCAATCAATCTGCATCACAGGTTATTAGGCAATGTGTGAAAGAGACTAAATGCTATTTCGTCAACAGACGAGAAAAAAAAAATTAGTAATAAATGGAGATGATGCCTGAATGCAGATTAATTTTGATTATTTTTGCATTAGGGTGAATTCATTTTCCTTTTACAATCTGTACCTGTGGAACCACATCTTATTAATTCTTATATTGTCTCTTTCAATACTCATCACAAACCTATGCTATAAGTACTATTACTCCTCTTTTGCAGATGATGAAAATGAAGCTTAGAGGTGTGATGTGATAACAATATTTTATCTCCATCCCTGGTTCCTGGTATAGAGCTTTTAAAATACTCATAACTTCCTGAGTGGTAGGGGTTAAAGGAGCATCTTTAGTTTTTTGTAATAAGCCCTTTGCCCCATTCTTTGGTTCATGATACTGAGGTGACTCCTGGAGGATGGGTTCTAATTGACATAGGAACCAACCATGTGATTAGAGGACTGGAAGTTTCAGCCACACTTCCAACCTCTGGAAAAGGGAGCAGGGCTGGGGATTGAGTTAATCATCAATGGCCAAAGACTTAATCAATCATGTTTACATAATGGAACCTCCATAAAAAACAGAAAACAGATTTACAGAGCTTCCAGGTTGGTGAACCGACTGCATGCTGGGAAAGTGATGTACCCCAAACTCCACAAGGACAGAAGCTCCTGTCCTCGGGATGCTTCCAGACCTCATCCTATGTACCTCTTCACCTGGCTGTTCATCTATATCCTTTATAACATCCTTCATAATAAACCAGTAATAGTAAAGTCTCCCTGAATTCTGTGAGCCATTTTAGCAAATTATTGGACTCCAGGTGGGGGTCAGTAGAACCCCTGATTTTTAGCCAGTGAGTCAGAAACAGACCTGAGGCTGGCATCTAAAGTAGAGTGCAGCCGTGCAGGGGTGGTTCAATATTTGCAAATCAATCAAAATGATATCCTACATTAATGAAAGACAGGATAAGATCCTCTCAATAGATGCAGAAAAAGCATTTGACAAAATATAGCATCCATTCTTGATAAAAATCTTCAACAAAGTAGGTATAGATGGAACATACCTCAACATCGTAAATGCCATATATGAAAGACCCACACCCATAATATCATCCTCAATGGGGAAAAACTAAGAGCTTTCCCTCTATGGTCAGGAACAAGACAGGGATGTCCACTCTTACCATTACTAACAGTACTGGAAGTCTTAGCCTCGGTAATCAGACAACAAAAAGAAATAAAAGGCATCCAAATTGTCAAGAAAGAAGTCAAACTTTGACAATTGCAGACAACATGGTACTCTATATAGAAAACTGTAAAGACTCTACCAAAAAATTGCTAGAACTAATACATTAATTCAGCGAAGTTGCAGGATACAAAGTCAATATACAGAAATCTGTTGCATTTCTATACACCAATAATGAAGCAACCAAAAAAGAAATCAAGGACTCTATCCCATTTACAACTGCACCAAAAACCCTAAAATACCTAGGAATAAACCTAACCAAACATGCAAAAGATCCGTACTCTGAAAACTATAGAACACTTATGAAAGAAATTGAGGACACAAAGAAATGGAAAAACATTCTGTGCTCATGGATTGGAAGAACAAATATTGTTAAAATGTCTATACTACAGGGACGCCTGGGTGGCTCAGTTGGTTAAACAGCTGCCTTCGACTCAGGTCATGATCCCAGTGTCCTGGGATCGAGTCCCACATCGGGCTCCTTGCTTGGCGGGGAGCCTGCTTCTCCCTCTGCCTCTGCCTGCCATTCTGTCTGCCTGTGCTTGCTCTCTCTCCCTCTCTCTGACAAATAAATAAAAAATCTTTAAAAAAAAAAATGTCTATATTACACAAAGCAATCTGCATATTTAATGTAATCCCTATCAAAATAACAACAGCATTTTTCACAGAACCAGAATAAACAATCCTAAAATTTGTATGGAACCATAAAAGACCCCAAATAGCCAAAGCAATCCTGAAAAAGAAAAGCAAAAGCTGGAGACATCACAATTCTAGACTTCAAGTTCTTTTATAAAGCTGTAGTGATCAAGACAGTATGGTACTATTTCAAAAACAGATATATAGATCACTGGAACATAATAGAAAACCCAGAAATGGAGCCACAACTATATGTTTCATACAGCAGGAAAGAATATCCAATGGAAAAAGGATTGTCTCTTCAACAAATGGTGTTGGGAAAACTGGACAGCAACATGCAGAAGAATGAAACTGGACCACATTCTTAAACCGTGGACAAAAGTAAATTCAAAATGGATGAAAGACCTAAATGTAAGACCTGAAACCATAACAATCCTAGAAGAGAGCTCAAGCAGTAATTTCTCTGGCATCAGCCATAACAACATTTTTCTAGATATGTCTTTTGAGGCAAGAAAAACAAAAGCAAAAATGAACTATTGGGAGTTCAACCAAGATAAAAACTTTCTGCACAGTAAAGGAAACGATCAACAAAACTAAAAGACAACTGACAAAATGGTAGAAGGGTTAGTAATGATAAAGGATTCGTATCTAAAAATCTATAAAGAACATATCAAACTCCACACTGAAAAAAACAAATAATCTAGTTAAGAAATGGGCAGAAGATGGGGCGCCTGGGTGGCTCAGTGGGTTAAGCCGCTGCCTTCGGCTCAGGTCATGATCCCAGGTCCTGGGTTCGAGCCCCACATCGGGCTTTCTGCTCAGCAGGGAGCCTGCTTCCTCCTCTCTCTCTGCCTGCCTCTCTGCCTACTTGTGATTTCTCTCTGTCAAATAAATAAATAAAATCTTTAAAAAAAAAAAAGAAAAAAGAAAAAAAAAAAGAAATGGGCAGAAGACATGAACAGGTACTTTCCCAAAGAAGATATCCAGATGGCTAACAGACATATGAAAAGAGGCTCAACATTACTAATCATCAGGGAAATACAAATCAAAAGCATAACATCTATCAGAATGGCTAAAATTAACAACATAGGAAACAACAGTTGTTGGCAAAGATGTGAGGAAAGGGGAACCCTCTTGCACTACTGATGGGAATGCAAACTCATTTAGTCACTCTGGAAAACTGTATGGAGATGGCTCAAAAAGTTAGAAACAGAACTACCCTATGATTCAGCAAGTGCACTAGTAGTGTCCTTTATCCAACTGCACTGCTAGTATCCTTCACCCAAAGGATACAAAAATACAGATTTGAAGGGGCAGGTGCACCCTGATGTTTACAGCAACATTATCAATAATAGACAAATTGTGGAAACAGCCCAAATGTCCACTGACCGATGAATGGATAAAGAAGATGTGGCATATATATGGAATATATACCAAGAGTTGGAAGAATAACAAAAACTGTCCCATTAATTCTCACCTGTGTCTGCTTCATTGCCCGTTCCACTCGGCGTGTGCTTCCTCTCTCAAGTTTTGTCCGGAGGATCAAGGCTGATGTCTGAATGGCCCAAAACTTTGGTTGTGAAAGCAAAAACTGATGGAAGAGAATTAAAAAACACACAAAAAGAAGGGGTAAGTGCAGTGATCCCACTCTGATTAGTACAAAATTAATTCTTTCAAAAGTATCAGAATACAGCTGAATGCAGCTCTGAAAATCTTCTCAGTGAAAAATAATAAAACATGTGCTGTCAAATATTTTTGTGAATAATTTGTTCACTTAACCTAGCAGATCCAATCTATTGAATAAATCCCTTAAAGGAATAAATCAAAATCTTTCCAGATGATCAAAACAGTAGGCAGACTATATCACACTAGAAATTCATAAATCTTTTTATCTCATAGGTTATAAAAAATGTGAGAAAATAAACTACCTCAAAATATCTTTCCCAAATTTGAAATAAATCTTTAAACAACCAAAATCATACATAAAAACAAATCATTAGAAATCTGACAACTTTTCACTTAAAATACATCCTAATTCATAAATGCAAATCAAACTTCAAGTACACGAAATGCCCAAGAATTAAGTATTTGTTCACTTAAAGGCAAAAGACTTTTCTTTTCTTCAATACATATTACAGAAGTCCATTCTAAAATGTATGAGAATGCTTTCTGGCCTTGGTTAGGGCAGTGAGTCTCAGATTCGGCTAAAATGCTTTCCCAGAAGGGATATCTTAATAAAAACTGGCCTAAAACAAAATATCGAATACGCAAGGACTAAGTCCTAACCCCAGAAATCTGTGAGTGCCATGAGCTCAGAGAATGTAGTAGACACCACTGACTATGACTGCACATGAAGTGGGGGAAAAGTAACAGTTCTGGGTGAGTGAAAATGGGCAAGATGCATGATGACGCAGTAGGGACCGCATGGTGTAATGAACACAGTTTTCGATCTCTGCTGATAATCTGGAATCCACACTATTTCCCGGAGATCATTCACACCTGTAACATTCAGTCAAGACTGCTGCAAAACAAGGGAAAATGCCTGTTTGTTAGAAAGCTGACTACAGCCTTGATCAATTGCTTGTTTCTAAAAGTCAGTGCAGAAACACCCTAGTTAATTAAAAGTCCAATTAATCACTTAAAACCTAGCTGCACATTAGAAGCACTTGAGAAGCTTTTAGTATTTTTTTTTTAAGTAAATCAGACCTCTGAGAGTAGCATCTGGCAACTGTGTTTTTTAAAACACTCCCCAAGTAACTCAAAACCATAGCCAAGTTTAAGAACTATGAGGCTAAATCAAGAAAATAACCATCAAAAACCACAAAAACTCAATGTTAACAGCAGTTTTTGAGTGTTTGTGACTCTAGGAATGACAGACTACTTCACTGAGTGCTGCCACTAGGATTTTCCAAAGACTGAATCATTCTAAACCCTTGTTTTATTACCAAAAAGTAATTTTTTTTTTTTTTTTTTAAGTAGACTCCACACCCAGCATGGAGCTCAATTCGGGGCTTGCATTCATGACTGTGAGATCAAGACTTGAGCCGAGATCGAGTCAGATGCTTAACAGACTGAGCCACCCAGGCGCTCCTACCAAAAAAATACATTCTTTATCAGAATTATAGAACAGAATGGGAACTGTATTATTATAACAAGTAATTTTTATTAGAACGGTGCATTTATTTTAGGGTAGTCTTCTTAATATTTCTTATCAACTTTGCGCCTTACATTGAAGGAAAATTTAAAACTGAGGCCTTGAATTTTTTTTTTTGAAACTACTATGTCAAATATTAAAGTATAATTTGAGGGAGGTATAAAGTCACGAGAAACACTGATCTAATTATTTTAAGAAATTGTGAAACACATTACAATGAAGGAAATTCAAACTGAATTCATGTAGAAATACAAGTTACAGAGTCCTACGTACTTGCAGAAATGGATCTTGGAGTGAAAATCCTAGGTACTTATTGGAGGAGCAAGTGTATGTGTTTGTTGTTAAAGTTTCTGAACACCATTCACAAAACTTTATCAGAAAAAGTTAAATGACTCTAAGAAGAGCTTTATTAAAAAATGTAAAGATAGAATTTATTTTAAAAAAAAGATACAATTTATGTGTTGTATGTAATTCCCAGTTCCACTTTTTTTTTTTTTCAAAAAGAATAAAACAACCTCTTTATTTTGCTGTTCCAGTCTCTGAGATACAAAAGCACACAAAATCCTTAATGATTGGCTATTTTTTTCATAAATATTTTTTCCTAATTTTGTTTTCATAAATAGCCAATCATTAAGGATTTTGAGTTCTTTTGTATCTCGGACGGTGTGGAACAGCAGAAATAAAGAGGATGTTTTATTAAGTTCCACTTCATACTGTAGAGTGGATAAGTGGTAAGTTCTTCCTTTCTTAGAATTCAATTCTACAATATTATCTCTTGAATAAAATTTGCATCAACGTTAACGGGGGGGGGGGGGGGACTACAAGGCTAAGATAACACAAGTATTTGTTTTTAGTCAAAATCATTTATCACTCCAAATTCTTATTTAGAGTTAGCAGGAGGGGGATGCTTGGGTGACTCAGCCAGTTAGGTGGTTAGACGTCTGGCCCTTGGTTTCGGCTCAGGTCATCATCTCATGGTCCTGGGATCAAGCCCAGGGGTCGGGGTTGAGGTCCGTGCTTGGTTGTCAGTTTCTTCCTCTGCCCCTCCCCCAGCTCATGTTCATACTCTTTCTCTCTCAAATAAAAAATAAAATCTTAAAAAAAGAATTAGCAGGAGGTCCTTCAACGGAGTATAAATTCTATCTCAGGCCCTTATTGTACCACTGTGAGTTACCTGCATGGCCCCTATAGACATCTGAATTTTCAACTCTGGATCAAAGCCAACGCCTTTACAATAAAAGGGAAAATGAAGCACCAACAGGTTAAGCCACTTGCTCTGTGTCACACCTTCATTAGTAGCAAAAGCTGATACTAATACCTGGGTCTCTTGAGCCGCAGCACAACATCTTTATAGCATTTTTTCAACACTTTCCCCAGATATGATAACCTCCCGGAAGTGATGATACCTACCACCCAGGAAATTCTGGTAGAGCAATGTAACCATCACACACAGGAAAGAACAACTGGGAAACTGCACTCCTAAGGGGAGCAGGAGTAAGGAAAAAATTCACAAATAAGGGAGGAGAAGCATCAGTAGATGGGGTGTTCCTGAAGTGTATTAGTTCATTAATTCACTTGAGCAGCTACTCTGTACAAGGTTGTGTGCACAAGGCCCCAGGGACAAACTAGTAAGCAAGACAGACAAGGTCCCCACCATCACAGAATTTACATTCTAATGCAATGTCAATTAGGCATTCTTATCCTTCTATAACTGTGTAAATTAAAATATTTTATCTCCTTGAAATATATTTTACTAGATTAACCTAAAACCTTATCTTATTAGCCTCCATTAACTAAAATCTACAAGAAAAATGGCTTTATCAACACAAGTAGGTACATGTGGCATTATATTTTTTTATAAAAAGATAAAAAGATATAAAAAGATATAAAAAGATAAAAAATACATTAAAGAACTTCTTACGGGCGCCTGGGTGGCTCAGTGGATTAAGCCTCTGCCTTTGGCTCAGGTCATGACCCCAGGGTCCTGGGATCGAGCCCCTCAACGGGCTCTCAGCCTGTTTCCTCCTCTCTCTCTGCCTGTCTCTCTGCCTACTTGTGATCTCTGTCAAATAAATAAATTAAATCTTTAAAAAAAAAAAAAGAACTTCTTAAAATGTGTAACATTGTTTGAGCTCAAGAATTTTCAAAGGAAATAACTTTTCATAAAGTAAATCTGCAAAAAGACTCTACTACCCACAATGGGTCGCATCACTGCCTTCTTTTCCTCTTCACCTGATTAAAGGGACTATCTCTGTAACCTCGTAACAGGACGGAAGAACGTGGAGGGAAGGGCTCAGTGGGAACATTGTCCAAGCCAGCCAGAGCTTGTGCAGAATCCCAGCTCCACCACGTGAGATGACTCACTGGGTGACCTCGGGAAGTTACTTGACCTCCAAGGGTCTCACTTTCCTCCTCTCTGAAATCCTTGTGAGAAGGATTAAATCTGAATTAGGTAAAACTTAACAAACCTCTCAGAGTTACACACTGAAGTAGCCCCCTCCGGATTTCCCCTCCTGTAAGGCTTTATCTCGCCCCTAACAGAAAATCACTACCTCGAGTAAGCACAGGTTGCTGGCACAAACCCCTGACAGGGTTTGGGACACACTATCCCCAAAAATGGCAGCTGGCTTATTGAGCATTTTAAGCCAAAGGAGTCTGAGGAAACAGCAGAAGCAGGAAGATCACTCCAGCCTTCCCCCTGCCCCTCTGCCCTGAAGCAGGTCATAAAACTCTGGTGTGAGAGGGTCCTCCCTACACCCTCTACCCGGAGGAAGGGAGCATCCTTTACACCTACACCTCACGCTCTCTGACCTATCACATTCCTCCATGACGCCCACTCGTCATCAAACCAAGCATAAAAAATTTCAGGTTTAATTGCTTCTTCTGGTCTTTGTTTTCTTATGAAGCCTCCCATGTCACCAAAAAAAAAAAAAAAATCTATTAAATAAACCTGTGTGCATTTCTCATGTTAATCTGTCAGATTAATTTGCAGACCCAGCCCTAAGAAGGTCGAAAAAAACTTGCCCTCCCCTTATAGCTCCCAACCACAGTGATGACGGGCTTGTCAGAGTTAAAGCCCAGCTTTAAGCTTTGCACACCAAATAGGGGAGATACTTTCCTCAGAAAAACAACAAAATCAGACTGTTTTCTTCCCTGGCATGAGAACAAGAGTTTGCCTGAGACTTTAATGCAAAGGTCAAGCAAAACATTCTCACTGAACACTGAGAGCAAAATGCAATCTGACAAACAGACATTTGAAAAGCTTTGCAGAAGGAACTGGCCGGATAATGGCGCCACCTAAGAACGCATTTATCCTTCTATCTGTTTGGCCAGGAGTCTTGGAAAAGTCTTTCCAAAAGGAGGTAAATTCAGATAGGCTGGATTTAATATATTTTTAGAACACTGCAGCCCACAAGGTAAGCCAATCGTAATTAGGTAAGAAAAAGAAAATTCAATGGGGGATATCTGCTAAAAATGCTCTACCAACTTACGGAGAAAAGGCTATTTTTAAGAAATATTCAATCTAGTATTTCAGCAAGCAAACCCAACGGAAGGAGCACCAACCCACCTTTCCAGGCAGCAGGCTGGCCAGTGAGGACTCAAGTGTGTCTGTCCAGACAACCGGCAGAGCTGACCCAGTCTCTACCGAACCCCGGGCCAGAGTTACTCTTAATCCCACTCAATTCAGGAGTTGAGAATGACCACCCCACAGCCTCCTGCTAGCTCCGCCTCACCCTCTGGGTGTCTGCTCAGATGGCACCTCCTCAGAGAGTCTTTCTCAACCACTTTCCCTAAGTATCTCCATCTCTGCCCTGTGATTCTCTACCCCCACATGCAGGTTGGTGCCTTCAGTTCCCTCGTGCCTTTCCATCCCCTAGCGCCCTCCCTACAGCCTGGCACACTGCGAGCGCTCGGAGACAGCACTCAGAGAGAGAAAAAGGGACACAGAAGGGACTTTATACTTGTTGTCATGTACACGGGGCAAAATGGTATGTCCAAAGATGATGCTTCTGAAAAGGAAATATAAATCGACAGTGACTGGCCCTTATGAAAATCACTTGTCACATCTTTGTTTTGTTTTTGTTTTTTTTTCCTGACATTCCCCAAATAGATTCGGGAACATACTCTCCTCCAAGGACACAACAGAGTAAATAATAATGGGGTGTCATGAAATAATATTTTATTACTATAATCCAGGTACACTGTGGCTTATATAGGCTTTTGTGAAGCAGCTCAGAAACTTAAAGTATTTTTTCTTTATGACAATATGCTCCAAATCCCAAATAAAATAAGCTTATGGGCTTTCTGAAAATAAGTCATTGCTAAATTGTGGCATATGATGTATTTTTAAAGAAGGGGCGTGGCAAAGTCGAAAAATGCACTGAAAAAGAACTGGAGTCTAAACCAGACTCTCTACCAATTAGCTGCATAGGTCTTGGGAAAGGCACTGACCACGTTAGCCCTCCTCTTCCTCATTTACACACTGATGGGATTCGAGCTGATGCTCTCTAAGGCTGCTGTCAGCTAGAAAGTTTTAATAAAATTCCATTTGTTTCATAGCAAAGAATAAGGTTCCAAACAATTCATTATGATCCTTTGTACAAATCCACAAATTAAGCGGAATTCTTCCCTAAACCAGCTTCCATTCCCCTGCCTTCCCAGCCATTCTCTATATGCCCTTAAATAAGTGGATTAACTTCTCTAGCACTAAGATATGTCTTATCTATAAAGAGAAGGAAAAAAAAAAAAAAAACTGGACCAAATGGTGACTGAAGCTTATTCCACCAACAAAACTCTATCATGGGGGCGCCTGGGTGGCCCAGTGGGTTAAAGCCTCTGCCTTCAGCTCAGGTCATGATCCCAGGGTTCTGGCATCGAGCCCCGCATCAGGCTCTCTGCTTTGCAGGGAGCCTGCTTCCCCCTCTCTCTCTGCCTACTTGTGCTCTCTTTCTGTGTCAAATAAATAAATAAAATTAAAAAAAAAAAAAACAAAACTCTATCATGATGAAGGGAAAATAATGACATGAATTCCCAAGTTCATCTTCATTGAATTTTGGTTATTTTAGATCTTTAATTAATATTAATTGGATTCTAACTATTATAGAACTCATATTCACCAAAATGCCCTGCCAAGGTTATTAAAACCCAATAGAAGTTCTTTACTGTCCAATATAGGAGAGAAATACTTGAGAACACTTAACTTCCTCAGATCCCAAAAATAAGTAAAATAAATGAAGATGTTCGCAAATGCCAAATGTGACTCACCAGATAGGGAACAGTTGAGGGGTCTTCTATAGATAAGGCTGAATAAGCTTGATAATGGGAAGCAGTGAGTGACCAAATATATAGTACCTAAATATAAGCTGATTAAATTTTTCTCTAGCCTAGGATTCTAGTTACCAGTTATTTACGTAAGCAAAACCTAAATGCATTGGAAAAAAAAAACAAAACTAAATGTATCAGAGATTAACAGGTTGTGAAATTCTACTGACTGTTCCATGTTCATGGCAGGTATCTGATGATATCTTTGTATGGATCAGGAAATTTGGGCATTAAAAAAGTATTCTCACTTAAAAAAAAAGAAAACAGACAAAAAGGCATCCTCAAAAAAACTAAACAGGATTACACATGATCCAGCAAATTCATTTCTTGGATATATGCCCAAAAGAAATAAAAGGAGGGACTTGAATGATACTTGCTTACCCATGTTCATGGCAGTGCTGTTCACAACAGCTAAAAGGCAGAAACAACTCAGATATTCACTGACGGAAAAATGATAAACCAAATTTGGGGTGTGTGTGCGTATGTATATAAGTATGATTCAGCCTTAAATAGGAAGGAGGTTTGGATACACACTACAACATGGATGAATCTTGAAGACCTGATGCTAATTGAAATAAGCCTGATACAAAAAGACAAGTATTTTATGATTGCATGCGGTACCTAGAATACTGAAATGCATATGAAGAGAAAACAGAACAGTGGTTGTCATTCTGGGGAGAGAAGAGTATAGGGAGCCAGTGTTTAATGGGTACAGAGTTTCAGTATGGGGTGATTAAAAAGCTCTGGAGATGGGACACCTGGGTGGCTCAGTTGGTTAAGCGGCTGCCTTTGGCTCAGGTTATGATCTCAGGATCCTGGGATTGAGCCCCATGGTGGGCTCTCTGCTCAGCAAGGGAGTCTGCTTCTTCCTCTCCCTCTGCCTGCTGCTCCCATATCCATTAGCCTGGAATATCTTTCCATTTCTTTCTGTCCTCTTCAATTTCCTTCAATAACGTGTTATAGTTTTCAGAGTACACATCTTACACCTCTTGAGTTAGGTTTATTTCTAGGTACCTGATGGGTTTGATGCAATTGTAAATGGAACAGTTTTCTAAATTTCTCTTTCTGCTGCTTCATTATTGGTATATAGAAATGCCACGGACTTTCATAGACTGAAATTTATCCTGCTACTTTACTGAGTTTATCAGTTTCAATAGTTTTTCTGGTGGAGTCTTTCAGGTTTTCTATATGTAGTACCATATCATTTACAAATAGTGAAAGTTTTACTTCTACCTTACAGATCTGGATGTCTTGACAACATTAGCTCGTAAGCAGGATTTTATTCATCCTCTAGGGGAGCAAAGTGCCACTTTTCTGAAGGCACAGAGTATATCGACTGCCTTAAAAGGGAAATCACTCAAAACACAAATTAACCAGTAACCACGTCACCTAAGCTTTCTGGCAGTGCTCAACCCGCCAATGCACACCTTAGCCACTCACCCTTTTTTAAAAGGGCATGAGAGACTGTGGACTCTGAGAAACAAACTGAGAGTTTTGGAGGGGATGAGGATAGGGGGATGGGTGAGCCTGGTGGTGGGTATTAAGGAGGGCACGGACTGCATGGAGCACTGGGTGTGGTGCATAAACAATTCTGGAACACACACAAAAAAAATTAAATTTTTTTAAAAAGGCACTGATACAAATTATCTTAAAGGCTAAAAGGCCTAATCCTGGCTACCTCTGCGTACTGGTAAATAGCAGCTGTGCACGGCATTAAGATTTCCCTTGTACAAATACTCAATTTATTAGAATTCATCCCAAATAACACAAACCCAAGTAATGTTCCACTATGTTTAAACCACATCCTTGTAGACTTCAGGGAATCTGGTAGCTCCGTCCTGATACTTGGTGAAATACTGAGACAGCATTAACTTGCAAACAACTGACTGCACAGTACAGCACACTCTTCTCTCTCTGTGCTCCCAAAGAACACCTTACAACCAAAACCGTTACATTTATTTGTCTCTGTTAAGATAAACAAAAACATACAAAATCATCTAAATATATAGGAAAAATGTGTTGTGAGGGGCACCTAAGTGGTTCAGTTGGTTAAGCGTCTGCCTTTAGCTCAGATCACGATCTCAGGGTCCGGGATCGAGTCCCACATTGGGATCCCTGCCCAGCAGGGAGCCTGCTTCCCCCCTCCCTCTGCCCTTCCTCCCACTCATGCTCGCTTACTCATTCACACTCTCTCTCTCAAATAAATAAATAAAATCTTTTTTTTTTAAAGTGTGTTGTGAGAACAAAAAAGAAATAAATAAAAATAAAAATGTGTTGTGAGAACAAGCTGTGATTGATGCTTCTAAGTTTTTTGCAAGAAACTGTCACTTTTTTCATACAATCATGAATGGGTCATTCTGCAACTTGACGCTTTCTAGCATTGGTAGGCTTAAAGAAATCAGTACTCCCAAGCAAAGCCCTAATACAAATGGTTAAGTCTGGAAGTTCATAATTTTTCTTCATGTAGACTGCATGAAAGAAAGATTCAAACACTTAAGTAAACTTAATACATCCCTACAAGAAACTGAAATGAAATTGTTAACAGAAAGAAATATTTTATATAAGAAATTCTAGTTTGGTTAAAATGTGCTGAGAAAATTCATTTTCTTAAATATACTGTTCTTTCAGGATATCGGAAATGACCATTACTATTCATCTGACCGTGAATGTAAATGCCTTCTGTGACTCTTGCCATGTATTTTTCAGTTTGATGTAGTGAAGAAATGTCTACTAGATCCAATTTTTTAAACATTTTTATATATTTTATGATACATATAAATGCACAATGACTTTTCACAGACTGAACAGACATATATAACCAGCACTCAGATCAAGTAACATTACCAGCATCCTACCGTCCCCTTGTTCTCTCTGGTCACTTCCTGCCCCTCTGTAAGGGTAACCACTCTCCTGACTTGTACACAGATCAGGGTGCATGCTTTTCTACTTTATACAATTGTGATCACAGAGTACCCTTTTGTATCTGCTTGCTTCTGCTCAACAGTATGTGTGAAAGATTCAGCCACATAGTTGCACAGAGTTGTAGAATATTCTTCTTTTGCTGTATAATATCCCACTATATAAATATAGTTGCTAAATAAATAACATGTTGCTAATGGGCATTTATGCAGTTTCTAACTCGGGACAATACAAATGTGTTATGAACATTCTAGATGTGATACCAGAATGTGTGGTTACTCACACTTTAAGACATGTTCTTTTTTTTTTTTTTTAAGATTTTATTTATTTGACACAGAGAGAGAGATCACAAGTAGGCAGAGAGGCAGGCAGATGGGGGTAGGGGGAGCAGGCTCCCCACTGACCAGAGAGCCCGCTGTGGGGCTTGATCCCAGGACCCTGAGATCATGACCTGAGCCTAAGGCAGTGGCCTAACTCACTGAGCCACCAGGCACCCCCTAAGACATGTTCTTTAGGTGAACATGCGCAAGTATTTTGTTGGGTTTATACTTAGGAGTGAAACTGCGAGGTCACAGAGTATGAATACATTTAACTTCCATAGTTCCTCCCAATCTTCTGAAAAGTTATTCCACTCAACACTCTTACTAGAAATATAAGAGAACTCTTGTTGCTTCACATCTTTACGACACTCAATACTGTTTTGCATTTTAGCCATTCTTGTGGGTATGGAGTAGTATTGCATTATGGTTTTAGTGTGCATTTCTCTAATGACTAATAAAGTTGAGCACCTTTTAATATGTTAATGGCCATTTTAATACCACTTTATTAAGTCCCTATTGAAATCATTTGCTTATTCTTTCTACTGGATTGTCAGAATTTTTCTTAATAATTTGTTAAGTTTATATTTTCTGAACATAAGTAGTTTTGTGGGAGGAGGGTAATATATTATTTATACTCTTGACAAACATTCATGTAACACATACGACCTGCTGGCAAGGCAGTGGTCTAAGTGCTTTACCAATATTAATGACATCTTTTATAAAGAGAAGTGCTTATGTTAGTGTAGTCCAACTTATTTATATTTTTGTCTTATGGTTAGAGCTGTGTTGTACCATTTGTCCTAAGATCTCAAAGACATTCTCCCATATTTTTTCCTCTAAAAGCTTTACAGTTTTGCTTTTCACTTTCATATATCCAGTCTGGAATCGATTTTTGTATATACAGCATGATATAAGGGTTAAGATAGCTTTTTCTATACGGACATAAACCATCTAGTATCATTTATTGAAAAGCCAACTCTCTTCCATTGTACCGCAATGCTAGCTTTGTCATCAATCAGATGAACCCTATAGGTGGACTCTCTATTTGTTCTACTGCTTGGTTCATACGTTCTTATGTCAAAATGTCTTAATTTGGTGCTTCTCAAACTTTCAAGCGCCTAAGAATAACATAGAGAAATTGCTAAAATACAGGCTCTTTGGCCTCAACCCCAGAGATTCTGATTCAATAAGGGGTTGAGATGGAGCCAAATAACTTGATTTCTAACAAGCTCCCAGGTGATGCTGATGCTGATGCTGCCAGTCCAAGGACCACACGACGATAAGCGATAATGTAGTTAAATAATACAGTTTCATAACAGGGCTTGCTGTCTGGCGATGAATATATCCCTTAGTACTTCATGACTGTCTTAGCTATTCTTAGCCCTTTACATTTCCATATGAATTTTAAAGTCAGCTTGAGTTCCACAAAACCAAAAAACAACAGCGACACAACTCCAAAGCAAAAAATTAAACTCCGGGGTTCTGATAGGGATTGCATTGATTATATAGGTTAATTTGAGAAGACTTGAAATTTTAAAATATTGATTCCTCCATGAACATAGCAGATGCTCCCATTTATGTAAGTCTTCATTGCTTTCTCTCATTGTTTTGTAGATTCTAATATTGAGGTCTTGTAAATCTTTTTTTTTTTTTTTTGAGGTCTTGTAAATCTTAAGACAGATTTATTTCTTGGAATTTCATATCTTTGACCTTTATTGTACATGCTATCTTTACTTTCCCTTTGTAATATTTTTTTAAATTGTGGTAAAATACATATAACATAAAAATTACCATCTTAACCTTTTCTTTTTTTAAGTAGGCTCCATGCCCAGCACAGAGCCCAATGCAGGCCTTGAACTCCAGACCCTGAGATCAAGAACTGAGGAGGGATCAAGAGTCAGATGTTTAATGGACTGAGCCAACCAGGTGCCACACCATCTTTTTTTTTTCTTTTTTTAAGATTTATTCATTTATTTGAGAGAGAGAGAAAGGAAGAAAAAGAAAACAAGATCACACGAGTGGGGCAGAGACAAAGGGAGAGGGAGAATCCTCAAACAGACTCCCCACCAAGTGAAGAGCCCGACTTGGGGCTCGATCCCAGGACCCTGAGATCATGACCTGAGCAGAAATCCAGAGTCAGACACTTAACCAACTGAGCCACCCAGGAACCCCAAGGCAGCCCACCACCTTAACCATTTTTTCAAGTGTACAGTTCAGATTGGTATATCTACATGGTTGTTCAACTAATCTCCAGGACTCTTTCCATCTTGCACTTGAAACCCTGTATCCATTGGACATCAACTGCCCAGTACTCTCCGCCTCTGGTGGCCACCATGCCACTACTGTTTCTATGCATTTGACTATTTTAAGAACGTCAGGTAAGTGGAATATATAGCTGTATATGCTCTCTTTTCTTAAGTCCATTTATTTTTACTTAGAGTCTGCTAAGTCAAGTAATTTGATGAAAAAGTGCCTCACAGAAATAAGATTACTGGCTAAAAATCCAATTTAAAAAAAAAAAAAAAAAGAAGCTTAGGAAGTTTGGTGTATACAACTTGCAGCACTTTGAGAATCAGAGCAGTGCTAAAGAATGCTGTGTCATGGGGCACCTGGGTGGCTCAGTCAAACAGTCGCCTTTGGCTCAGGTCATGATCTCCAGGTCCTGATATGGAGCCCCAGGTCCAGTGCTTCTCCCTCTCCTTCTGCCTGTTGCTCCCCCTGCTTGTACTCTCTCTCCCACTCCCTCTCTCTTCATCAAATAAATAAATAAAATCTTAAAAAAAAAGAATGCTGTGTTATTTGCAACCATATGCTGGTATATGAGATGGAATTCTCACCACTTTCACACTTCAGGGCAAAGGTTAGAAACCATCTAAATATAAGTGACAACATTTGTGCAACTATCTAAGAAAAGTTCTCTCATTTTTCAACTCTTATTTACCAGAATTTATGAAAGGCGATTCACTGATCCCAGTAATTTTTTTTAAAGATTTATTTATTTATTTATTTGACAGAGAGAGTTCACAAGCAGGCAGAGAGGCAGGCAGACAGAGAGGAGGAAGCAGGCTCCCTGCTGAGCAGAGAGCCCGATGCGGGGCTCGATCCCAGGACCCTGAGATCATGACCTGAGCCGAAGGCAGCGGCTTAACCCACTGAGCCACCCAGGTGCCCCTAATCCCAGTAAGCTTTTATAAGTGTACAATATCCATATACTCTATAATATTACTTATTAATAATATTACTTATTAATCATAAATTTCTATATATCATAAATTTATGATTTTATTTATATTTATTTCATAATATTTATAAAATATCACATTTATATCAATTTATCATATACCCTCTAAATTTATACCATAATACTAATTTATATCATAAATTTATAATATATGCTCTAAATATTATTACTATGAAAGTTGAAATAAACTCTAGTAATATCTCTTTTCCTTAGAGTTACCATGTTTTATAAGTTAAAGAATCAATCCACTTCAGCAAGTGTTGACAAACAGATATTTTGAGAGTAAAAAGAAGACTGCTCGGCACGCCTCACTGAGCTTATCACCGCCTGGGCTAGGGCTCAGACTCAAACCAGAAAAAAAAAACTGTAATAATCTAACATCTGAGAAAACTCAGTTAACTGAAATGAAATATCCAATGACTACCCCTGTAACTCACACTAAAAAGTAAATTTCAATATCATGACACGCTTTATATACAGGCATTATTTTATGCAGCTAACAATTCCAACACATGAAACATTGCCATCATTCCCAGAAGAGCAGCAAAGAAATTTCTGTAACACCCTCAAAGAAAATCTGGAGTGTTGTTTCTATTAAAAACAAATTTCCTTTTCACTCTTATCACTGCACATTTCCAATAATCTTCCAGAGGTCACTAGGATCCTTTATACGACAGCCAGCCGGTCTGCTCCTTTAAACGTGAAGGAAGGGGCTTTCAGATAGCTGCTTTTCCGGACATAAATCAAAGCCAACTCAGACCTCTCTTGGAGAGTCCATAATGCTTTGGCTACACTCAAGGCAAATCAGATGATGCCTACCCAGGTCAGCCTGACCTTACAATACAAGGAACAAAGAAATACTATAAAAAGCAGAACTACTCCCTCTTCTTAATGAACTATTTTAAAAAGCATCCATTGTCAAAATCTGTATCAAATGACAATAAGTTTAAAATTCCCAGTTTAGGCTATAAATTATCCCCAGTAGAACTGCAGTCCAAATTCCCAGGCCTTGCTCCGCACACCATTTAAAATCTGTCCGGAATCTGTTTTCCCATAAGTCTCACTATTGCCCTAACCAAATCTCCCAGCCCAGCTGACTGAACCCAGTACAATCACACTTCCCCATCTCCTTGCCTTTGCTCTTGCTATCACTCCATCTAAACCCCATCTGTCTTTCAAGGCCTGATTCAAATCCTCTCTTAGTGAACAAAGCCTTCTTTGCTCTGTCCTAAACATTTTATTCTTTCCTGAGCAGTTAGGGGATTCATTTACCTACGTGATCCACTGGTAGCTTAAACTGCCTGGTATTGCTAATTACATTTCCCTAACTTTATCTGATGTGAGCTAAATTAAAAATTCCATGAAGGCAAGTCCTATGTTTTATACCTTCATTTCTTCCACACTATCTAGGAGCACTCTTGGCAAATCCTGAGATCCAAATCTCCTGTCATTACAATATTTTCAGAGCTCTGTTCTTGGCTCTGCAGATTTTCGTATAGAAAGCAGACACCAGAGAGAGACCAAGCTGTTGGTCATTTGTCTGCCTCAAAAAAAAAAAAAAAGGCCTTCTCCATTCTGCCAGTTCATCAGCACCGCCAGATTCGCCTTTCACACCGTCATGAGAAACAGACCTCCTTAATACATATAAACTATTTTAAAGCTGAATTTTTCATCCTTGAACACCACGTTAGTTCACAATGTCAAAACACCTGCAAGAGCTTTCTTTCTTCAGCTTCAGTGATGGTCAAAAGCAGAAGCACAAAGCCACAGGTTGGAACAAGACTCCTTAAGATCAAGTGTATTACCAACTTAGCTCTAAGTTCCTTAGCTCTATATATTTCTGTATTGGGGGCTTTTCTTAAGGTTTTTTCCTCTACTTCTTTCTTTTTCTTTTTTGTTTATTTATTTGAGAGAGAGAGCGAGAGAGAGCACGAGCAGAGGACAGAAGGAGAATCAGGCTCCCCGCTGAGCAGGGAGTCTGATGTGGGGCTTGATCCCTGAAACCTGGGATTATGACCTGAGCCAAAGGCAGACACTTAACTGACTAGCCACCCATGCGCCCTTCCTCTACTTTCTATGAGTGTTCTCTATCATCACTGATTCTGCTTCTCACCAGCCTAATGATTAACAATAAGATTCACTTTAAAATTAAAATGTATGCTATCAGAACTGCTTACTCTTTAAAATGGTTTATCAAATAACATTTCAATGATCTTGTCATTGCTCAAAATAGTTTTTAGACTTCATTTTTTTTTTTTAAGATTTATTTGACAGAGAGAGATCACAAGTAGGCAGAGAGGCAGGCAGAGAGAGAGGAAGGGAAGCAGGCTCCCTGCAGGCTCCCTGCTGAGCAGAGAGTCTGATGCGGGGCTCGATCCCAGGACCCTGAGATCATGACCTGAGCCGAAAGCAGAGGCTTAACCCACTGAGCCACCCAGGCACCCCATAGACTTCATTTTTTTATTATGTAATGTATACAGAGGATTAGTAGCTTAAGTTATGAAGTATAATAATATAAACACCTGTGAATCCGGGAATAGTTTTTTTTACCTGATCACTGTATTTATGTACTCATCCATGTTGTTGCTAATAGCTACAGTTCATTTATTTTCACTTCACTGTTGTATAATATTTCATAACCGTGACATAAAATATCACAATTTATCCCTTCCCCTGTCAACAAAATTTAGGTTGCTTCCAGTTTCTCTGCCATAATGACAAATGCTGCTATTATGAGGCATTCATACACATATCTACTGATGCAGACGCCAGAGTTTCTTAGGTATACCTCTAAGACTGTAATTTCTAAAACACCTGCTATACACAACTTCTTGGTGTTTTACAACATCTCTCTGCTGTGGAAAAGCGTGGGTTGCATTTTTATTATGGTTTTTAATTTCAAACTATTTCTGGGGCACCTGGGTGGTTTAGTCGGTTAAGCATCGAACTCTTGATTTTGGCTCAGGTTCTGATCTCAAGGTTACGAGATCGAGCCCCGTGTCGGACTCGCACTGGGCCTAGAGATTGCTCGAGATTTTCTTTCTCTCCCTCTTCCTCTACCCCTCCCCACGCAGCTCCTGCACATGCGTACGCACACTCTCATTCTCTTTAAAAAAAAAAAAAAAATTCTAAAAAGTTACATTTCCCCTCCCAAATCATAAAAGTCTAATAAAAGTTTTTCAGCTATCTTTTGATTAGTACCTGCTCTATTTCTTTAAACATGCCATATATAGCTGCTCTATATTATAAATCAGAGAACAATTGTTGCCTTTGTTGACTCTCAGTCACGGTGGCTTGCCTTCCCTTCTCTCTTTTGATCTTTAATTGTGAGCTCACTGCTCAGTTTTAACTTGAGATGTTTTCCTCCAGAGAAACCGGTTTCTGCTGCCACAGCAAGGCTGCACCATGAATTCAGGATTCCTTCAGACTTGCTTGAGGGTCTTGGCTTAGTAGAACGTTCTGACAGTCCCATTAGGTCAGAAAATGCCATCCCTCACAACTGCCTCTGATCTCTAATCACGGGAGCCTCTAGTCTCTGGTCCATGAATCCTCCTTTATTTTAACCTATGTGTTTAGGTTTATTTCATAATGCCTCCCATCATGCCTGTTTCCTTGGCTACTAAAGATCGTATGCGGCACACTGCAAGGGGGAGACACAGGCAGGTTGAGAGAAGTTTAATGGTGGTCTGAACACCCCCCGAGAGCCTGATTTTATCTGCAACCCCAAATAAGGACAGTTAGCTAGCCATGAGGCAGTGATGGGCTTTGCTCATTTTCTGTATGGTTTTGTGTCAGAGGTTTTTTTTTTCCTTTAATTTTTTATTTTCAGATTTATTTTTCTCCTTCAGAAAAATTTCAGGGATACTACAAAGAATTCCTATATACTCTTCAACCAAGTTAACTGTGCCACACAACCTGTGGTTTAATCTCCAGACCTAATACAGATTCTACTACAAATGGCATTTACAGACTTAAAATAAAGTCCAATTAGCTGTATTTTTACATCCACTAACACAAGAAGTTGCTTGAAATCCTCTATTAATACCTCACTGTATTTTAGAAGATGTCAATTACCTATGCTATTTTTATACCTAAGTTTCCTGCCACCTGAATTCTTAAGGTTTTACATTCATCCTAGCTATCTTTCTGTTTGTTGTTTCTGGTGACTCTCAATCATGAGGGCGTATAATTCAACTCAAGACATCAGCGACCTGTGTTAGATGCCTAAGGTCAAAATTCCCACCAGTGGAGCTCTAAACAGTGTATTTCTCCACCTGAATCCGAGGTTTCTTTTGAACAGAGGTTTCTAGTAATATTTGAGAAAAATTAGCCTGCTTTGGTCTTAAAAAAAAAAAAAAGGTAAAGATACTAAATATGAATAATGAGCAACATCCTTTTGTTCTACATCTACATTCTTTCCACTTAACAAGTTAGTTAGGCTGTGAGTATTTCTTGTTGTGCTTCTGAAATTGATGACAAACACTAACACTAACCCTAACCCTGAAAATTGCTCATTACCCCAATGTTACAATTTTACCTTAAGGAAATGTAGGAGATTTAGGTCAATGACTGACTTTTATACATAAATTCCTTTATAATTTATTGATCTACAGACTAAGTATGCTGTTTAATTATTTAGTTTCCAAATATTTGGAGTTTTTCTAGATGTCTAACAACTACTTATGTAAAATTAAATCCCACTGTGGAAAGACAGTATTTTCCATACGATATTCTTTTTTTTTTTTTATTGAGACTTATTTTGCTGGCCCAGTATATGGTCCTGCTAAACATACAATGTGTACTTGAAAAAAAACATGTATTCTGAGTATATTATTTTAAAAATATACAGAAATGTAAGAATCCTCATCTGTGACTCTTTCTTTTATGAAATGTTCTTCCTCACATTCCAACAGTCATGGTAGCCCCAATCACTATCTCAGAAAGACTGTTGAATTGCTTTTGGAGTTTTAGCTTCCTTGCATTTAAGACACTGATTTTTAGCCATTGGGATAGAAACAAGAAAACTACCCAATGTCATTCCTTTCCTCTAACCAATAAAAAATTAAAAAATTAAAAAACCGCTCCAGAATCTTTCTTCATTTTGTCTATAATTTGTCATTTTTATCTGCAGAAGGATGGTTCCAATCAGAGCTTACCTGGCCATCACAAAAGCAGAAGTCCTCCAAAATAATTTTAGAATCAGCCTGTTGATTTCTGCAAAGAAAAAAAGCCTGCTAGAAATCCAATCACTATTAGATTTAATTTATAGCTCAATTTTGGGGGAATCTGTCAATTCAACACTATTGAGTCTTCCAATCTATAAACACTGTAATTTTTCCATTTATTTAGATCTTCTTTCACTCAGATTATATCATGTTTAGTATACAAGTCCTACACTTCAGCTAAATTTATCATTGAACATTTGCTATCTTATGTTATTCCAAATAGTTTTAAAATGTCTTTCCCAATCATTCATTGCTAGGAAAATATAAACACAACTGATTTTTTTTTTTTAAGATTTTATATATTTGAGAGACAGCAAGAGATTGAGAGAGCACGTGTGAGAAAGAACATGAGCAGGGGGAGACACAGAGGGACAGGGAGAAGCACAACACACAGAGCTCAAACCCGGGACCCTGGGATCATGAACATGCATACGTTTGGGAAGCTGAGCTAAAGGCTCAGCTTAACCAACTGAGCCACTCAGGTGTCCCACAATGGATTTTTTTTTTTAATTAACCTTGTATTCTTCTGAGACCTTGCCTATTACTCCCAGGAGCTTTCATGTCAATTCTTTAGGGTTACCTACATACACAACTGTGTCATCTATGCATACTGATAGTTGTATATCTTCCCTTCCAATCCACATATCTTCTGCATCTTCTTCATGTCTTACTGCACTGCCTGGGATTTCCAGTTCAATGGAAAACTGAAGTGCCATTTTCCTGATCTTAAGGAGGAAAAACTTTTTCATTGATAATGATTTTAATTAGAGATTCTTCACTGATGTCCTTCTATTCCTAGTTTACTAATATAATATGATATATTATGTCATATATAATTCCCTATTTCTAGTTTACTAATATATACTATACACACATATTTTATATTATATAGCAAAATTATAATATAAAGTCTGTTGAATTTTTTTCAAATGCTTCTCCACTTCCACTGAGATAATCATTTGGCTTTTCCCTTTTACTATACTAATAAGATGAACTGCATGGATTGTTTCATATTAATCCAGTTCTTCACTCTTGAGATAAACACTATTTGGTCACGAGTTATTATCTTTTCTTGCACTGCTGCTTCATATAATTTGTCCAGTTTTGTAACTGCTTACAGTAAAAGTTCAAAGTCAGTACCAGTTACTCCAACATGGCTAGAAGTAAACCCACAAGTAAGTATTAACCTTAAGCCATGGTTAACAGTGAAGAAATAAGTCTAGCAGAAAAGAACCTTGATCCCACTAATCCTGTTACTCATTCTGTCCATTCCTGAAGTAGGATATATACAATGAACTCAGTTCAACTACAGTCAAAAAATACTTAAAAAAACCTCCATTTAGAGGTGCCCGGGTGGCTCAGCTGGTTAAGCCTCTGCCTTCGGCTCAGGTCATGATTCCAGGGTCCAGGGATCAAGTCCAGTATCGGGCTCCCTGCTCAGCAGAGAGCGTGCTTCTCTCTCTCCCTCTACTTACTTGTGATCTCTATCTCTCTGTCAAATAAATAAATAAAATCTTAAAAAAAAATAATCCTCTGTTTAGTAACAGTTAACCTATGAACTGGTACAAAAAAATAAAGCATGCCTATCTCTTAACTTCTTTAAAAGTTACCAACTTGGGGCACCTGGGTGGCTCAGTCATTAAGCATCTGCCTTCGGCTTAGGTCATGATCCCAGGATCCTGGGATTGAGCCCCACATTGGGCTCCCTGCTCAGTGGGAAGCCTGCTTCTCCCTCTCCCACTCCTTCTGCCTGTGTTCCCTCTCTCATTGTGTCTCTCTCTGTCAAATAAATAAATAAAATCTGGGAAAAAAAGAAGTTACCAATTTATAACCCAGAGATCGCTGCAATGTTCATTATCAATACATACCTATTAAATTAAAATGTATAAGTAACATTTTGAGAGACAAGTATTCAAACCAGGAAGGAAACCAAAATCCTGAACTATAACTGCTTAATATACAATGTGTCATCCTGTAGTGTTAACACAAACTATCAGAAGTATCACGGCTATCTCACAAACTTCTATTGCCTATCTTAAAAAATTAACAATTCCTGAGTATGCCCTAAAAGAAAAACAGGCAATCATTTTAATCTGTAAAAATGGTTTGCAAACTATTTTATGTTCATAGATAAGCATTTATTAAATAGCTTTAAAATTAACAGCAGCAAGAGAAGATATATACAACATAATGTACAACTTCCAAAGGTCTTTTCCCTTTTTTTCATTTGCAGAGACCTTGGGGCTTCAGGGCAGACACTCAGAAGGCAGGCTGCCAGTATCAATTCACACTGAAGCAAAATGCCTGCCAATGAAAACTGAAACACCTGTATGAATTAACTAAATTGTTCCCATTTTCAACAATGAAAGGAAATTAAAAGCATTACTGAATGTCACTGACTTGGCCCATCTGAAAGGAAATAATGCAGATAACAGCTAATTTTAAATTATCAAGCCGATACAACACAAATGGCTCTCTAAAACAATATGGGTTATTTTTACTATGAGTCATTCAGTTTTCCTGAAATGTGTGGATCAAGTATCTCGGGAACAGCACTACATTATGACAACCTTAACAAAATAAAGTATTCCTTTTAGGATAAGCTTCTGACACTGGTGAATGAAAACATTCTCCCAACATAGATCATATATATTTCAATGTGCTACACCAATAGGAAAACGCTACTAAGAATTTCTCCAAAAAAGAGATTTTACCATTTTAGTCAACTTTAAGACAGTTCACTAAAACTGAACAAAATTCAGGAATAATGAACCATTCTTTTGTTTATCTAATAAATATTTACCAATTATCCGAGAATAGCTACGGTCCCCATCCCTTCAAATGCTTACAGTCTGCCGGCAGGAGTATGAAGACTGGTATTATTCTTGCTCTTCTACTAACAAAAGACACTTCCTAGTCTCCAGAGTGGATACCCCAGTTCCAGGCCACCACACCACTGCCGCAGAAAGGAAATGGCCGCCCAGCAGCAAAGAGTATGCTGTTTCTTTCCTCTCTGCTCCCTTCTTCCCCACGTCTACAGTCAATTTCAAACAGGTCTTACCTGCTTAATAATTCTTATTCCTTGAAAGCGGGATGCTCTCCTGCAAACCAGTGATCAGGTGGCACCGCTCATTCCTGAAGCTATGGGTGCGCCAGCTCTACCTACTCAAAGGTACTTTCAGGACATTCTCGAATTTGATCCTCAAAACAAGTTTTCAGAGCTGAGGAGGGGGCACAACCTCCCCCTTCCCGCATTACACAGAAAGAGAAGATAAAACAAGTGGTTATCCTTCACATCACATAGCACTACCTAAAATTATAAAACTAAGTGGAGCAATGCAGCATTGAGTTATAGGGCAGAAATGAATCCTCGCCAGGGTTCAAGCATAGTTCATTCATTCTCTTCTTCTGCAGCCATTCATTGAGCAACAGCTGTGACCGAAGCATGGAAAAGACTAAATAGGGCCTTGATGAAGACCCAGAGAAGAACAGAGCCCAACCCCTGAAATGGGGAGTTCATAGTTTTGTGACACTGACAAGATATATATACAAATAATTATAATATAAAGCCAAATATGACCCTTGTTAAAAGGAAGACACAGAAAGAAGTTCAAGAGTTCAGAACTGGGATAGCACCTGAAAGTGTTCCCTTTTGCCTCAATTATTCTTTTGGAGTAACAGATAAAGGTTATTTATATACTGGATATTCAATTATATAGGATATAAATCTCAATGAAATTCTTCATTGAAACCAGGGGCCACGTCTAATTCATCTTACTACCTGCTTCAGTATCATGCACCAAGAAGGGATATCACGAAGGACCGAAAAACACAAGTATGAGTTGACAAGGGCTCATCTGGATTTTTCTAGTGTAGTCTGTATGCTTCCTTTGGGATCAACAAAAGAATCGGGTGGTGCAGATCACAAAGTATCCTTGGGGCTCCTAAAAGCCTTCCTCACATATAAGTTCCTTGCCCTACTTCTTATGATTTAAAGACTTTCTTGGAATTGAAAAACTCATCTCCTTAGAAGACTTGGGCCTGGCATTATGCATCACTGTAATCAAAGAGCATTCCTCCGAAGATCCTCAGGTCACTTCTAACTTGGATGAGAGTTGGAGGAGGACAGAGAGCAAAAAAGTATGCATTATAAAGCCCTTGGGGGAGAAGTAGGAAACTCAAATTTATGACCTTCACTGCAAGTTAAGAGAGATGAGTTACCTACCCCAAGGTTACCAGAGTTAATGACTTCAGAAGTACTTCACAGCAGAGCAGAGAGGAACAAGGAGGGGGGGTGCTGGGGAAGAGGGTCCAAAAGGCAAATGATGAAAGATTAAGAGACTCTTAACTCTAGGAAACAAACTGAGGGTTGCTGGAGTAGAGGGCGGGAGAGGGAGTAAGTAGGTGATGGGCATTAAGGAGGTCACTTGATGTAATGAGCACTGGGTGTTGTATGTAACTGATGAATCACTAAATTCTACCTCTGGAACTAATAACAGTATATGTTAATTAAACTGAATTTAAATTTTAAAAAATTTTAAATAAAAATAATGAAGAAAGAAACAGGAAAAAAAGAAAAAGTTTTTTAAAAAGCAAGAAATATATCCCCACCAACTGGAAATGCTTAAAAAAAAAAAAAAAGAAAAGAACTGCTTCAATATAGAGTATTTTAGTGTCTTTTTAGGATAACTATGGATAATACATATACCTTGATAAACTATTAAGTCCAGTCCCAAGAAGATGTTATTACTGATCTCCTCCCTATAAGAGGTCAGGGGAACACCTCCTAGCACATGTTACATCCTGTTTACCCCAATCATCAGAAGAAACCCAGGCGTCCTGGTCACATTCATCATCTAGACACTTGTCCCCATTCACTCTGCACTTCCTTATAGTAATTCAAACTCACCACCATTCCAGACCCTCCACATCCTTCCCACTGAGATCCTCCCCACCACCTTGTGTAAAACAGCCCTCCCCATGCCATCTGTATTCTCTTATCCGGCTCTATATGTCTCCAGAACACATCTGTTAGATATATTATTTCTCCCTGGTATATCGTATATTGTCCCCACAAGAATGTTAATCAATGTAAACGCCAAGAGGGAAAAGACTTTGTTGACACTGTATCCCCAATGACCAGCACAATGCTTGACATACATTCAGTATACAATAGAGATTAGCTGAATAAATACAGAATAATTTTTTAAATTAATCTTTTAAAAAACTGTTTAACACTTTACTTGTCAAATTCCTTATAGCATATGTAATGACTAAACAGGGACATTTCCACATAGTTAGCTAAAAACAGATAATCTATCATCATAAACACCAAAGATTTCTAAGATACTCAAGTGAGAAAATAAAACAGGCACCCAGAGGACTCAAAGGATTAACATTCAACGGACTCCAAAGCCGTAGGCAGGAAATAGTAACTCGCAAAATTTACATTACAATACAAAGTAAGCTAGCTTTTTTACCAGATAAAAGTCCTTCATTTTTGCCTTTTCTGGAAAAATAACAAAGAAAGAAAACATCAGAATTCTCTCTTGATTTTAACTATGATAATAAAAATGTCTTTGAAAAAATTATCTTAAGCAACTTGTGCTCATCAAGGACGTGCATTACCTTTTCATCCATAAAGCTAAGAAGATACTGACTGAACCTTTGGTCTGTGACTTTTCTGTTCTTGAGAAGCCTTTTTGGATCTCAAACCCTCACACATCTATTACTTTTCACTGCCATTCTTCTCTGATTGTGGTCTTTATCAATTTCATTTTCTTACACCCGGTTCCCTCCTTAATTCCCTGTAATGAGGTGACTACACTAATGAGGTGACTCCTCTGCCCAAACTGTCCTAGAGATAAGCAGCGCCCTCCTGATTATCTGCACCCACAGCCTTTCTCCCTGCGGTGCGGGATGCCAACGAGCACCTCATGCTCCCAACACTGCCTCCTCCCTCAGCCTGGATAACCCACACCCCCTCTCTTGCTTCTGGTCCTCGCTCTCCGACATCCTCTTGCTCGTCCCATCCCCGTAGGCATCACCCTCAACTTTAGACCAAAGAGGTGCACACTACAGTGGCTTCAGACTGAGGATTCAGACTCCTGCTTTGTCACTTCATTTATTCATTGAACATTTATGGAGCATCTACCAGATGCTCCATTAGACAATGAACAAGAAATACTTGGCCACTGCACTCAAATCCAAGTAAGTACAAAGAAAAATGCTTGTGTTTACACCAACACCAAGATATATGCAGTTTGGAAACTAAAATGGTGAGGTTTTTTCCTCCTGAATTTCCTAAGTGGCAGTGTTTCAACATGAGCAATCAGAGGCAAGAGTATATCAGAAGCAATAGAATGTACAAGGGAAAACATGCAACGGAAAGGACAAGACATTACTCACTGATGTGAATGCCAGCAGCTCCTCTTCAGTTAACTTATGCACTGGGTTATTCTTCTGGAAATTTGTGCTTTAAATTTAAAAAAAGGGGGGGGGGGGCAAATTAATCCTATAATGCATGTTGTAACTAATGAAATATAATTTTTAAAAGGTAGCATAAATTTTATTTCAAAACACATAATTTAATATTACTGCATTATAACAAATGTAGATATGAGTTTACCAAAGATAAGTATGACAATAAAGAATGTAATAAATAAGTAAGTAATAAAATGCACAAATAGGGGTGCCTGGGTGGAGCATTCGGTTAAGTGCCCAACTCTTGGTTTCAGCTCAGGTTGTGATCTCTGGTCATGAGATCAAGTCCCACATCAGGCTCCATACTTAATGCAGAATCTACTTGGGTTTCTCTCTCCATCTCCCTCTGTCCCTTTCCCCACCCCACCCCTGACCCCAGCTCAAATAAATAAATAAATAAATAAAATCTTTTTAAAAATGCTGGCAAAATGTGGTTGGTGTACTAAATATCAACATAATCTATTTTACTAGGAGAAAGAAATCCAATCTCTGCCACTTCACAAAGAAAATGAAAAGAATTAATATGGCACCAGCTCCTATCTATCAAACTCATGCCAAAAGAATTAAAAAATTACTGTAACCATTAGGCAAAAATTAAGAGGTGGTCCAAGAGGCAGAGCAATGGGAATTCTCAGATTCTGCTGATCCAAGTATAATTTGATAGAACAGTTTTGTTAAACAATTTAGCACTATCTTGTAAAGTGAACCTTCATATACCTTAGCTCAATAATTCCACAGAGCCCAGAGAAATTCTTGAACAAGTGTACCAGGAATCATATATACAAATATCCATAGTAATATTGTGTATAACAGGGAAAAATCTTGAAATAATCCAAATGTCCAAAAGGAGACTGATAAACTGAGAAATATTCACCCAATGGAATGCTATAATCCAAGTAAATTGTACCTAAACATAAAACATGAATGAGCCATAAAAACATAATAATGAGAGAAAAAAAATCACAGAAGACTGCATAATAGTAATAAGATACCACTTTTATAAAGCTCAGGAAAAAAATGAAACTGACTCAGAAGTATAAGAATATGTGAGTAAATATATTTTTTGAAAAGGCAAGAAAATGACAGAAAATTCAGGGTAGTGGTTACTTTTTTTTTAAAATTCAAGCACAATTAACATACAGTGTTATATAAGTTTCAGGTACACAATATAATGATTCAACAATTCCATATACTACTCAGTGCTCAAGGTTAAGTCTACTCTTAATCTCCTTTATTATTTCATCCTTCTCCCCACCAACCCCACCTGCTCTTGCAACCACCAATTTGTTTTTTGTATTTAAGCGTTTGGTTTTCTGTCTCTTTTCTTCCCAGCCCCACTGTTTCACCAGGCTACCATCCATAAGAATTCATCTTCTCCGTGTTTCCTTTCTAAACTAACCCAGCCTACGACAATGTCCAAGTCACCCCTCCATAGGGATGACGGCCATGGGGGTTAGAGAGAGATCAGGCAGTATAACAAAATCATTATTTACAACCCCCACAATAACTCAGTTCATGTAAATCATCAATTCACTAATGCTCTTTTCCATTTATAAACACTGCATCAGGTGCCCAAGAGTCAGACAATAAGAAGTAGTTTCTACCAAACAGGAAGATTTAAATTCCCTATAAAATCCACTCAGGACTTCTAACTGTTCCATATATTAAGATCCCACCAATACTATATTTGGGGGGAAAAAACAGTATTTGAAAACAAGCATTATTTTTTTTAGTCCTCTCTCAACTGTGAAGTCCAACTCATTATACCTTAACTCAAATGACAGAATGCCTGGGCATATGCATATTTCGTTTGATTTAACTTTCTGATGAGTTGACAATTATGAATTTGCCAAAATGATGTTTTAAAAACCTACATAAAGGAGAACTCAGAACTTGGGGTCAGTAAAACCTGGATTCAAGTCCTAATTGCTGCTTTGTAATTCTGAGCAAGTTATTCAGCCATTTGAACCCCAATTTCCTATCTGAAATACAGAGAAAGTAATCTAGGGCTGCTAGAACATTAGTGAGGGGTCACGTGAAGAGTGCATGGGGCAATTCCTAGCACGTGGAATCGCTCACAAACAGTTGCTATTTAAATTATTTACATACTAAGAATCACTATGAATTAGACAAATAATTTTTCATTAGTAAGCATAAAATCTGTCACTGGAGTCAAATCATGTGATAGAACAAGAGATCTAGGCTTAGAAACAGAGCTACCGGGGCACCTGGGTGGCTCAGTTGCTTAAGTGTCTGCCTTTGGCTCAGATCATGATCCCAGAATCCTGGGATCAAGCCCCACATCAGGCTCTCCACTCAAAGGGGAGTCTGCTTCTTCCTCTCCCTCTGCCCACCCCTGCTCATGCTCTCTCTTACTCTCAAATAAATAAAATCTTTTTTAAAAAAGAAAAGAAATAGAGCTCTGTGTGATCCCTTTTACCCAAGCAAGAGGACTGGAGGACTGCATTCAACTTTTTTGTAAATGAAGTGTGTAAAGGGGGTATAATGCTATGAAGCAGAGACAAAAGGGTAAGTTCTACTGAGTTAAGAGACTTTTTTTTAAAACAAATTACCTATTACTAATTTGACTGTTCTACTAAATATTAGAACTTTGTGAAATATTCCATTTTGAACATTACTAAGTCTCCAGATGAGAAATGAGGTATTTTTATGTAGTTCAATAGTACCTTCCCTCTAAATGTTAATTACAAGGGTAAAAAAGAAAAACTTTATGATGGAGAAGCCTGGCAAAAACCGCTTCAACCATGTGATCAAAGTTAACGTCACCAGTAGGGGGACAAATCAAATTGTGTTCTACTGTTAGGATGCAATAAGAACCACAAAACATGGGGCGCCTGGGTGGCTCAGCCTGTTAAGCATCTGCCTTTGGCTCAGGTCATGTCAGGGTCCTGGGATGGAGTCATGTCAGGCTCCCTGCTCAATGGGGAGTCTGCTTCTCCCTCTCCCTCTGCCACTGCTCCCCCTGTTTGTGCTCTCTGTCAATAAATAAATAAAATCAATAATAAAAAAAAAGAACCACAAAACTTCCCTTCTCTGATATCCCTGTTAATGATGCATAGTGCGAATCTAATCAGAATTTTTTTTTAAAGAATTTATTTATTTATTTGACAGAGAGAGATCACAAGTAGGCAGAGAGGCAGGCAGAGAGAAAGAGGAGGAAGCAGACTCCCTGCCACACAGAAAGCCAAACTTGGGACTTGATCCCAGGACACTGGGATCATGACCTGAGCCGAAGGTAAAGGCTTAACCCACTGAACCACCCAAGTGCCCCAGAATTTTTTTTTAAATAAGTCAAATTCACGAGGCAAAGTCTACAAAGCAACTGGCTTATGTCAAGACCATGAAATGTCATGACCATGAAAGTCAAGCAAGTATGAGGAACTAGTCCAAGATTGACAGTAACTGGAGAGACATGACCTAAAAGAAACACATATATTCTACAGTGGGTCCTGTGCTACAAAGGAGATTAATGGGACAACTGGAAAATTTGAATGGGATCTGAGCATTAAATAACAGCATAGTATGAATGTTAATTTCCTCATTTTGATAGCTGTATCGTGGCTATGTACAAAAAATTTCATAGTTTGTTGGAAGTATACACTAAAGTACTCAGGGATGATATAGTATCATATCAGAAAATTTCTCAAAAGGTCTCTGCAATGCCTTACCCTTGCAACTTTTTTCCAGATTTAAAATTATTTCAAAATTGAAAAAATAAAAGGAAAAACTATTTCCATCACACATAAAGTTCGATAATATTAAGAAATAATTCTATCCTGAGACACCTGGGTGGCTCAGGTGGTTAAGCATCTGCCTGTGGCTCAGGTCATGATCTCCAGGTCCTGGGATCGAGCCCCATATCTGACTCCCTGCTCAGTGGGACGTCTGCTTCTCCCTCTGCCTCTCACCACTTGTGTTCTCTCTCTCCCTCTTAAATGAATAAATAAAATCTTAAAAAATAACAATAATTCTATCCTTTGGAATGTAAATATCCTCAAAGGTCAAAATAATCATTCTTAACTCTTTATTAATAAAGTTTATTCCTGGGCGCCTGGGTGGCTCAGTGGGTTGAGCCACTGCCTTCGGCTCGGGTCATGATCTCAGGGTCCTGGGATCGAGTCCCGAATCAGGCTCTCTGCTCAGCAGGGAGCCTGCTTCCCTCTCTCTCTCTCTGCCTGCCTCTCCGTCTACTTGTGATCTCTCTCTGTCAAATAAATAAATAAAAATCTTAAAAAAAATAATAATAAAAATAAATGAAGTTTATCCCTAGCTAAGGCTAATCAAGAAATTTTGCTTATGAAGGAAAGAGAAGGTGAAGTTACACTAATTCAAAGGAGATACTAATCTCTAACCCTTTACTTAGTTGCCCAGTGGAGAGCACTGGTGGTTTAGTTTAGAAAAGTGGCTGCCCCACTATTCTTTTTTTTTTTTTTAAGATTTTATTTATTTATTTGTCAGAGAGAGAGAGAGTGCACACACTAGCAGGCAGAGTGGCAGGCAGAGGCAGAAAGAGAAGCAGGCTCCCTGCCAAGCAAGGAGCCCGATTCGGGACTCGATCCCAGGACCCTGAGATCATGACCTGAGCTGAAAGCAGTGGCTTAACCGAGTGAGCCACCCAGGTGTCTGTGCCCTACTATTCTTGATCCTTGTAAGCATATAAGATTCTCTATTCATCCAGAACTTGGGGTACCCCCTGGAACAAAGTTTTCTGCAACACAAGAAAACCAATATGCAAAGTGTTCAAAGTAACCAAGTAAGTAATTGACTTACCAGATTCCAAGGATAACAGCAAGCTCTTCAGCACACAGGTCAGGTATCTGAAACTGTTCACAATCTGCTAACTTTATCTCATTTAGAACAGTATCATCATTGAGCTCAAGATTCTGGTGCAAGACAAAAGAAAATACTTAGACCAAAAGTTAAATTTGATTCATTCAACACACTATATACAACTGATTACTAAGGAGGGATAATTCACCTTTTTGTTTAAAGATTATCCGATGCCTACATATGGTCAATAGGCTGTTTCTTGGGAAACACACACTTAGGGATAATTTACTGTGTAGAATCGGAGGACACGCCATCGATACCTCAGGAATGCACTGACAATATCAGTAAGAGGGAATAACAGCCATCACTCAGGGAGCCCAGTATGCAAAGGCCCCTCTACCAACGCATCAGTTGAGTTTTAAAAAAATGAGCTGTCAAAAACAGTAAAACCACAAAAATATATCCCTACACACACCCCTAACACACTAGAACAGCAAAATTAAGTAGACTGACAATGCCAAGCTTTTGCAAATGGCACTCTCATACACTGATGGTTGGAACGTAAAATAGCACAATCACTTGGAAAAGAGTGTGGCAATATCTCATCAAGTTAGAAGCACACTGGGATGCCTGGGTGGCTCGGTCCGTTGAGTGACTAAGTCCTGATTTTGGCTCAGGTCATGATCTCAGGGTCATGAGATCAAGCCCCACACGGGGCTCTAAACTGAGCGTATGCCTGCTTAAGATCCTCTCTCCCTCTCTCTCTACTCCCCGCCCCACAACACAAGTTCTCTCCCCCTCTCTCATTCTCTAAGGGGGCGAAAAAAAAGAACAAATTTACCACATAATCCAGCCATTCTAATCCTAGGTATTTACCCAAGAGAATTAAAAACATATGTTCACACAAAGACTTATACACAAATGTTTCAAGCAGCTTTATTCATAACAGCCAAAAATTAGAAACAGTTCAACTGTCCACCAACAGGTGAGCGGCTAAACACACTGTCTACTGATGGACCTAAGTGTGCATGATGGATGAGTGGATTAAGAAGATACAGTACATATAATGGAATATTTTTAGCCATAGAAAAACAAACAAACGAGGAAATCCTACCAATGGTGACAACGTGGATGGACCTTGAAGGTATTACGCTAACTGAAATATGTCAGAGAAAGACACATATTGTATGATCTCACTTGTATGTGGAATCTTAAAAAAAAAAAAAAATCAAACTCACAGAAAAGAGATCAGCCTTATGGTTGCTAGGGGCAGAAGGGGGAGGGGAACTGGAGGAAAGTGGTCCAAAGTATGAAACTCTAGTTACAAGACACGTAAGCACTGGGGATGTGATGTATGACACAATGAGTGCAGCTAACACTGCTATGTGACGGACAGGAAAGCTGTTAAGAGAGGAGATCCTAAGAGTCCTCATCACAATAAAAAAAAATTCCCTTTCTTCTGTGTTTCTTTTCTTTTTATCAATATGAGAAGATGTTAGCTGAACCTACTGTGGTAAACTTTTCACACTATATGCAAATCAAACCTTTGTGCTGTATGCCTTAAATTTATACAGTGACATATGTCAATTATTTCTCAATAAAACTGGAAAAAAGAATTGCTATAACTTAAAAAAACATTATACTAAATGAAAGAAACCAGACACAAGAGAGTCATACTGTATGATTCCACTTATTTAAAATTCTAGAAAAAGCAGCTCTAATCTGTGACAGAAAACAGACCAGTGAGAGGGAAAATGACTGACTGTGAAGGAGTATAAATGACTTTGGGTAGAATGGAAATGACTCTATACTTTTATTATGGTGGTGGTATTCCGTGGGTCTATTTTTCAAAATTGAAACTGTACATTTAAAATAAAATCGGCCCTTTAAATTTTTTTCTAATTTGGGCACCTGGTGGCTCAGTTGGTTAAGCAACTGCCTTTGGCTCAGGTCATGATCCCAGAGTCCCAGAAATGAGTCCCACATCAGGCTCCCTGCTGAGCAGGGAGTCTGCTTCTCCCTTGTACCTTCTCCCTTCTCGTGCTCTCTCTCACTCTCTCTCAAATATACAAAATCTTAAAAAAAATTTTTTTTCTAATTCAATAAAAGTAGCTAAAATTGAGAGCTAAATGGACCAGAAGTCTGAAAACTGCCTATGGCTAAAAGGTCAACCTCTTAACTGGTAACCTCTTAACTAGTAAGCAGTAAATCTGCCCAAAACACAGCTCAGAGGAACAGCTCTCCTCGTCTATCTTCAAATGCGCCCTAACTGTAGGCCTAGCTCGGTCTATAGCATTTTCAGAAAAATGTACAGCAACCCCAACAAACTACTGACAGGAGGAACACAGAACCTTAGGCTGCTGCTCAGAATCCATTGAAAAAGTGGCTCTTCCTTCGGAAAGGGCAGGGTTGGCAGGTGCACAGCGCACCCTGGTGGCCATCATTTTCAACACAGGCCTTTCATAATTTAAAAAACAACTACGTTTGTAAGTCACACTTAAAAAAGTAGACTTTTAAAAATGATTTAACCTAATACATCAAAAATACTATTTTTGTAATATGTGTCAACAGCAAATTATTAATTCTCTATTATACATTCTTTTTTTTTATACACAGTCTATGAAATCTGATGTGTCTTTTACACTTCAGCACATCTCAAATTGCACCAACAACTCCCCAGTGGTTAATTATCACACGTGGTTGATGGCTACCATACTGGACCATGTAGCTCTACAGAATCCCAAAATGGTCATCTTTTTATATCCTTATAGGGTTGCATCAACCTACTTATTAGTACACAATGTTTTCTTTTGTGGTTTTTTTTTTGTTTTGTTTTGTTTTTTTTCTTAATTTCTTTTTAAAGATTTATTTATTTGAGACACAGAGAACACATGTATGAGTAGGGGGAGAGGTACAGGGAGCAAATCTTTTTTTTTTTTTAAGGATTTTATTTATTTATTTGACAGAGAGATCACAAGCAGGCAGAGAGGCAGGCAGAGAGAGAGGAGGAAGCAGGCTCCCCACTTAGCAGAGAGCCCGATGCGGGGCTCGATCCCAGGACCCCGAGATCACGACCTGAGCCGAAGGCAGCGGCTCAACCCACTGAGCCACCCAGGCGCCCCCAGGGAGCAAATCTTAAGCAGACTCCCATGGAGCACGGAGCCAGACTTGAGCTCTGTCCCATGACCCTGAGACCATGACCTGAGCCGAAACCAAGAGTTGGACATATAACTGACTGAACCACCCAGGTGCCCTTAAAGATTTTATTTTCAGGGGCGCCTGGGTGGCTCAGTGGGTTAAAGCCTCTGCCTTCGGCTCAGGTCATGATCCCAGGTTCCTGGGATCGAGCCCCGCATCAGGCTCTCTGCTCAGCAAGGAGCCTGCTTCCTCCTTTCTCTCTGCCTGCCTCTCTGCCTACTTGTGATCTCTGTCTGTCAAATAAATAAATAAAATCTTTAAAAAAAAAAAAAAAAAAGATTTTATTTTCAAGTAATCTCCACACCCAATATGGGACGCAAACTTACAACCCGGAGATCAAGAGTCACGTGCTCTACTGACTGAGCCAGCAAGTTGCCCCTAATACACAATGTTTAATAACACATCCATACAATAGCATTCCAAATCTAATCTGTTCCTTTAACAAAGTGTGATTTGGGGAAAAAAAATGAGGAAACTAAGAATATAATAATCGTCCTAGATTCTCACCCTAGGCTAGACAATAAGGATGGGACAGAGACCCAAGTCTCCTGCCATCTGAGGACCCCTCCCCCCTACCACCAAAGACCTGAGATAAGTCAGTGTTGGCAACACGGCATTATTTATTTGCCAGACACAAGAAAGTAATCAAAATAGTTTTGATCTTCATTCAAAATTCTTTATGTTCCTATTCAACTCCTTTGAAATTAAAACGGGTCTGCTGCAGTACCTACTTACCTGTTCTGCAAGTCCCAAATTTAAAATATTGTTTTACTTCATTCCCACCTGGACCTCATAACATTCTACTGAATCAAGAAACCAGCACATAATTTATCTCCAATACGTAGGACACACCATAGTTAGCGCTAAAGTATATTTCTCATCAGTGACATTGATTCGTGTATGCATTTGTATTTTCTGTGAATATACAACTGGACAACTAAGAACAGAGACTGTCCTTTTTTTTAAGACTTTTTTTTTTTTTTTTAATAAGAGAGAGAGGGGTGCGGAGCAGAGAAAGAGAGGAACAAATTCCACACTGAGCGCAAAGTCAGACATGGGGCTCAATCCCAGGACCCTAAGATTAAGACCTGAGCCGAAATCAAGAGTCAGACACTTAACCAACTCAGCCATGTAGGCGCCTCAAGAACAGACACTGTGTCTTTCATTTGCACTCTGGGGTTGTTCCTAACTTTTAGCTTATTAAACCCTGATCTCCAGCGGCTTGAATCTATGTGATTTCCCATTAATAACAGATTAAAAATCTAGGAAGGTCCAAAGGGAAATATGCTCCTCACTGGCAATAAAGTTACTGTTTCCTCAATTCTAAGATAAACATTTTCACACTGTAACATTTCTAATCAGGATATATTTTGCGATAAGTAATATTGATATAATAGTGTTCCTTTTTTTCCCCCAAAGGATTGGTTACTAAAAAGACAGTGTACTTTAGGGACGCCTGGGGGCTCAGTCAGTTAAGTGTCAGCCTTGGGCTCAGGTCATGATCCCATGGTCCTGGGATTGAGCCCCGCATCAGGCTCCCCGTTCAGTGGGGAGCCTGCTTTTCCCTCTTCCACTTCTCTGCTACTCTCTCACCTTCTCTCTCTCTCTTTCTCAGATAAATAAAATCTTTTAAAAAAATATAGTGTATTTTATAATATAATAGTGCCTTTGATATCAGGAAACAGGATATATAACCAATTAAATAAGCAATCGCCTTCTGCTCATAAGTATACCTACATCATACAATTTTTACATTTTACTTCTAAGTAGTAATTAATGAAATGAAAATCATAAGATTATCTCAATGTATTTTATTTCAAATATGAAAGATTCAATAAATTCTATATTAAATTGTATATCATTTTTTTATATTCCTCATAATAGTCATCATATCCTATTTATCACCCCAGGAGATAATTTTCAATAAGAGAACTCCATACAGAAAACCAATAAAAAATGGATTACTGAATCCAATGTGTGGACTGCAGAATGGAATCTCTTTTCACTGATGCTCATCCAACGGCCTAAAAATCAGGTTTATGGCAGTTAAGCCAAGACTTTGGGAAGGACTTGGGTTACATCAAAAGGCTTAGAAAAGGGGCATCTGGGTGGCTCAGTCATTAAGCGTCTGCCTTCGGCTCAGGTCATGATCCCAGGGTCCTGGGATCGAGCCACGCATCAGGCTCCCTGCTCAGCGAGAAGCCTGCTTCTCCCTCTCCCACTCCCTCTGCTTGTGTTCCCTCTCTCGCTGTGCCTCTCACTATCAAATACATAAATAAAATCTTGGGGAAAAAAAATGAAGAGAATGCATTAGCCAAGTGAAGAAAAACATACTAATGCAGCAATCAGCCCAATGACAGTAACAAAGGATCAGAATACTGGTAAAAAGAAGTTCTTATCATCTGTTTATATATTTTGAAGAAGCCCTAAGAAATCTCAAGTCTCTTATATTCAAAATTATCCACAAAAGGCAAAAGTTAAGGCAACAAATATAGTAGCCAATAGAAAAATTAGGTTCTACCCAGTCTGTCTTTTGAATTTTTTCAAGGGGAGTAATACATAACTGACTGCACTACTAATTCATATTACTGATGTCTAAAAGAAAACAACACTTTATCTCAGGGTAAAAAAAGGCTTAAATACACGTTAGTATGCTTGGGCATTTTCTAAAACCCCCAGCCACCATGAAAAAGCTTGAGAAGGAACAAAATGAAGCCTCTTCCCACCCCATTCGTTGTTTTGACAAAACTCACCTACTGAACCTGTTAGTTTTGGATGGAAATTTAAATAACTCATGATCCTACTCACCTTGGTTAAGTGTTCCTGAGGAGTAGGTGCTGGACTGAATTCACCAGGTAAAAAGGCATCCCCTTCCCTTCTTACATCTAAAATAAGTTGTGCCACATAATTTTCCTGGAACCGTGTCCTTTTCCCCAAAGCACCTGAAAAAAAATATTAAATTGTACTTATTGATTTACCAATCAGATCTACTGTACAATCATGAAAAGTAATATTTTCAGAGTACTTTAGAGTCTGTAAAGGTATTTTCTCCATTTCACATTTAAAAAAAAAAAAAAAAAAAAAGATCTGAGGGGCACCTGGGTGGCTCAGTGGGTTAAGCCTCTGCCTTTGGCTCAGGTCATGATCTCAGGGTCCTGGGATCGAGCCCTGCATCGGGCTCTCTGCTCAGCAGGGAGTCTGCTTCCCCCTCTCTCTCTGCCTGTCTCTCTGCCTACTTGTGATCTCTCTCTCTCTCTCTGTCAAATAAAATCTTTAAAAAAAAAGAAAAAGATCTGAGACTCGATGATGATCTTAAAACTACTAATAAAATTATAAAGCCAGGGCAGAAAATAAAAAATAAAGATAAAAATAAAATCATAAAGCCAATAAATTATGGGGCCAGAACTCAAACCCAAGATTTATCCCACTAGATTACACAAAATTTTCATAGATATAAGAAGTATCATCATCCTCATAGAGCAGATAAAAAAACAGACGTTCCAAGGTGTAGTCACTTGCTTAAGATCAAGGGGACTTTCAGTCTCAGAGACAGAGCTTAAAGCCAGGGTCTCCAGGTTCTAAATCCCACAGTCTTTCTATTATTCTATCTGGCTTCATTTAACACCAACATTTTTTCCATTTTGTATCTGAAATAACTTACTACAGAATTGCTTTAATAGAGGCAACAGTCCTAATAGCCACTCTTTGGCAAGCATCAGATTACAAAGACCCTTGATTGTAAAGACCAGTCTAAGAAGTCTGGATTTTATCCTGCAATGAGTCTGGATCTAAATTATACACCAACCTTTTAAACATGCTACACATAACCAGCTACCAAGATGGTCTAATACAGCTTACTTTTTTATAGAAGGGCTACAGCTGAATGGAAAAAATTAATAATCTGATTTTCATTTTATATTTGTGAGTACCACATTTGTATTTTTAAGCTCTGTGCTCTTAACTTGGAAGAAAATATGAAGAACTAGCCAGTAAATATACCAGCAGTTAAAAGCTGACTATACAGAATACTGTGCCATTAGCTTTTAAATAGCCCCAAAAAAGTCCCCAAGGGCCAAAACATTTAAAAACATAATCTCTGAAGCTAAACTCACAAGTTATATTATATAGAACTGTATTTTCCTATACAGACAAGACTCTGACTTACATATGGCCGTTGTTCCAAAAGTTCTAAGCTGGATATTTAATAATTTTCCCCATACAAACAATGGAGCAAAAGATGGCTAAGATCCCAGACCAGGCCACAAAGTCATATGTAACTCATACTATAGTTGAAAGATTTTACTGACAAGACCAGCTCAGTAAGAAGCACAGAATTTAGGGGGGAAGAATGGACCTTAGAGATAATCCAGACCGAGTCCAGGAAGGACAAATAGGTTCAATCACTTTAACCTTCACGGACACAGCCTGGAATGCTGAGCTCAGGTTCCAGAGGTGAGAGTGGTGTACTCGAACTGACCCTGCCGACTGTCGTGAAGGTAATCATACTGAATGCCAATGATATTGTAAGACGCCAGGGATAGAGTAAGATGTGAAAAGTGAACAATGTTTCTTATTTTGTATTTGGAAGAAATACAGAGGATCTTGGAGAAATTCTATAACTTATTTGTTCAACCAACAAATGTGAGTGCCAAGAATATGCCAGCATTCTAAGGCACTGAATCTAAAACAGTTGACATTTTGTGTTCTGAAGACAGAGAAAGCAGATGGAAGCCATAGGTGGGTATTTACAAGAAAGGGCAATGTACATGTGGGTAAGGAAACCCATACCCATAAACAAATGGTCGAAAGTTCATTTGTGAGGGCGCCTGGCTGGCTCAGACAGTAGAAAATGCAACTCTTGATCTCTGGGTCTTGAGTTCAAATCCCACACTGGGCACAGAGCTTACTTTAGAAAAAAAAGAAAGTTCATTTGTGTACTGTCTGGCCGCTCTATGTGTATCGATAACATACGGCTTACCAGACTGGAAAATAAAGGGGAATCTCTGGGAATAAAGAAAATAGTTCATTGCAGTCTTGTTCTAATACTGTCAATTTTTAAAATAAAATCTTTAACACTGATTTTTATAAAGCAAAGAACAGAAAAGAAAAAAATCAAGTACAACCAAACAGTAGAGTCATACTGGCAACGTCTCTATTAGTTTTATCATAAAAATAAGTCAATCATCCACAAAAGGTAACAAGTCTTACCTGTCAAATCAACTTGTAATTTGCTGATATCTTTAGCAATGCTGAAGTGATCTTTTGCTTTTGTATATTCGTAATAATATAAAAATATATATGCACACTCCAGATGGAATTGAATAGCCAAATGCTGACCGGAAGCACCTATGAACAGATCCTCTAGTTTCGTCACTGCAAGACATAAGATGAAGCATTAAAAACTAGGATGAAAATGAAAATCTATGCTTAAGTAAAACGAGCAACTGAGGAAAATGTTGAGTCCGCAGTACGTGAAGTATATACATTGCATAGTCCCTGCTCTTAAAGACTGTAAATCTGAAGGATGAGGGACACCAGTACAACCACGGCTCACAGCCAGCGTTCTCTGAGCACTCGCATGTTCCAAGCAAAGACCTAAGGACATGACATACGTCCCTCCTTTACTCCACACAATCCTAGGAAACACAATTCATAAACCTGCTCTAATTTCAGAGTGCTCGTCTTAACGGTGCTATGAAAAAATACAACCACACAAGGTGAAAATATGCAAAGTACCAAGTGAATCTCTAAAGAGTAAAACACTCCAAAAATCTAAGGAAGAGATCAGCTTACAGCTTCCCTCATAAGTCCTCCCTTCAACGGAGAAACAGATACACAAAGATATATATGACCCTATGAATATCCAATATAGAATGAACATTGCTTTAGCAGTCAGATTCTGAGTTCTCTAAGTATCTGAGCTGAAATGACGGGAGGATAATAACCTGATAACACAGTGTCTGAAATGAAATGAGTGTCAAAATTAATTATAGGTAATAGGCTTGTTGACACACACCAACTTGCAGGGGGCATCCACAGGCCACCCAGTCCATACCTCTACAATATCCCTGACCAGCTATCCTTCACAAATGCTTCCCGTAATGGGTCAGTCAGCATTTCACACATCAGTCCACAAGAATTAATGCATAATGTGAAAGTAATACAACAGTGTATGTTCATTATACTTCAACTAAAAAAGACTTTCTAAAAATGTTAAAGAACTAATGCATAATAAGTACAGAAAACGCACTTCCACGGTCCCAACATAGGAGAATCCGTTCTCTTCCATTCGAGCTGAAAGGGGAGGGATAGGCACGGAATGCCCACTCTGCCTGGCATGAGCTCTTTTACACATCGTGTTATAATGCTCACAATGATGTCTTTGAGGTTGACACTATCCCCATCTGATTCATTAGAAATCTGAACTCAGATCGCTTCCCGACTAGTCACCTCAGTTGCTAAGTGGCAAAGCCAGAATTTGAATCGATGCTTATTGGGAAAATGGGGGCAAGGAGGGAGTTGGCAGAGGACGAGTAAGTGTGTAGAGGGGCTATTACACAACCCAATCCCCTTCATCATCTAGTTATCTGACAGAAACACAGCTATGAAATAGATATCCTTTATTTTCTTCTGAACTGAAATTAAAATGAGTCTGAAAAAGAAAGTGTTTTTCTCGGACACCTGGGTGGTTCAGTCAGTTAAGCATCCAACTCTTGATACCAGTTCAGGTCTCAGGGTCATGAGTTCAAGCCCCACACTGGGCTCCACGCTGGGCACGGAGCCTACTTAAAAAAAAGTGTTTTTTGATATGGTGCCAGCCCTTTAAAGAGATTCTCTGGACTCAGAGTAAGTCAAGATGTACAGTTCTTAATTCAAAAGGCAGACAGGTATCTAAGTATGAACTTCTTACAATGAAACTCCTTCAGTAAATCTCCTCCACACAAACCAAACTCAAGAAAAGCTGGAACAGATAATGTTCAGTGCTCTTAGTGCTTTTAATTAACCTTCTTTCTCTTTGACTGCCCATTACTCCTGAGTGTCTAGTCACTTTTCTCAGCAATATAGTAACCTTCTATCATGTTAGCACGGTTCACAACCACAGTTCTTCTTAGTCATCGATGACAGTAAAGTAAGGTTCTGGATACAAACATGTATCAAGGGATGTGAAGCTTGGCCAAGGTTTTTTAAAATCTCTCAATGAACACAGAAAGGCTGTTTCTGCATTTAAGTAGACTTCTGATGTTGTGATACCTCATATAAGCCTAGGGAAGGCTATCAAATTTATACAGTCTTAATAACACATGAATAAGGGACATAAATGCCCAAAGCTGGCTCTCTGTATCTATATCTCCCCTCCTACCTATCTACCTACCTACCTGTGTGTATATGTGTGTGTATTTGTATAATTAATTGGCTTTGAGCTTGTACTTCTGTTTCTTCTATATCTTATGCGTACAAGGGTCAAATATTGTTAAATAAAATAGGAAGATGAGTCCTAATCTTTTTTTTAAGTAATTAATCTTTAAATTCCCACAGCACGTCAAATTACTTTTCCAATAAAAACAACTTTAAAAGGCTGGATTTAGGGGCACCTGGGTGGCTCAGTCAATTAGGCATCTGACTCTTGACTTCAGCTCAGGTCCTGATGTCAAGAGTGAGATCGAGCCCCACGTAGGGCTCTGTGCTCAGAGGGGAATCAACTGAGATTCTCTCTCCCTCTACCCCTTCAACTGATGCGCACTCTCCCCCTCTTTCTCTCTCTCTCTCAAATAAATAAATAAATACTTTAAAAAAAAAAAAAAGCTCGATTTAAAGTCTGGATTTAAAACATTTAATATATAGCACAGGCCAGACAAGGCCCCAGGCACCCAATGGAGCCCACGGCTACAACACTGAAGCCTGGTGAGCCTGCTAAGGGGAAGCCCTTTGTTTATTTATTTATTTATTTTATTTTTTAAATATTTTATTCATGGGGTGCCAGAGTGGCTCAGTCAGTTAAGTATCTACTTTCAGCTAAGGTCATGATCTCAGGAGCCTGGATAGGGCTCCCTGCTCAGTGGGGAGTCTGTTTCTCCCTCTCCCCCGACTTGTGCTTTCTTCCTCTCCCAAATAAATAAAGGCTTTCAAAAAAAAAAAAAAATGCGGGGCGCCTGGGTGGCTCAGTGGGTTAAGCCACTGCCTTCGGCTCAGGTCATGATCTCAGGGTCCTGGGATCGAGCCCCGCATCGGGCTCTCTGCTCAGCAAGGAGCCTGCTTCCTCCTCTCTCTCTGCCTGCCTCTCTGCCTGCTTGTGATCTCTGTCAAATAAATAAATAAAAAATAAATAAAATAAAAATAAAGACTACATTCATTTATTTATTTGAGAGAGTGCACACACATGAACGAGGGTGGGAGGGGTGGCGACAAGTGGCAGGGAAAGGGACAAATTGACTCTGTGCTAAGCATGAAGCCCACAGTGGGGCTCAGTCTCTCAACCCTGAGATTATTACTTGCGCCCAAGCCAAGATTCCTACACTTAAGCGACTGAGCCACCCAGGCACCACTAGGGAAAGCCCTTTAAGCTCCCAGGAATTTCAGGTGCCAAAAACATTCCCTATGCATGGAACTCGATATTATATGGCTCATTAGGATCTGCTGTGGGGGCCTTGGACATTTTTTGTTAACTAGCAAATGTAGATCATGTGATGTTGGAGTAGGAGGATTAACATTGGTGACTTTAGGATACCGGCTCCATCACAGGTATAATTATGCAAAGCTAAAAATCCAGTAAAGAATTGTCAGAGAAGGAATTAAAATAAGATTTTATATGAAAGTTGAAATGTAAGTATGTAAGTATGAAAGTACCCACGCTGATCCTGAAAGAAAACAAAACACGGGCAACAGTGGCAGCTAAGCAGAGTCTCAAGAAGAGGAAACCAAAATACAATTCTTTGGAGTCAGTTTGGACAAAGCCAAGGTCAACTATATTAAATGCTATAGGTACCAGAAGGCTTTCAATCAAGTAAGCAAAGTCTGTATATAAATAAATAAATAAATAAATAAATAAATAAATAAATAAATAAAATGTGCAATATATTTTTATGTTACCAATTATGCTGAGAACAAAGGAATACTCAGAGAACAGAAACTAAATGAAAACTGAAGCTCAGGAATTAAGCATTACTGACACAATATTCTGCCCTAAAGCCAACTACCAAACCTTAGGGTCCTAAGAATGTCACTTTTTTTTTTTTTAAGAGTTATTTATTCATTTGACAGAGAGATCACAAGTAGGCAGAGAGGCAGGCAGAGAGAGAGAGGAGGAAGCAGGCTCCTGCTGAGCAGAGCCCGATGCGGGGCTCGATCCCAGGACACTGAGATCATGACCCAAGCCGAAGGCAGAGGCTTTAACCCACTGAGCCACCCAGGCGCCCCAAGAATGTCACTTTTATGGTTGCAAGGAACACCAAAGACAAAAGATGAGGAGGCCTGGACCACCCAGAGTAGTCACTCCAGCAGGAGACTCCGTGTGAAGCTGAAAGCCAAAGAACTATATCTTCACTGAAGGTTAAAAGGAGGTAAGTTGGGGCACCTGGGTGGCTCAGTGGGTTAAAGCCTCTGCCTTCAGCTTAGGTCAGGATCCCAGGGTCCTGGGATCGAGCCCCATGTCAGGCTCTCTGCTCAGCGGGGAGCCTGCTTTCCCCTCTCTCTCTGCCTACTTGTGATCTCTCTCTCTGTCAAATAAATAAATAAAATATTAAAAAAAAAAAAGGAGGTAAGTTGGCCATGCAGAAGAGGTCAGCAAGAAAAATGGCACTAGGAAAAGGGGGAAATGTATCCTAAGAATTCATAATCATAAGCCAGCCTTCACAGATTTGTGACATCATTCAAAACAGGAAAGTGCTAGCCAACTCCAACTCATTTCCTCTAAAAAATAAAAATTAAAAAAAAAAACAAACAGAAACAACTCCTTTCCTCCCTGACCTTCATACTTCTCAAGCTGATTTCCTACTGTTGCCCCTCCAATGTTCCATCCTTCTCCTGCCTCTCTCCCCATCTCAACAATTTCCCTCTATTCCATCTGACTTTTAATCAACATCTACTGAATATTACAGATGCTTAGAATTGTGCTAGATCCTAAAGAAGGTTTAAGCCTGATCTTCCCTAATGAGAGGATGGGGGAAGAAGAGCTAGGAGGGGAAGACACATAATCATTATTCAATACACGGTTACCATGATGTGAGATTGTGTGGCACTGACCATAAGTACCAAAGAGAGGAAATCCGTAAGGCTGGGGTAGTTGAACAAACCTTTCCAAAGGATGGGCCTTGAAAGACAGATAGAAATTTGGCTCCAATTCACTTCTATTCCATAAGGCTCACAAAAGAGGGTCCACATGGTTCTTGTTCACTGGCCTATCATAGCTGGTGCTCAGTGAATATCCCAGGAGTGCACAAGTGCACAACCCTTTGATGGCTACCATCCAGATGAAAATCCCATGTCCCAGTGACCTAGCTCCTACCTACCACCTACCATTCAACTCATCACCTGACATACAAACCACCCTCATACTTACTCCGGCCATTCAGAACTACCGGAATTCCAAAATGCACAAAAACGTTTCAAGTCTCTCTGTCTCTCTTTGTATATGTTATATGCCCTTTCCAACCTCACCTAATAAATTCTTACTCATTCTTCGAGAGTCACTTCATGCACGAGGCACCTTGTGAAGCCTTCTCTACTCTCTCAAGGCTTCGACTAACCACATCCTCTGGTTCACTCCTTCCTCTTTACACCCTTGTTTCTACTTGTACTTCTGCCCCTGCCTCCTGCATGCACTGATATCCCTAGCACCTAGCACAGTGACTGAAACACGGCAAGCACTCCCAACACCATTTTTATTAAATATGAAATTGGGTGGAAAATATAAAGTCAATGGTAAAACTGGAAATCATTAAGGGCTTCCCTAATCAGAAAAAATGACATGATGAAACCGGTATCTAGAAAAACCAATTCAGTACTGATGAGGGAGAAGGAACGAAGGCCAAGAAAGAGCCTACAAGTCAGGTGCAACCCTTGAGATATGAAGTGATAGTGATAGCAGCCTTATGTAACTGGGGGGGCAGGTCAGATAGAAGGAAGGACAGACCCATCCAGTCACTGTTGCTCAACAGCTTTCATGTCCAATAAAATTTTCTCTGATGATGTAAGTATTCTCCAGCTGCACTGTCCAAAATGGTAGCCGTTAGCTACATGTGGCTTCAGAGCACTCCAAATGCGGCTAGTGAAACTGAGGAACTGAATTTTCTATTTCATTTGTTTTACTTTATTTCAATTTAAATAGTCACAGATAGCTAGCAGCTACTATATCGGGCAGCCCAGCTCTCCAGCTAGCAGTTGTTCAGTGACAAAATCACAGCTTTTTTTTTTTTTCTTTAAAATAAAGATTTTATTTATTTATTTATTTGACAGAAAGATAGAGAGCACAAGTAAGCAGAGCAGCAGGTACAGGGAGAGAGAGTCAGGCTCTCTGCTGAGCAGGGAGCCTGAGGCGGGGCTCAATCCCAGGACCCTGGGATCATGTCCTGAGCTGAAAGCAGCCACTTAACCGACTGAGCCACCCAGGTGCCCCCACCCAGCTTTTTTTAACTAATAAAAGGCAGCATTTTGCAGCAATTATGGATCCTAACAATGGAGTGCATTCTCTCTCAAAGTAATTTCCGAAAGTGCCCAGGGAAAGAGGAAATAACTCTTTTGGATACAATCTTCCAGTGGATTACAGCATTAGGATGAGTGGAAAGCTGGCCTAAGAAGAATCACATTATTCTATACCTGGAAAGGATTCAACGATCATTTTACACAGAAAGAATCCTGGTTTGGAAGTCAGATGAGTTGCCTAAGGTCACACAGGGAGCCAGTGACAGAGTAGAAACTGTAAGCCGGATCTTAAAACACCATGTTCTGTTAATTGTCTTGATTGTGATCATTTCAGAGGTGTATACGTATGTAAAACATCATCAACTGCACATTTCAAAATATGACTAAATACTATAGGTTAATTATACTTCAAAAAAGCCATTAAAAAAAAAACCACATTATAGCCACCACCCTACCATCCCTCTGTCAACTCTTCAGTTCTATCTCATAAAGTTATTGTGAGAAATAAACTAGCTGATGTATTTAAAGAGTTAGAATAGTGCTTGGTATGGAGCTAGCACTATAGAACTATTAACTGCATCATCATTATTAGCTACTAGAATTCTGCCCTACTGACTAGTTGCAGAAATGTAATGGAAAGAAGAGTGGGCAGGATTTGGACTTACAAACTCTAGATCATAAGTCTGAGTCCTGGGCAATCTGAGTCTCAGCTCTTTGTAAAATGAGTTAGTTAGGTGAACAAAATAATCTCTAAAGGGACTTTCCAAACTAAAGATTATGGACATGGCCTAGGATAAGACTTGTAAGAATGGAAAAGGCTGCACATGGGACCCTTAGGGAAGAACTGATAAGATTTAAGAACTGGCTAGATGCACAGTATGATAGAAAACAATGAGTCAACTATGAACACACAGTTTTGAGCTTTGAATGCCTCAGGGCTTAAATAAAGAGAGGAACCCAGTAAATGCATATTTACTATTTTAATAATTCAGTAGGTTCTCCATGGAAATGAATATTCATGACCTTCTGGATGCAAATGTCACCAGTACATTTAAAATGTATGCTAAACCAAAATCCCTTTCGTAAGATTATTTTAATGCTATGTTAAAGTGAAATCCCTATGAATTATAATTAATCATACTTGATGTATTTAATAACATGTATTCATCCCAAGTATCATTTTTTTTTTCTTTTTAATTAGTGCAGGGGCTCCTGGGTGGCTCAGTCATTAAGCGTCTGCCTTCGGCTCAGGTCATGATCCCAGGGTCCCTGGGATCGGGGCTCCCTGCTCATCAGGGAGCCTGCTACTCCCTCTCCCACTCCCCCTGCTTGTGCTCCCTCTCTCGCTATGTCTCTCTCTGTCAAATAAACAAATAAATAAAATCTTTAAAAGAATAAAAAATAATAATAAAAATAAAAATCAGTCACCAAGAGACTAATCTCTTTTTTTTTTTTTAAGATTTTATTTATTTATTTTACAGACAGAGATCACAAGTAGGCAGAGAGGCAGGCAGAGAGAGAGGAGGAAGCAGGCTCCCTGCAGAGGAGAGAGCCCGATGTAGGGCTTGATCCCAGGACCCTGGGATCATGACCTGAGCCAAAGGCAGAGGCTTTAACCCACTGAGCCACCCAGGAGCCCCGAGACTAATCTCTTGATCAGCTCTTTCCATGTGGAAACAATCCAACCCTAGAGTCACAGAGTTGCCTGTCGATGTTACAGCAGAACTCTCGGACAAAGCCTCTCGACCCGCTCACCCTACACAGACTTCTCCGTAAGTTCATCTTCAAACAGTGACGCTGTGGTATGACACCTCGTGCGTTGTATGGGATACATCTGCAGTGTCAGCTCCCATGCTACATGGCTGTGTGAGCACCTAAGCAGCCTTTCAGAGAATCGTGCTTTCCCTGGTGTGACATCCAAAAGAGGGCCTCAGTCACGCTGGGGAGTGTACTTTGCGAGGCTCTAACTCACTCCTCTCATAGATGTGATCAGTCCAGCAATGTTATGCTGATATTCTGATGGGCTCTGTTCCATTACATCGTGCTGATGGCACATTCCTGGGCCAAAATATAAAGATCACTGTTGTTCATGATGTCCTCGCTTTTGTTTCATGGACTGAAAAATGTCCTGCCAACTTTTTCATGATCCTTCAAGGGCAACATTTCAAATATAATATCCTTCTCTGGACACTGAGCAGTATTTCAGTTATAAGTGACGGCTTGGTCAACATTTGGGCCAAATCCCGGAACAAAACTTTTTTTTTTTTTTTAATAAAATTGTTTATGAAACATTGCAGTTTAAGACTATCTGCAGGCCTACCTAAACATAGTCAAAATGGGCCAATTTATGACTAGATAAAATGAAAAATGTCGTTGATTAGCCTAGAACAGCAACATAAAAAATGCTTAGTTGTAAGCAAAGTAAATGATATGCTGAAATATAATACAGAAAAGAATCAAGACCACTTGGGGAATGAGTCACTTAAGAGTCATATTTTCCAGATCTTAGTTAACTCTTTCTATTTGGAAACCTAATTTTACCCTGCAGAATAGAATTCTCTTTAAAACACACCACACTATTCTTCTCTTTTAAAATGGCATATAAGGAAGGGTATTTTTTTCCTTTTCTTAATAATTAATAATTACAGATATTCATCACCGAAATGTGGTAAAAATGGAGCCATAAATGCAAATTTATATAATATGAGATTAAGAAATGTGACTTTCCCGATAGCAAATGTATCGAATCTGATTTCCTATAAAAGAAGAAAACAACTCCCAATGACACCCTGTTTTTTTGTTCACTTACCAATTTTCCATAAAAGTATAATAAAGCATAGGAAACTATAATATCCTAAGCAGTATAACGTAACTACCTTTCTGCAAAATCAAACCATGGGCTGAATTTTGATGTCGTCTTATTCCAAATGCTTTCACTATCCTCTGGAAAAGGCAACATTTTTCCCCATTAGTATCGGTGATGTTCAAGTCATCCTTGACTTTCAAAACTTTACCCAATTTCATGAACCAGAAGCTCATCCTCACTCTTCTTCCTCCTCTGTACTAAGTTCATTTATGGAGCATCTCCCACATCATTTCAAAAATATGCAACAGCACGAATGGGGGAGACTCAGGCTACATAGGCTTCATTTTACTAGAGAAGACAACACGTCTGCTTATCAGGTCTTCATTTTCTCCAAGGTTCACTCCGTATTTCATTTGGAAGAGCACTCCACCCCTAGGCAATGCTATTAGGAGAGATTCAAAGTCCATAGAGCACCCAAGTAGGGTCAATTTTGTCCGAACTCCTGTATAATATTCCACTCTTGAAAAACTCTTCTATAGAAATTAAGTCAGATACAAGTTGTTGCTACTGAGATGAAGGACAAAGAGAGGAAGTTCTAAAACTTCTTCCTTAAAAGTACTGTAGAAAGGCCTCAAATAAGCCTTAGCTGTCGTTATTCAACAAATATGTAACTAAATATTTACTATTTTTCTAGGCACTATGCTAAGCAGAAATAGGTTAAAAAAAAAACAACAAAAACCCAGCTCACAAGAAACTCATAGCCTAGAGAATCTACAGTCTTAGGGAAAACAAAGATGGTTTAGTAGGCTAAATTCACTCATAAAAATCTTTTATACCCAAAAGCATTAAACCAAAGACTATTGTAGGAGAGAAGGACAGAATGTTTTTCAGTTCTGTTACTTAAGAAACATCATCGTATAGAAAAAGTTAACTCCTTATATGTAATAAAACAACTAATCTATCATATGTCAGGTTTAAATTCCCTAGCAGAATATATATATGTGCAAGGTCTGATTTAACACGTCGTTGGTTATTCTACAGCCTTGCATTACCTAAAAATCCTAGAAGAATATAAATGGTCTAAGTCTTGGCAAAACATAATATAAATTAATCAATTCCTGTACTCACTGAAGAATATTTTCCTTACTTTCCCTTTTTGAATCATGTATCAATGTTCATTTTATCTAAGATTAGCATGTGCTTGAGTATTTCTACCGTAGAAGAGAAAAAAAGTGAGAAATTAATTTCAACCAAATTACCAAGCTTAGTAATATTTATTACTACACAAACTAATGTCCTCTCCTGTGTATCCAGCCCAGCTTTTCACTACATAGATGTACCTCGAAGGAAACAGACTAAAGAAAAGTATGGGAGCCTCTTGCAACGACGCATACGCACATGTTAAGAGCTGTTTTATGCTTTCATGAATGTCTACTCCATTAAGTACAGAGCACTTCTCCTCTACCCAGAGGGATGCAAACGACTCCTTCCCCCAGGCATTCCCCTTTATCCATGGGGGATACGTCCCAGAACCCCAGTGGATGCATGAAACCACACTGGTATGAACCCTATACATACTACACTTTTTCTCGGTCTCAAAATCCCTTACTGTACTCTACTCACCTTTATTGTGAAGATGTGAGATGATAAAATGCCCATGTGATAAGAAGTGAGGGGAATGACACAGACATCATGATTTGGCATAAGACTTCTACAGACCTTGTGACAATAGGTCAGAAGGAGGATTATCTGCTTCCAGACCACAGGTGACTGCAGGTAATGAAACCACAGAAATCGAAATCCTGGGTAAGGGGGAGCACTGTACACACACATGCACAAGTACACACACTCACGCCATACATGCTCTCGCTATGTGAAAGGAATATGGGCTTTGGAATCAGACATCTAAGGTCAAACTTCTTCTCTATAACAGAAGTTCATTACCAAGTCCAAGTTCATCTGTGTTTAACTGCTTCTTCACTGCAATGGAACCTGTTTTTGTTTTTCTTTGTTTTGCAACTTTTGCTAAGAATAATCATTCCAAAACCCCAGGGAAACCAAGTGTCAAGGTACCCAAGATTTTTTCCTCTTTTCAAAATGCCTCCCTAGGAAATATGAAGGGCATCAGTAACAAAGGCAGTGGGAGGCACCGACGGGGAAGTGTCTTGACTAATGCATAGGCTGAGGTTACAGTAGGTTTTTCTCTATTGTCTGATGCTGTTCTTACCTTATCACAGTTTTTTAAAAAGGGGGGGAGTGACTGGGTGGCTTAGTCAGTTAAGCATCAGGTTATGGTTGTCCTGGGATCAAGACATTCATTTACATTTTAGGTACTTTTATATATGTATATTACATATAATGAAAAATATTATAAAATGTAAAAATACCTCTCTACCTATTGTCATCCTTAGTAAAATGTATTTTCTGCCAAATGTTAAAAATCAAAGGCTTTCTTCATGTGCTCAAAAGGACAGCGGGTAAGTAATTGTCTACTCTGCATGTAATTATTTTGGCACAGTTTACTCCAACTGGAGTCTGTTTCCTTGAAAGGAACATCTATGTAGTAAGAAGCTTGGCCAGAATACACTAGGAAGGATGTTAGTTTGTGCCGTAATAAATATGACTAAGCAAGGTAAGTTGGTTAAAATTAATTCCTCAATTTTTTTTTGTTCTAAGAGAGAAATACATAAATATTGTAATCTTAAATAAAACAAACATCTGTACATGATTCAAAAAGTGAAGGTAAGGAAAGTTAAGGAATTTTTTTTAAAATAAAGAAAGTTTCGGGGCGCCTGGGTGGCTCAGTGGGTTGAGCCGCTGCCTTCGGCTCAGGTCATGATCCCAGGTCCTGGGTTCGAGCCCCACATCAGGCTTTCTGCTCAGCGGGGAGCCTGCTTCCTCCTCTCTCGCTGCCTGCCTCTCTGCCTACTTGTGATTTCTCTCTGTCAAATAAATAAATAAAATCTTTAAAAAATAAATAAATAAATAAATAAATAAATAAATAAAATAAAGAAAGTTTACATTTGTTTCCAAAAAGGCTTCTCAGATTAAAGAACAAAGAAAATACTAAAATACATTAAAGCAATTTGTGATAGAATCATGGTAACCTGCATAGAACAAATCATTTTCTGCATAGGTAATATAAATGATAGTGATTACCTCTTCTAAAATTCAAAGGCAAAAGGAAATTCTATAATCTGACACCCTAATAATTTGTGATGTTCCACACCCAGAAATATAGGGGGGAAAAAAGAAACAACCTCAACCAGAAAGTTACTATGACCTATTTAAAAAAAAAAAAAAAAAAAAAGACCCAAACTGAAAAGGACTGTCTCAGCTGAGAAATGAGCCCGGAGCTGCGTGCCAGCATCAGACAAAGTCTGCTCCGTACCTTCCTCGATACAGTCTCCAGCAAGAGCAGAGAGCTGCGGGGAGCGCTCCTCCAGTAACTGCTGGTGAACACTCACACATCTCAGCGTCCACCACGGCAAACTCTAGGGAAAGAAAGTACCACGTAAGTTGAAAATAAAAGCCTCTTTGAAAAACAATTTTTACATTAACTGCCATTAGTGTTTACAATTTTTTTAACACATCTGTGAAATTAAACTTACTCTTCAACAAACTTACCCATCCACTGTTAGGTCTTCAGTAGTAATACCCAAATCCGCTTCTCCCTCTTCCGCAAGAATAACCCACCTCCTCCATCCTCTCAGAGTCTCTGTTTCTAGCCAGCTGGGCTTCCTGTTGCCATTTAGAGCTTACTATCTCTTTCTTTAAAATGTCTGCCATTGTCACCACCCGTCCGCTGTGGCACCCCCTCGGTGCCGTAGCCCACACAGCGGCTCCTCCGGGAGGCAGAGTGGACAAGGGGCCGGGGGCAAGTGCTTATTTTTTCCCTCCCCTGAAATTCTAGCACACTGTCTGTACCAGTGCAAACACATCCCGCTGCGTTCACGGAGGTCAGCTTTCAGTGTTGTCCACCATCTACTCAGTAAGATAGAAGTCACGTCCTGCTCATCTCTCCATCCTGCTCCAAGCAGTATTTTGCACAAACTACACTGTAAGAATTACCTTGGATTCAATATTTTCCAAAACTAAGACAATCCCTTCCACATCCTTGTGAAACCCTCCCATGAAGACTTCTCTCATGAGGGTGGCACACATTGGTGTCTCGCTTCTTGGAACTTGTACACTATTCCTGGAAGTCAGCACCACATTGGACAGGGCTTGTGTTTCAAGAGTTTAACTCCCCCTGACTCCAACATTTCTGAGGACAGAGACTACATTTCATACTGATAGGCTGAGGTTACAGTAGGTTTTTCTCTATTGTCTGATGCTGTTCTTACCTTATCACAGTTTTTTAAAAAAGGGGGGAAGTGACTGGGTGGCTTAGTCAGTTAAGCATCAGGTTATGGTTGTCCTGGGATCAAGACATTTAACTCCCTGCTCAGTGGGGAGCTGCTTCTCCCTCTCCTTCTGCCTACCATTCCCCCTGCTTGTGCTCTCTCTCTGTCAAATAAATAAATAAAATCTTTAATAAAATAAAATATAAAATAAAATACTTGATCCTGGATGGCTCAGTTGGTTTCGGCTCAGGTCCTGATCTCAGGGTTGTGAGATGGAGCCCCACATTGGGCTCCACACTTTCAATGCAGAGTCTGCTGGACAATCCCTCTTTCCCTCTCCCTCTGCCCTCCCTCCTGCTCACCTGCACGCTCTCTCTAAATAAAAATAAAATCTTAAAAAAAAAAAAAATCACTTAAAAAAGTGATCCTTATTAAAAAAAAAAAAAAAAAACTACGTAGCAACAAGCCAATACAGAAGCCCATACAGGAAAGAGCAAGTCTGTCCTCTGCTGCCTCGGTGCCAGTCTCCACCCCAGCAACAAGCGACTCAGGTTTGGCAGCAAACCCTTTCCTTTTTTAGACATGGGAAGTTAGAGCCAGTCAGAGATTGCCCTTTTAAGAAAACATACATCATCTCTGCCTGCTTGTGCGCTCTCTCTCTCTCTCTCTGACAAATCAATCAATAAATAAAACATACATCAGGGGCATCTGGGTGGCTCAGCCGGTTAAGTGTCTGACTCTTTGTTTCGGTTTCGGCTTTGGTCGGCATCTCAGGGTCATGGGATCAAGCCCCGCATGAGGCTCCCCACTCATCGGGGAGTCTGCTTCCCCTCCCTCTCCATGTCCCTCCCCCTGTTCATGCACTCTCGCTTTCAAGTAAATAAATAAACCTTAAAAAAAAAATATATATATATATATATATATATACATATATATATATAGCATCAGATACTGAACCTTTAAACAGCAGATCTATACATTAACTCTTTTTTTTTTAAGATTTTATTTATTTATTTGACAGAGAGAGATCACAATTAGACAGAGAGGTAGGCAGAGACAGAGTGAGAGAGGGAAGCAGGCTCCCTGCCAAGCAGAGAGCCCGATGTGGGGCTCGATCCCAGGACCCTGAGATCATGACCTGAGCCGAAGGCAGCAGCTTAACCCACTGAGCCACCCAGGCACCCCTATACATTAACTCTTTTTTTTTTTTTTAAAGATTTTATTTATTTATTTGACAGACAGAGATCACAAGTAGACAGAGAGGCAGGCAGAGAGAGAGAAGCAGGCTCCCTGCTGAGCAGAGAGCCCGATGCGGGACTCGATCCCAAGACCCTGAGATCATGACCTGAGCCGAAGGCAGCAGCTTAACCCACTGAGCCACCCAGGCGCCCCTATACATTAACTCTTAAGCCAAAATCTCTACCTAGGGGGAGGAAGAGTGTGAAAAAGATAGAGAAAGCATAGCCTATTTTTCTGTCAGAAAATAAAAGAGCCCTTATCTATTTGCCAAGAACTGCTTAATAGAAAATCTGACGCTTTAATAAAAAAGAAACTTGAAGCCTTGCTCTAGTTTCTAGATCCTGTGTCCTGATTTTAGCACTTATTACAGAATGTTCTGATTAGAAAGTCACTAGTCAATAACCTCCTAGAAGGCAGGAAGCATAAGTGTACAAAAAGGCACGCAAAAAATTTTGTTAGCTTATTCCATTGTTTTATTTTTAAGTAATCTCTTACACCCAACGTGGGCTTGAACTCACAGTCCCAAGATCAAGAGTCACCTGATCTACCAACTGAGACAAGCAGGCGCCCTCCATTTTTAAAATAATTGTAAATAAGAAAACTGATATTCCAGGGAAATTAAATAGCATAACGTCACACAGTTATTATAGCAGCTGAGCCAGACAAACTCTGGTCTGATTTCAAAGCCAAGACTCTTTTTACTCAACATTTACATCCTACTCATACTAACCTATATATCACAGATTAGAGGACTGGGCAAAAATCACCTTCTTTTACGGTTCCACAAAAATATCATAGTGAACAACTTGATACATGGTTTACAAGTAAGCCTACTCAAAGCTAACTTAAAAAGGTTAAAATTAACTTGGATAGAGAGAGGACACTTCTTTCATTTTAACTTCACTTATCAAAGAAGTCATTTTTATATCATCGTTTAGAAAATGACATATTACAAATCCAAAGAAGAAAGAACTTTTGTGACTTCACTGAAAGGCAAGATTTCAACACAAAGCGATCTTGGCATGATGACGTGTAACAAGAAAACAGGGTTGTAAGCCCAGCTCAGAAGTTGTTTAGCATCTGCCAAGCAATTCAAGTACCTTGTCTCTCCAACCCTACCAAGTAGGATATCTACAACCAGCAGTTAGCATACCCACTTGTTCTCCTAAGTTGACACTACATATATCTTTTTTTAAAAAAATGCTTAACAGAGCGCCTGGGTGGCTCAGTTGGTTAAGTGTCCAACTCTTGATTTCGGCTCAGGTCATGATCTCAGGGTCACAGGATCGAGCCCTGCTTTGGGCTCTGTGCTCAGAGCAGGGTCTGCTTATCTCTCTCCCTCTGCTCCTGCTCAAGTGCACGCTCTCTATCTCCAAAAAAAATAAATAAACAAAATCCTTAAAAAATAATGCTTATCAAAATTTTAGATGAAAGTTTTCCACCAACAAAATTTAAAACTGTCTCACTCGCTCATTAATGACTCTAGTCTCACTAGAAAGAAAATAATGCCACTTGGCAGCTCTGTGCCTTGGTGACACCTGATTTAGAGCCAAGTACTAGTCATTCTGTAAGAGAGCATTTCAGTCAGATCAACTCCAGAAAAATTTTCTAATTCAAGCAAACATGGCTAAAAAAAATCAAGGATAAGACCTTATGTCTACCTGACACTGAAACTCATCTAGTAAAACCCCTTCTACTAAAAGTAATTCCAATTCCTCTGGTTTTCATGACAGTCAGCAACAGAGGCAAAACTTGCCTCTTTACCTTTTCTTTGTCTAAACTGAAATATTTAGGAAAATAAGCCCTTATACAGTACAGACCAAGTCTATATATTCTGCCAGCTAAAAACTGTGTTTCTCAAAATTTTTCAGCCCATACTTAGAAATTGGGAGGTTTCCTATAAAATTTAGATTTATTATATCTGGTAACATGGGTCAAGTCGCCAAAGTCAGAATGGGAGTCAGCTAGCTACAGTCTGCAGCTACACCTTGTTTTTGTACACCCCAAGAACTAACAGTTTGTAGATTTTTTTTAAAGGTTCTATTTATTTGAGAGGGAAAGTGAGGAAGCCAAAGAGAAAACACAAGTAGGGAGAGAAGCAGAGGGAGAGGGAGAGGCAGGCTCCCGGCTGAGCAAGAAGCCCAATGCGGGACTTGATCCTGGGACTTGGGGATTATGACCTGAGCCGGAGGCAGATGTTTAACTGACTGAGCCACCCAGGTGTCCCCAGTTTTACACTTTAAAACCACTGAAAAAAACACAAAAGAGAATCTTGCAACATGTGAAAAGTATATAATTTCAGCATCCTGAGAGCAAGCCCCATCAAGAGCTCTACACTCAGTGGGGAATCTGCTTGAGCTACTCTCTCCCTCTCCCTCTGCCCCTTCCCCTGCTCACATGTGTGCATGCACGAACAGGCTTTCTCTCTCTAAATAAATGAATAAGCTTTTTTAAAAAAATATTTTATTTATTTATTTGACAGACAGAGATCACAAGTAGGCAGAGAGGCAGGAAGAGAGAGAGAGGGAGGAAGCAGGCTCCCCGCTGAGCAGAGAGCCCAATGCAGGGCTCGATCCCAGGACCCTGGGATCATGACCTGAGCCGAAGGCAGAGGCTTTAACCCACTGAGCCACCCAGGCACCCCTAAATGAATAATCTTTAAGAAATGATGTAACAGGGGCGCCTGGGTGGCTCAGTGGGTTAAGCCGCTGCCTTCAGCTCAGGTCATGATCTCAGGATCCTGGGATCGAGCCCTGCATCGGGCTCTCTGCTCAGCAGGGAGCCTGCTTCCTCCTCTCTCTCTACCTGCCTCTCTGCCTGCTTGTGATCTCTCTCTGTCAAATACATAAATAAAATCTTAAAAAAAAAAAAAAAGAAAGAAATGATGTAAGAGACATTCAATAAATGCTCCACTAAATCCAACCCAAATAATGAACCAAGGTAGGATGTGAGCCAGGAAACAGTAATTATAATCTACTATAAGAGTACTGAACATTTGGGGCACCTGGGTGGCTCAGTGGGTTAAAGCCTCTGCCTTCAGCTCGGGTCACAATCTTGGGGTCCTGGGATCCAGACTTGCATCAGGCTCTCTGCTCAGCGGGGAGCCTGCTTCCCCCTCTCTCTCTGCCTGCCTCTCTGCCTACTTGTGATCTCTGTCAAATAAATAAATAAAATCTTTAAAAAAAAAAAAAAAAGAGTACTGAACATTTATATTCACACACACACACACATACACATATCTACAGAATCCTCTAAAAGGGTCAATATGATATCATTGTGTATTAGATGAATCTCACAAAGGGAAAATGTTTTTGTTTATTTTCACCAGATTTTAAACTGAAATACCTAAAGAAGACTTAGAAAACACACCAAAACACTGGCAGCATCACTCCTGAAGTGTGATGCTACCCAGCACAAAAGTCATGCCTGGGCATGAACCAACTGCCTTCTTGTCTCTCCTTACCTGAACAGCTGTCAGTTTCTGTCTCACATTCACTAGAATAACTCGTGCTAGTAAGAGCAGGATAGGCTTTGAGGTCAGGCTGTAGACTGATTCACCATCTAGAACAAGCAGATTCAGAACAGCTGCATCCAGTCCTTTGACCTGAAAAAAATACATAAGCCAAGATGACCTAATTTAACAAAATATTAATCTTTATAGGTCTTGTAGTAACATATTTTCCAATTAACTCAGTTTTGAAACAAAGGCATCAATCCAGCACACAGCAATTGGCACTGGACAGAATCCTAACATTATAAATGGCCCTGGGGACCCATGACTGCGGGCCATCCTGGCCGACAGCTGCCTATATGCCTGCACCTTAGATGAACCATGAAATCGAGAAAATGCTAGTATCAAAGAGGCTTCATTCTTTACAGATTTACTTATAACAAAGTGTCATTGCTTCATTCTTTACAGATTTACTTATTAAAAAGTATCATCTCAATAAAAAGCATGACTCTACTACTAAAGTACTTATATTAAACACACTTCATATATGCTTCATTAGCTGGCAAATGTCATTACAAAGGAGGTCTGCTCCGTAATTCCTAAGTCAAACAGCCAACAAGGTCTCACATATCAGAGACCTTGTTGACTGGCATGGACCAGTGGGAACAGAAGGCTACAAAAAAAAGGGATGCCTTTGAAAAGTCCACTCCTTGGCTGAACAGAGATTTTCTACAGTGGACACGGCACCTGTGTTTTCTTATTTTTTATCTTATTTTTTACTTTTGCAGAGGGAGTGGGAGAAGCAGGCTCCCCACTGAGCAGGAGCCTGATCAGGGCTTGATCCCAGGATCCCAGGTTCATGACCTAAGCCAAAGGCACCACTTAACCGACTGAGCCACCCAGACGCCCTACCTGTGTTTTCCAAGATGTGTACTGTATAATTTTGCCAGCTGCCACAAAATAGCAGGAATGCTTACCCACTAGGAACATGGGCTCTAACGTCACAGACACAGGACAGTGTTCTTTTTCTGCCTCTTATTAGTTTGTGGGCATAGGTAAATTTTTTACCTGAAGCCTCATTAATTATAAAATAAAATAACAGAACCTAATCCTTCTTGTAAGGATTAAATTAAATAATCCAAATAATGCCTCTGTCAGTATGTTGTTGAAGTACTCAATATAGCCAAGAGAGTAATAGCTGTGGGTTCATCCACTGTCCTACCTTCATCATTAAGGAGTATAATAGAGGAATAAAAACTTAACATGAAAGAGAACCACCAAACCACAAATAAAGTTTATCATTATCTACACTAAGGGCAAAGGAATTTTTTTTTAACTTCAATAATTAAGAAACTATCGTGAGGGACGCTTGAGTGGCTCAGTCAGTTAAGCAACTGCCTTTGGGCTCAGGTCATGATCCCAGGGTCCTGAGATCAAGTCCCACATTGGGCTCCTGCTCAGCGGGGAGCCTGCTTCTCCCTCTCCCTCTGCAGAGGAGACCCTCACCAGAGGCCAATCTGAGGCACAATGAGCCCAAGGTGTCTTGTGAGAGCTCCGAGTGAAGGTCCACACCAGTGGACATTCTCACTTAGGAACTTGGGAGAAGAATCTGCTTCATGTGCCCAGACTGTGTCTTGCAGCCTCAGCGAGTTCTCTTCTCATACAAAGATGTCAAAATAAAGATTTAACCACCTTTATTTCCCAAAGTCCAAACCAAACTGGTGAAGTACAAGAAGATATGACATGCCTTTAGGAAAAGAATCGGGGGGCACCTGGGTGGCTCAGTGGGTTAAGCCTCTGCCTTCAGCTCGGGTCATGGTCTTGGGGTCCTGGGATTGAGCCCCGCATCAGGCTCTCTGCTTGTCGGGGAGCCTGCTTCCCCCTTTCTCTCTCTGCCTGCCTCTCTGCCTCTCTGCCTCTGATCTCTGTCTGTTAAATAAATAAATAAATAAAACCTCAAAAAAAAAAAAAAAAGGTTAAAGAATCTGGGGCGCCTGGATGGCTCAGTCGGTTGGGTGGCCAGCTCCTGACTTCAGCTCAGGGCATGATCTCAGGGTGATGGGATCGAGCCCCTTGTCAGGCTTCGCGCTCAATGGGGAGTCTGCCTGAGGATTCTCTGTGTCTCCCTCTTCCTTTGCCCCTCCCTGCCCTGCTCTTGCTCCCTCTTTCTCTCTCTCTAAAATAAATGTCTTTAAAAAAAAAAAAAATCCACATTCCAATTACTTTGAAATGAGAAATACATCTAAATGTTTTAGCACAAATTTAGATCATTCTCTTCTAAATGAAATCCCTAAAGATAAATAACAAACAATTTAGTATACAAAAAAATTATACAAAGAGATTGCCCATGGTATACCACGTGGGTATCATTACCTCTGACACTCAGAGCCAGGGGTTGGTTACTAAACCTCCTACTCTTCGGTTCAAAATTCTCTGGAGATGGGCAGCACCTGGGTGGCTCAGATTCTTGATTCTGGCTTAGGCCATGATCTCAGGGTCATGAGAGAGAGCCCTGTTGTCTGGCTCCACACTCAGCAGGGAGTCTGTTTAAGATTCTCTCTCTCTCCCTCTTCTGTCCCTCCCCACCCCAAACTCACACGCTCGCTCTCTAAAATGTATAAATAAAATCTTTAAAATAAAAACTCTCTGAGGATGGTATTAACAAGACAATAAATAAATGAGTGAAGGTAGGAGTAGCCAAATACATACACTTCTCTTCCCAGTGCTACCTTGCATCATCATGAAAAAATAAAATGCTTTTCTATCTTCTGCTTAAGTAAATCGGCCTCTGCCTACCCCCGAGATATAACAGTGATATTCCAAATGAGTTCTTAATCTGTTTCCAGAGGTTTGGAGAAATGGTCTGTTTTTAAAGAGGATTACTTATACCTTCAATAAAAACAGACAAAGCAAAGGTTACAACTCTTAGAAATAATTCCTCAGTCAAGACAGCATATGACATGTAAATATGTAAGTATTTATCACATAATAGTGAAAAAAATTCCAACATCTGGAAGCCAGAGATAAATTTACCATAAAACCATATTACTAAGATCAACCTTGCTGTGTGGGAGGTGACCAGTATTGCTCAGACATGGACCTTCAGTGCTATTCCTCTGAGACGGGTTAGCCGCAGATGTCATCGTTAAAAATGACAAGGTCATAAGTTAAAGGCAGGGAAAATGAATTTGGCTTTGGTCACCATACTCCATAACCATAAAGTATATTCACAAATATTTGTGCTTCACAAGGGCTGAAAAACATGAATCAGCGCAAGAAAATGACCATTAGAAAATATTGACGTGTTTAAAAACTTCAACTCCCCCATCTTCCAAATTCTTAGACTGCTGGTAAAGAGGATAAGTTGAATATTCCTTTTAAAAACAACCTGACAGGGGCCCCTGGGTCACTCAGTGGGTTAAAGCCTCTGCCTTCGGCTCAGGTCATGATCTCAGAGTCCTGCATCAAAGGCCCTGCTCAGTAGAGAGTCTGCTTCTCCCTCTGCCTGCCACTCCCTTTGCTTGTGTTCTCTCTCTCTCTCTCTGTTTTTTTTAAAGATTTTTATTTGTTTATTTGTCAAAGAAACGGACATTACCAAGAAGAGCTGAACATGCATAAACTCTAGAGCATAGCAACTCCTCTCGCATCTCTATATACCACACCAGAGCTCCCTAGCTCTGGGAAGGGTTTACACACGTATTAAAAGATCATCCTCTCAGCCCTCAGGATGTCACCTACAGCCCAAGGGCCAGTAAAAACAGCCTCCTCCGTTTAGTACACTGTACCAAACAGTCATTTTTTCAGAAGGCTGTGCTTTGAAATTCTAGCAAATGATTTCCAGAAGACTTGTTCCTGAAAGCACTGTAAGTAATATATTGGGGGGATAAAGGAAACATACCATAAGGCCATCAAGAGTAGAAGAGACAGATACACTCCAGTACCATCATACAATTAGAATACTATACAACAGTAAAAATGAATAATGGTCTCACTTCAAAAATACACCATTTAGCAAAACAAGTCACAGAACAATCACAGTTTGTTTCATTCATTAAAGTTCAAAAACTGGCAAAACTAAACAATGTTTTCTAGAGTTTCATAGATGCTGAAACTATGAAGAAAAGCAATGGAATGATTAACATGAAATTCATGGGACTGGCTCATGGGAAAGGGGGTCTGGGGACGCCATTAGGAAGCACATACAGGGGACCTCCTAAGCCAATACTTGCAACCCTTTCCAAGTCACAGCACACGCAGAAGACACTATGATTAGTGGAGCACGGCAGGGAACGAGCAAAGCTGCCGACCAGAAGAGACCAGTTCAAAGTCTGTCCCCACCCCAGCCAGGTCCCACACAGACACTGCAATGGCAGAGGGGCTCCACATCTGGGGAACAATGGTCAGGAAGCTCTGTTCTACAATGTTGCTAATGTTTCTCTCTCAAGCAGGGTGGTAGAAACAAAGGAGTTTTATTATTTAAACTCCATATACCTCGTATGCTTTTTTTGAATGTATGAGGTAGTTCTAATAAATTAAAAAAAAAAAAAAATCAAGGTCTCAAAGTTTTCTACAATCTGGCCTGAATCCCATGAAGTCTGGCCTGTCGGTGCTTCTCCAGTAGGCTCAAAACATCCGGCTCCCACCGCGCTCTTCCCGCCTCTGAACTTCCGCTCATGGGACTGCACCCAGACTGCCTTTCCCGCTTCTCTCCACCTGTCCATTTGCTCAGCACCCTTCAGTTCAACTCCCTATCCATGGCCAGCTAAACTGTCTGGCAAAATTCTCATTCCGCACATCTCTTGGTTAATTTCAATATTCTTACAGTCCAAACCTCTCATGTAACCTATATCTGTACTGCCTTGAATTGTCATCTGACTTTACAGGTGGCTTCTACCCAAATATAGCAGAAGGAGGGCTGGATTTGGACCCAGAAAAAGTGGCTCCCAAGTGCCCAGCTATAACACCTCTGACAAGTTTCCTTCATCACTGGGAGCTTCTGTGTTCTCATCTCTAGGATATTCAAATTGACCAAACACATGAATTAAGCACTTGCCCCACATATCTGTGTTCAACAAACACTAGGACTTTGACTATTTGGTGAATTTTTAACCTACACTACAGGGCTGAAGAGGCAGAAACTGTTTCATCCCCAATAACAGAGGGGGTGAGATGTTCCATATAAGCAAATTTCTAAGCAACTGAAGCATTTCTCTTTAAGGGACATAATCTTTGATATTTTACTTTAATCACTGTGGATGAAAACCTTTGTAAAGTACAGATTCGATTCCCTTCTTAGATATAAGATACAGAAGATCTTTTAGCCTTTCAATAATGATTTAGAGCCAGGATTATAAATTTCAATTATTCTACTGCAACATAATGTAGTGACTCACTACAGTGATGTGTACAGAGCTAATTACTGTGGCTGTCAGGTTATGGCTGCTTTTCTACTTCTTTTATCTACCTCCACCATCAGATTTTTTAAATATAATTTATTGATTGATTGATTTTTAAAGATTTTTCTATTTGAGAGAGTAACCCTGAGGTCATGATCTGAGCTGCAAAAAAGAGTCAGACTCTCAACCGAATGAGCCACCCAGATGCCCCTATTTTATCTTTTTAAATAAGCCCTATGCTGGGACACCTGGGTGGCTCGGTCAGTTGATAGTCTGCCTTCAGCTCCGGTCGTGATCCCAGCATCCTAGGATTGAGTCCACATCAGGCTCCTTGCTGAGTGGGGAGTCTTCTTCTCCTTCTGCCTGCCGCTCCCACTGCTTATACTCTCACTCTCTCACTCTCACTCTCTCTCCCTGGAAATAAATAAAATCTTTTTTTAAAAAGAGTAAGCTCTGGGGCGCCTGGGTGGCTCAGTGGGTTAAAGCCTCTGCCTTCGGCCCAGGTCGTGATCCCAGGGTCCTGGGATCGAGCCCCACATCAGGCTCTCTGCTCAGCAGGGAGCCTGCTTCCTCCTCTCTCTCTCTCTCTGCCTGCCTCTCTTCCTGCTTGTGATCTCTATCAAATAAATAAATAAAATCTTTAAAAAAAAAAAAAAAAGAGTAAGCTCTATGCCCAAAGCAGAGCTCAAACTCACAGCCCTGAAATCAAGAGTCACACATTCCAGCTGAGCCAGCGAGGAGCCCCTCTACCATCATATTATTAACACTTATCTCTAATTCCATTCCTGACAGTGGACCTTCTGGAAATACCTGAAAATCTGATCAACGACCAAAGATTCTTAGTACATTTTGTACAAGCTATAAAGTCGTATTTTTTTCCTACTTACTATTAACTCCAGTTTATAAAGATGAGTTCCTAAAGAAAAAAAAAAAAAACACAATAATAACTATATACGATATTTCTAAGAAGCATACCTCACTGAAGTGCTGGAACAAAATGGATGGCAAAAAATCCTGAGGTTGTAAATCAACAAGAGGCCCCGTCCAGTTACTCTGAACAAAAAGTTGCAAACTGCTTACACCAATTAGGAATATCAGCTGTTGTCTGCATATAAGAATAAAAAAATATGAACCACTATATAACCACAACCAATTTCACTTCAGTTTTACTAAGAAAAATGTAAAATATTAATGAACATTTATAGAGATTATCCAAGTACCACAAAACAAAATTTCTGAAACCCAACAATTTATGTTTCGATGTCCAATATTATAACCATGAGCCACATACAGCTCTTTTAAATTTAGTTACAATTAAATGAAATTTAAAATTCTGTCCCTCAGTTGCACTATTTCAGGTGCTCAACACCCATGTGTGACTAGTGGCTGCCATACTGGAGAGCACAAGTTTTCCAACAACAACTAAAACCACTCTCTTATGCTGGCAAAGGTAAATGTATTCAGTCTCACTCTGTGAAAATTTCAAACAAAATTCTACCTTTCAGTTGTGTTCAAATCTGTTGAGTAATCCAGGAACGTTACTATCTGCTTCTCCAGGTAGCCGTCTATCTTTTCTTCAGTCATCGTTGTTGAGTTAAAAATATTTTGAGTCAATGAATTTAAGAATATGGCTTCATAGTTCCCTTCTAGCAGCAATTGTAAGAAGGATCCACTCTCTGCAATATAAAAAATTAGTTCAATAATCTAAAAGGCCAATTTTTTTCATACTGTAAAGGATAACACTACTAGGTAAATCAACCAGTTTACATTTTAGTATGCAGAAAGAAAATGTATATCCTTAGAATGCTTACTATACATTAGTCACAAAGCACTGAGCAAATTCCCAGTATTCTATGAACGTCACTTCTACATTAGCAGCTCATCCATATAATGAGCAGCAAGGTAGAAGTTAGACACAGGAATAATATTCCTCGTTAGTAAATATTACCATCCTTCTGAGAATTCGAAAGATTCTTACTGACAACAGAGAAGTTTCCACAATCAGGGATCTAAGACCTTTTATAATCTGGCTTCTCCTGTCCCCACTATACTCGCTGAGGAACAGCTGGTTCTCTCATTGTCCCTGAAATATCCCATACACATTCCTGCCTCCACACTTTAACATTTGTGATTTCTCCTGCTGAGCTCTTCTCCACATCTTACCCTTTAATCAAAATTCAACTCATCTGATTTCTTCCATGAAACTTTACCAGATCACCAGACTGACTTCAAAAACTACCTCTCTCCCGAAGCACCTACTGCATGTGTGCGCGCGCACACACACACACACACACACACACACACACACACCACTTAGATACTGAGCTAAATTGTTGTTTTTCTTCCAGGTCCAGTCTAAAATCTCACAACCAGGTGTGCCTTTATCTCACATTTATCACTAGTAAATATGCTTTTAACACCTCCTCTCCAGTAAATGTGATACTGTTCACAAGAATTTTATCTTTGCTGCCTCGTTTCAGTTTTTATGCTTACCAACTATGGAACCTGGAATAAATTATTTAAACAATCTGTCTTTAAACGTCTTCACCTGCAGAAAGGAACTAAACGTAGTATCTATCTTAAATGTCTATTATAAGGATTAAATGACATTAAATGTTAGGGACTTAGAAAAGTAGCTGACATCGCCATCGTTATCACTGAGCCTAGGCAATGAACCCAGAGGACCCCGCCCACCACATCGAGGATGCAACAACCCAAAGTTTTAAGGGATCAGCTAGATTTCGGCAGAAAAACAAAACTAGGAGGAATGAGAACGCAGCCAGCACCACTCTCCCCTCACAGTCCACACGCTGGCCTCCGTTCCTGACAGGTTCGCTTTGCTCACCTGAACCGGTGACTCCCTCCTGCTTCCATTGCTGCCGCTCAGCCTCAGTGGGGAAGCCCCTCAAAACTGCCAGCTCGGGTATCCACATCACTCTGGACAACGCTGCAGCCAAAATGGGTTCTACGAGGGTCACTCGGGAGTCAACAAAAGAAAGTGAAAGGAAGAGGGTCCAAAGATG